>NC_135239.1:171603209-171908786 GCF_051348905.1 Ranitomeya variabilis | reverse complement strand
CTGTCAGTTTTTTTCCAAGGACAACACTCGGACCAAAAATACGTTTGTGTGAACATAGCCCAAAAGTTCAAAGTGAATGTGACTTTATTTAGCACTTAGACTAATGTAACGGGCTGGGTTCAGACAGCCATAATAACACTTGCGTCAATCACGGACATGATTGCCGATACGACAGGCTCTGTGAGCCGGTGTGCGCTTCCGCATAGCAGACACGTGCAGGTGCTGTCTGCCATTTACACGCACTCGTGAATCAAAATAGCGCGTGCCACAATTTTTTTTCCATGTGATCATTGGTCCGTCCATGTGGAAAATTGACTCTTTGAACTGACACATTGGTGCGTGTGCGCTCCGTGTACTGTCTATGGTGCACACAAACAGCACAGTTTGGGAAACCACTGGGTAATTCTGACATGGAGAAGGACTTGGGGATCCTAATTAATGATAAACTTACCTGGAGCAGCCAGTGCCAGGCAGTGGCAAACAAGGCAAACAGGATCATGGGATGCATTAAAAGAGGTCTGGATACACATGATGAGAACATTATACTGCCTCTGTGCAAATCCCTGGTTAGACCGCACATGGAGTACTGTGTACAGTTTTGGGCACCGATGCTCAGAAATGATATAATGGAACTAGAGCAAGTACAAAGGAGGGCAACAAAATTAATAAAGGGGATGGGGGAACTACAATACCTAGAGAGATTAGCAAAATTAGGATCATTTAGTCTAGAAAAAAAAACGACTGAGGGGCGATCTAATAACCATGCATATAAGGGGACAATACAAATATCTCTCCGAGTATCTGTTTATACCAAGGAAGGTGACGGTCACAAGGAGGCATTCTCTGCGTCTGGAGGAGAGAAGGTTTTTCCACCAACATAGAAGAGGATTCTTTACTGTTAGGGCAGTGAGAATCTGGAATTCCTTGCCTGAGGAGGTCGTGATGGCGAACTCAGTCGAGGGGTTCAAGAGAGGTCTGGATGTATTCCTGGAGCGTAACAATATTGTATCTGACAGTGATTAGGCTCTTTAGAAGGACGTAGATCTGGGGATTTATTCTGATGGAATATAGGCTCAACTGGATGGAGAAATGTCTTTTTTCGGCCTTGCTAACTATGTTACTATGTTACTATGTCCTCATACTGTCCTTGTTTATACCAACGTGTGCTGTCCGAGTTGCAATCAGCACACAGACAGCACATTGACAAATGTTATTGAATAGGACTAATCGGATGTTTTTTCACATGGACACCCGCAGCATGCACTATTCTATTACATATTTTGGAGAGACTCACCCATTCAAGTCTATGGGTGCGCGACAAAATCAGATCCTGTATGGATCATCTGATCTTTACAGATACATTGCCATTATTAACATAGGAAACTGGTTGCATAAATATGGATGCCACAGGAATTGCACAGTGATATTAAAAACGGACACGTGGAAAGCAGATGACAAAAGGGATGAAAATCATCATAGTTTACTGGATGAAAATCAGACGATTCTTGATATGCTCATCCGAAAATGGTAGAAAACTCATACCTGTGTGTTTACTGAACTGTCCATTTTTTGGGGGACTTTTTTTTAACCTATTGGCTTCTATGGGGGGCCTGAAGAAAGTACATGTAACGAACAGGTATGTTTTTAATTGGGGAATCAAAGCAGGAGCGTCGATCACTAGTGGCCTTTATGCTAATCGTCACGTGTGCTGTCGCTTCTGGTTGCTTTTACTCTTGTAATTCATTATCAAATCTAATGGCAATTAAGAGATAATTAGCAGCGTCGTCATTAGGGAAATGTTCCCAAGGAATGTTTTGTTACTGCAATATAATGCTGATTAAAATATGATTTATCCGATTGTGCGGTGTGGGGAAGCTATACAGATAACAGACTGCTGCTTGTGAGACAGACACAGGGGAAGGTGACTGGTAAATTCGGAGTTCATGCTTTTAGGATTTATCATATACTGACCTTTGTCCAAGGTATTCCCCTATGGCAGCCTTGCTGAGTCCTGCCCCATTATATAGGAAGCTTGCTATTTGCTCTGGCTCTTTTTCCACAAACTTCTTTGTAATAAGCAACTGAATTCCCTGGCCACCATAGATGAAAAATATAACAAAAAATTTAATGAGAGATGCGTTTTATAGGGCAACTAGTAACTTGTAAAGTGGAAATTGCAGATTGAGGCATCATTCATTCATCCTAGTTTTGCATATGAGGAAAAAAAAGATGTTTTTTCATCAGTGCTCTTGATCCTGTCGTTATCCAGTTTTTTGTGATGTGCCAATTAGTGTGGCTTCTGTTTTTTTATTCAATTCTATGCTGTCATTACCCATAAAGCCTCATTCAGACGTCCAATTTTTTTGTGTGGTCCGAATGTTATCGTTTTTTCTCGTACTTGGAGAAATAAAAAAGGGTGCAGTCTGATTTTTCACAGACCCATGGACTTACATTTCCAATTTTGATCCGACTCTGAGTCTGAATGAGCTCAAAAACTGGAAGAAAAACTCATTGTCCTTGGAAGACACAAGGATGAAACCCATCTCCTGTCCATTTTTTTATGGATCCATTGGTCTGAATGAACAAGTTTGATCCACTTGTGTCAAAAACAGACATCTGTAGAAAACATTATGACACATGACACAGCGTCGTATCTATCTATCTATCATCTATCTATCTCTCTATTTATTATCTATTATCTATCTCTCTATTTATTATCTATCTATCTATCATCTATCTATCTCTATCTATTATCTATCTATCTATAATCTATCTATCTATCTATCTATCTATCATCTATCATTCTTTTTATCTATAATCTATCATTATCTATCTATCTATCTATCTATCTATCTATCTATCTATCTACCTATCATTCCTTCTATCATATATCATTATCTATATATCTATTCTTTCTATATATACAGCTCTGGCAAAAATTAAGAGACCACCACATCAAACCCCCATTGAAAACCTCTGGAATGTAATCAATAGGATGATGGATAGTCACAAGCCATCAAACAAAGAAGAACTGCTAACATTTTTGACCCAGAAGCAGTGTGAAAGACTGGTGGAAAGCATGCCAAGACGCATGAAAGCTGTGATTAAAAATCATGGTTATTCCCCCAAATATTGATTCCTGAACTCTTCCTGAGTTAAAGCATTAGTATTGTTATTTCTAAATGATTATGAACTTGTTTTCTTTGCATTATTTGAGGTCTGAAAGCACTGGGATTTTTTTTTTCATTTTGACCATTTCTCCTTTTTAGAAAAAAAATACAAAATTTATCACTTGGAAATTCGGAAACATGTTGTCAGAAGTTTATAGAATAAATGAGCAATTTACATTTACTCAAAAATATACCTATAAAGAGAAAAATCAGACAAACTGAACATTTTGCAGTGGTCTCTTAATTTTTGCCAGAGCTTTATCTATCTATCTATCTATCTATCTATCTATCTATCTATCTATCTATCTATCTATCTATCTATCTATCTATCTATCTATCTATCTATCTTAAGTAGCTAGTAACTAGCTTTAAGTTACATAGAGTACAAGGCTTTGTTCATACTTTAATGAGCACGAGAGCTGTGCGTTATGATGAACAATGAATTATCTCTGTTACTTTTTCCGAATTAACCCATTATCTACCAATGCCCTTTTTTGGGACGCCTAATCTTTAGCTTCTAGCAACTAAGATTTTATAATTTTTATAATTAGGTCTAATTTTTTGTGTTGTGTTTGTAAAATGAATGTTTTCAAAATAGGAAATCATGTCACTGTCATTTTTAATTGAATATTGGGACGCCCTTTTCTGAAAAATCCGCACTTGTAAAAATTTTAATTTGGCAAGTAATGGGTTAACATTTATTCAAATCTAATTTTCATTTTAAGAGTCTGACACCTAGATACATAAATACAATAATCACCATGCCCAGACGTTTATGGTGGGTCACCACATCCTTCCTTAGTGTTACCAGCTTCGCATTGCTTGTAAATTACAATGACCTCCCCCTGCTTGTAGCCTACCTGCGGCTTCTGCACCCCCAGTAACTACGCCCTACTGCCCCTATCCAGCATGTTACTTTAAAGTATGTACCATTCACATACCATAGAATTATTAATATGTTTTCTGTACTTCTAAGCTCACCTTCTCCGGATCCATGTTAAATTTCCTGCTTGCACTGAGCAATTCATTGTCCCTCTGTTCTTTTCGACTATGAGAAAACAGATTAAACTTTGGCTTTAATCTCTGATCATCAGCGCAACGCGTTTATGCACAACCTGAGTGGTAAATGCTGCTCACCTTAGCTGCAGGCGCTCGAAATCATCAATTTCGGCCACAATTTCTGTTATCTCATTTTGCAAATTCTGCTCTCGATAATTAAAAAAAAGGAAGACAAAGCAGAAGGTTTCAAAATGATCGCTGACATGAATTCTTGATGTGGTAAAGTGTATAGTAAACGACAAGGGAAAAAATAAAGAAACAATGAGGACTCTAAAGAGGCAAGTGACATATATACCATAAAGATGTGACATACACTCACTGGCCACTTTATTAGGTACACCTGTCCAACTTCTTGTTAACACTTAATTTCTAATCAGCCAATCACATGGCGGCAACTCAGTGCATTTAGGCATGTAGACATGGTCAAGACAATCTCCTGCAGTTCAAACCGAGCATCAGTATGGGGAAGAAAGGTGATTTGAGTGCCTTTGAACGTGGCATGGTTGTTGGTGCCAGAAGGGCTGGTCTGAGTATTTCAGAAACTGCTGATCTACTGGGATTTTCACGCACAACCATCTCTAGGGTTTACAGAGAATGGTCCGAAAAAGAAAAAAAATCCAGTGAGCGGCAGTTCTGTGGGCGGAAATGCCTTGTTGATGCCAGAGGTCAGAGGAGAATGGGCAGACTGGTTCGAGCTGATAGAAAGGCAACAGTGACTCAAATCGCCACCCGTTACAACCAAGGTAGGCCTAAGAGCATCTCTGAACGCACAGTGCATCGAACTTTGAGGCAGATGGGCTACAGCAGCAGAAGACCACACCGGGTACCACTCCTTTCAGCTAAGAACAGGAAACTGAGGCTACAATTTGTACAAGCTCATCGAAATTGGACAGTAGAAGATTGGAAAAACGTTGCTTGGTCTGATGAGTCTCGATTTCTGCTGCGACATTCGGATGGTAGGGTCAGAATTTGGCGTAAACAACATGAAAGCATGGATCCATCCTGCCTTGTATGGAGCATCTTTGGGATGTGCAGCCGACAAATCTGCGGCAACTGTGTGATGCCATCATGTCAATATGGACCAAAATCTCTGAGGAATGCTTCCAGCACCTTGTTGAATCTATGCCACGAAGAATTGAGGCAGTTCTGAAGGCAAAAGGGGTCCAACCCGTTACTAGCATGGTGTACCTAATAAAGTGGCCGGTGAGTGTAAATCTCCAGTAGATTCATTACCTATAGAAATGGATGAAGACAGCCATGAATAGGCAGCCAACTCTCCAACTGCCAGGGTCAATGGCAAGCTAATAGCCTACCCAACCGGTGCAGCTTCAGTCCAGATGGAAGGGGGCCATCACAACTATAACTGGATCCTGAACTGTGTACAGCATAATGTATATGGCATTGGAATGAGACCAGAAGGTTTTGGTGTGGGATGTATGGAGGCGGGGCTTACCTAGACAAGTGGGCAGGGCTTACTGCTGCTAGTGGGTGGAGCTTTGTAACTTTTGGATTGAATCTGTGCTTGTGTTCAGTGTTTGATGTGTACATTGTCATTTTGCGATGTATCTGATTTGTGTGCTGTGATTACATGTCATGTATAATGTGTGTGCTGTGCTTATGTGGCGTGTGTGTGATGTCTGATGTGTGTGCTGTGCTTGTGTGATACATGTTCTGTGTTTGCGTGACATCTGATAAGTGCACTGTTCTTGTATGTCATGTACAATGCGTGTACTGTGCTTATGTGACATGTCTGACATGTGCTCTGCGCTTGCGCGACATGTCTAATTTGTGTACTGTGCTTATGTGACATGTCTGACGTGTGCTCTGCGCTTGCACGACATGTCTGATTTGTGCACTGTGCTTATGTGACATGTCTGACATGTGCTCTGCACTTGCGTGACATGTCTGATTTGTGTACTGTGCTTATGTGACATGTCTGACGTGTGCTCTGCGCTTGCATGACATGTCTGATTTACTGTACTGTGCTTATGTGACATATCTGACATGTGCTCTGCGCTTGCGCGACATGTCTGATTTGTGTACTGTGCTTATGTCACATGTCTGACGTGTGCTCTGCACTTGCGTGCATGTCTGATTTGTGCACTGTGCTTATGTGACATATCTGACGTGTGCTCTGCACTTGCGTGACATGTCTGATTTGTGTACTGTGCTTATGTGACATGTCTGACGTGTGCTCTGCGCTTGCGCGACATGTCTGATTTGTGCACTGTGCTTATGTGACATGTCTGATGTATGCGTTGTGCTTGTGTGACGTCTGACGTGAGCACTTTCCTTTTACAATGGATGCAATGTGCTAATGTGACATGTCTGATGGGTGTGCAGTGCTTTTATGTCATGTACAATGTGTGCACATGTATCTGATGTGTGCTCTGTACTTAAGTGAAGTGTGTGATCTAGTTATGTGGTATGTGCAGTACTTATGTGAGACATGCCTTGTACTTGTAGGACATACGCACTGTGATTTTCTGATGTGTTCCCAACATATTTTGGTTTTATGAACTGTGTTGCGTAAAGCGATTTTGTCACTGGCTTACCACGAAACAGAGGAGCCAGAAGACCGCAGCGTCTGAGCTCTTCTACTCCGGCGCTGAATAGAAGCACTTCACCTTTTTATTAAATGGTGTAAATTTCTTTGGGCAGTGCAGGTGGTGCTGTGTTGAGAGCTGTTGGAGCTAAGGCTCTGAGCTGTACACTCTTAGCCACTCCGCTCCCCAATATAATTTGGGTCCTGACTAGCACTCATTGTCAGAATTACCTTATTACTGCATGGCGAGGAGGATAGGTGTTGGTGGTTATTTGAGTAGTTGGTTGGTGGATTTATCTGTGACAGTTTCTTGGTTTTGTGAGTGTGATAATTCCCTTTCTTGTCCTACTTTGGTTTAACACCATCCTTCACTCCCCCGGAGCATACCTCTGTTATATGTGAGTGTATTTTTGTATGTTTGGTATTTTATGTTACCCCCTGTTCATATTAGCTTGTTAGTCTCCTTTTCCCTGGGTGGGGGAAGGGTACAGACTGAGGGCAGATTCAGGAGCTAAAGCAAGGCACGTGGCCCCGGCATCTTCACCTTCAGAAATAACCTGGCGAACAGGGCGAGCTAGGGCACACCCTAGTGTTAAGGACAGGGAAGGAGCCCATAGTCCCAGGAGACCTGATAACAGAGTTGTGACAGATTTTCTATTTTAGTTTTTATGCCTGAAGGGCTTACAGAAAAATCAGAGTCAATCATACTAGAATGAGCACCGGATTGGAGATATGTATAGCAGGATGAGCCTTATGTTGGAAAACATATATACCAGGATGGGGGACACACAGGTGCATCTCACAAAATTAGAATACCATCAAAAAGTTAATTTATTTCACTTCTTCAATACAAAAAGTGAAACTCATATATTATATAGAGTCATTACAAATAGAGTGATGTATGTCAAGTGTTTGTTTCTGTTTATGTTGATGATTTTGGCTTACAGCCTATGAAAACCGAAAAGTCATTATCTCAGTAAATTAGAATACTTTATATCACCAGCTTGAAACAATGATTTTAAAATCCAAAATGTTGGCCTACTGAAATGTATGTTCAGTAAATGCACTCAGTACTTGGTCGGGGCTCCTTTTGCATCAATTACTGCATCAATGTGGCGTGGCATAGAGGCGATCAGCCTGTGTCTCTGCTGAGGTGTTATGGAAGCCCAGGTTGCTTTGATAGCAGCCTTCAGCTCATCTGCATTGTGAATGCACCTGTATATTCCAAGATGGGCTCAGCATTGGATCAATACAACACCATGGGCCCAGGATGTGGAACATATATATCAGGATGGGCCTAGGATGGGGGACATATGTACCAGGATGGACCCAGGAAGGGGGACACCTTTACCAGAATGGGGGACACATATACCCAGATTGGGGACATATATACCAGGATGGGGCTTGGACTGGAGAGATATATCCCAGGATGGGACCAGGAAGGGGAACATGTATACCAGGATCGGTGACATATATACCAGAATGGGACCAGGATGGGGCACCCGTCTACTACCATGGGGCCAGAACGTGGAACATATATACCAGGATGGTGAACATATATACCAGGCCAGGATGGAGGACATATATACCAGGATGGGGGACATGTATACCAGGATGGGGAACATACAGCTCTGGCAAAAATTAAGAGACCACCACATCAAAACCCTGTCATGGGCAGCCCAATCTCCAGACCTGAACCCCATTGAAATTCTCTGCAATGTAATCAAGAGGATGATGGATAGTCACAAGCCACCAAACAAAGAAGAACTGCTTGCATTTTTGCGCCAGAAACAGTGTGAAAGACTGGTGGAAAGCATGCACATATATACCAGGATGGGGACATGCGTACCAGGATGGTTGACATATATACCAAGATAGGTGACATATATACCTGGATGCTGAACATACATACCAAGATGGGGGACATATACAGTTAGGTCCATATATATTTGGACAGAGACAACATTTTTCTAGTTTTGGTTATAGACATTACCACAATGAATTTTAAACAAAACAATTCAGATGCAGTTGAAGTTCAGACTTTCAGCTTTCATTTGAGGGTATCCACATTAAAATCGGATGAAGGGTTTAAGAGTTTCAGCTCCTTAACATGTGCCACCCTGTTTTTAAAAGGACCAAAAGTAATTGGACAGATTCAATAATTTTAAATAAAATGTTCATTTTTAGTACTTGGTTGAAAACCCTTGGCTGGCAATGACTGCCTGAAGTCTTGAACTCATGGACATCACCAGACGCTGTGTTTCCTCCTTTTTGATGCTCTGCCAGGCCTTCACTGAGGTGGTTTTCAGTTGCTGTTTGTTTGTGGGCCTTTCTGTCTGAAGTTTAGTCTTTAACAAGTGAAATGCATGCTCAATTGGGTTGAGATCAGGTGACTGACTTGGCCATTCAAGAATATTCCACTTCTTTGATTTAATTAACTCCTGGGTTGCTTTGGCTTTATGTTTTGGGTCATTGTCCATCTGTAGTATGAAACGACGACCAATCAGTTTGGCTGCATTTGGCTGGATCTGAGCACACAGTATGGCTCTGAATACCTCAGAATTCATTCGGCTGCTTCTGTCCTGTGTCACATCATCAATAAACACTAGTGACCCAGTGCCACTGGCAGCCATGCATGCCCAAGCCATCACACTGCCTCCGCCGTGTTTTACAGATGATGTGGTATGCTTTGGATCATGAGCTGTACCACGCCTTCGCCATACATTTCTCTTTCCATCATTCTGGTAGAGGTTGATCTTGGTTTCATCTGTCCAAAGAATGTTCTTCCTGAACTGTTCTGGCTTTTTTAGATGTTTTATAGCAAAGTCCAGTCTAGCCTTTTTATTCTTGATGCTTATGAGTGGCTTGCACCGTGCAGTGAACCCTCTGTATTTACTTTCATGCAGTCTTCTCTTTATGGTAGATTTGGATATTGATACGCCTACCTCCTGGAGAGTGTTGGTCACTTGGTTGGCTGTTGTGAAGGGGTTTCTCTTCACCATGGAGATTATTCTTCTATCCTCCACCACTGTTGTCTTCCGTGAACGCCCAGGTCTTTTTGCATTGATGAGTTCACCAGTGCTTTCTTTCTTTCTCAGGATGTACCAAACTGTAGATTTTGCCACTCCTAATATTGTAGCAATTTCTCGGATGGATTTTTTCTGTTTTCGCAGCTTAAGGATGGCTTGTTTCACCTGCATGGAGAGCTCCTTTGACCGCATGTTTACTTCACAGCAAAACCTTCCAAATGCAAGCACCACACCTCAAATCATCTCCAGGCCTTGTATCTGCTTAATTGAGAATGATATAACGAAGGGATTGCCCACACCTGTCCATGAAATAGCCTTGGAGTCAATTGTCCAATTACTTTTGGTCCCTTTAAAAACAGGGTCGCACATGTTAAGGAGCTGAAACTCTTAAACCCTTCATCCAATTTTAATATGGATACCCTCAAATGAAAGCTGAAAGTCTGAACTTCAACTGCATCTGAATTGTTTTGTATAAAATTCATTGTGGTAATGTCTATAACCAAAATTAGAAAAATGTTGCCTCTGTCCAAATATATATGGACCTAACTGTATACCAGGATGGGGGAGATATAAACCAATAAGTGGGACATATATACCAGAATGGGCCCAGGATTCTGGGGAGGAGGCAACAAGTGTGTCCTTATAGGATATAGAGTGCTACAAGGGACCATACATTTGACCAACATGCGGAAGGGGGGGTGGGGGGTGAGCCCTTGTCCAAATTTTGCACCGTGACCCATCAGACTCTAGTTACACCAACGGTAAAAAGACAATTATGAAATGTGAGTTTTTATGGAAGAGCACTGCATACAGAAAAATAAAAACACACAATAAAAAGGTTAAGATAATGAAAACAGGAATGGGGTGAGATAGCACAGGATGGATTTAGCAAGGTACCAACACACTTTAATTTGCTCCAGTAGATCATCTTTGGTTGGCGATGTGATCTTTGCCTCCTTTGTTTGAACCATTGTGTTTCCTTTTGAAAGAAAACAAACAGTTCATTTAGAAATATTATGTACTTTCTACAGGAAGACATACAATTATTTGTACAACTAGATTTTTCCAGCCAGCTAACGCTCGGCACACTCATTGCTATCTAATTAACGCTGCTGGTGATTAAACTAAAGTAAATAATGACAACATTAAATAGCGCTTATGCAGGTGGTAAATTAACTTAAAATGAAGTTAATAACAATAGTGTGGTGATGTGTTGGGGCGGGATTATGTGTGGTGATGTGGTGGGGGGGCGGGATAATGTGTGGTAATGGGATGGGGGGCGGGATTATGTGTGGTGATGTGATGGGGGCGGGATTATGTGTGGTGATGTGGTGGGGGGGCGGGTTTATGAGTGGTGAAGTGGTGGGGGGGCGGGATTATGTGTGGTAATGTGGGGCAAAATTATGTGTAGTAATGTGGTGGGGGGCAGGATTATGTGTGGTGGTGGGGGGTGGGATTATGTGTGGTGATGTGGTGGGTGGCGGGATTATGTGTGGTGATGGGGTGGGAGGCGGGATTATGTGTGGTGATGGGGTGGGAGGCGGGATTATGTGTGGTGATGGGGTGGGGTGCGGGATTATGTGTGGTGATGGGGTGGGGGGGATTATTTGTGGTGATGTGTTGCGGGCGGGATTATGTGTGGTGATGTGTTGGGGGCGTGGGATTATGTGTGGTGATGGGGTGGGGGCGGGATTACATGTGGTAATGTGGTGGGGGGCGGGATTATGTGTGGTGATGGGGTGGGGGGGCGGGATTATGTGTGGTGATGGGGTGGGGGGGCGGGATTATGTGTGGTAATGTGGTGGAGGGCGGGATTATGTGTGGCAATGTGGTGGGGGCGAAATTATGTGTAGTAATGTGGTGGGGGGCGGGATTATGTGTGGTGGTGGGGGCGGGATTATGTGTGGTGATGTGGTGGGGGGTGGGATTATGTGTGGTAATGTGGTGGGGGCAAAATTATGTGTAGTAATGTGGTGGGGGGCAGGATTATGTGTGGTGGTGGGGGGTGGGATTATGTGTAGTGATGAGGTGGGGGCGGGATTATGTGTGGTGATGGGGTGGGAGGCGGGATTATGTGTGGTGATGGGGTGGGGGGCGGGATTATGTGTGGTGATGGGGTGGGGGGGATTATGTGTGGTGATGTGTTGGGGGCGGGATTATGTGTGGTGATGTGTTGGGGGCGTGGGATTATGTGTGGTGATGGGGTGGGGGCGGGATTACATGTGGTAATGTGGTGGGGGGGCGGGATTATGTGTGGTGATGGGTTGGGGGGAGAGAATATGTGTGGTGATGGGGTGGGGGGGCAGGATTATGTGTGGTGATGTGGTGGGGGGGCGGGATTATGTGTGGTAATGTGGTGGAGGGCGGGATTATGTGTGGCAATGTGGTGGGGGCGAAATTATGTGTAGTAATGTGGTGGGGGGCAGGATTATGTGTGGTGGTGGGGGGCGGGATTATGTGTGGTGATGTGGTGGGGTGTTATGACCCCAATGGCAGAGGGTCTCAGAAGTTATTAGCAAGTCTGCAAACACAAAAACCAGCTCATAGGGCAGTGGTAACTAGGCTGACCGTATACCTGATCCTAGCACCACAAATAGCAGCAGCCGGGGAACGTACCTACGTTGGTTCTAGACGTCTCGTGCCAGCCGGAGAACTAACTAACCCTAGAAGGGAAAAGATAGACCTTTCTTGCCTCCAGAGAAAAGACCCCAAAAGTTGGATACAAGCCCCCAACAAATAATAACGGTGAGGTAAGAAGAAAAGACAAACGTAAGAATTAACTAGGTTTTTAGCAAAGAGAGGCCCACTGACTAATAGCAGAATAAAGGAAGATGACTTATACGGTCAGCAAAAACCCTATCAAAATTTCCACGCTGAATATTCAAGAACCCCCGAACCGTCTAACGGCCCGGGGGGAGAATATCAGCCTCCTAGAGCTTCCAGCAAAATCAGGAATCACATTTAGTACAAGCTGGACAAAAATAAGAGCAATGCAAATAACCAAAAAATAAGGAAGCAGGACTTAGCTGAATTTGAAAGAACCAGGACCAGCAGACAGGAGCAAACAGAAAGGAACTGATTACAACGATGCCAGGCACCAGACTGAAAATCCAGGAAGCTTAAATAGCAACACCCCTGGACTAACGAGCCAGGTGAGTACCAAGCTGAGGAAAGAAACTCAAAGTGTCATGTCTCTAGTGACCACAAGAGGGAGCCAAAAAATCCAATTCACAACAGTGGGGGGCGGGATTATGTGTGGTGATGGGTTGGGGGGAGAGAATATGTGTGGTGATGGGGTGGGGGGGCAGGATTATGTGTGGTAATGTGGTGGAGGGCGGGATTATGTGTGGCAATGTGGTGGGGGCGAAATTATGTGTAGTAATGTGGTGGGGGGCGGGATTATGTGTGGTGGTGGGGGGCGGGATTATGTGTGGTGATGTGGTGGGGGGCGGGATTCTGTGTGGTGATGGGGTGGGGGGGCAGGATTATGTGTGGTGATGGGGTGGGGGGCGGGATTATGTGTGGTGATGGGGTGGGATTATGTGTGGTGATGTGTTGGGGGGGCGGGATTATGTGTGGTGATGGGGTGGGGGGCGGGATTATGTGTGGTGATGGGGTGGGATTATGTGTGGCGATTATTATGTGTGGCGATGTGGTAGGCAGGCGGGATTATGTGTGGTGATGTGGTGGGGGGTGGGATTATGTGTGGTAATGTGGTGGGGGGCCAGAATTATGTGTGGTGATGTGGTGGGGGACGGAATTATGTGTGGTAATGTGGTGGGGGCCTGAATTATGTGTGGTGATGTGGTGGGGGGCGGGATTATGTGTGGAAATGTGGTGGGGGGGCAAGATTATCTGTAGTAATGTGGTGGGGGCGGGATTATGTGTGGTAATGTGGTGGGGGCAGGATTATCTGTAGTAATGTGGTGGGGGGGGCGGGATTATGTGTGTTAATGTGGTGGGGGGATTATGTGTGGTAATGTGGTGGGGGTGCGGGATTATGTGTGGTAATGAAGTGGGGGGTGGGATTATGTGTGGTGATGGGGTGGGGGTGGTCTTTATGTGTGGTAATGTGGTGTGGGGGCAAGATTATCTGTAGTAATGTGGTGGGGGTAGGATTATGTGTGGTAATGTGGTGGGGGCGGGATTATCTGTAGTAATGTGGTGGGGGGGCGGGATTATGTGTGTTAATGTGGTGGGGGGGATTATGTGTGGTAATGGGGTGGGGGGGTGGGATTATGTGTGGTAATGGGGTGGAGGGGTGGAATTATGTGTGGTAATGTGGTGTGGGGGCGGCATTATCTGTAGTAATGTGGTGGGGGGCGGGATTACATGTGGTAATGTAGTGGGGGGGCGGGATTACATGTGGTGATGGGGTGGGGGGCGGGATTACGTGTGATGATGGGGTGGGGGGGCGGTCTTTATGTGTGGTAATGTGGTGGGGGGCTGGATTATGTGTAGTAATGTGGTGGGGGCGGGATTATGTGTGTTGATGTGGTGGGGGGTGGGATTATGTGTGGTACTGTGGTGGGGGGACTGGATTATGTGTGGTGATGGGGTGGGGGGCGGTATTATGTGTGGTGATGTGGTGGGTGGCAGGATTATGTGTGGTAATGTGGTGGGGGGCGGGATTATCTGTAGTAATGTGGTGGGGGGCAGGATTATGTATGGTAATGTGGTTGGGTTGCAGGATTATGTGTGGTAATGCGGTGAGGGGGCGGGATTATGTGTGGTAATGGGGTGGGGGGCGGGATTATGTGTGGTAATGGGGTGGGGGGCGGGATTATGTGTGGTGATGGGGTTGGAGTCGGGATTAGGTGTGGTGATGGGGTGGGGGGCGGTCTTTATGTGTGGTAATGTGGTGGGGGGCGGGATTATATGTAGTAATGTGGTGGGGGCGGGATTATGTGTGTTGATTTGGTGGGGGGCGGTATTATGTGTGGTAATGTGGTGAGGGGCTGGATTATGTGTGGTAATGTGGTGGGGGGCAAGATTATCTGTAGTAATGTGGGGGGGGGCAAGATTATCAATAGTAATGTGGTGGGGGGTGGGATTATGTGTGTTAATGTGGTGGGGGGGATTATATGTGGTAATGTGGTGGGGGGGCGCGATTATGTGTGGTAATGGGGTGGGGGTGGGATTATGTGTGGTGATGTGGTGGGGGAGCGGGATTATGTGTGGTGATGTGGTGGGAGCCTGGATTATGTGTGGTGATGTGGTGGGGGGCGGGATTATGTGTGGTAATGTGGTGGGGGGCTGGATTATGTGTGGTAATGTGGTGTGGGGGCGGAATTACGTGTGGTGATGGGGTGGGGGGGCGGGATTATGTGTGATGATGGGGTGGGGAGGTTTTATGTGTGGTAATGTGGTGGGGGCGGGATTATGTGTGGTAATGTGGTTGGGGGGCGGGATTATGTGTGGTAAGATGGTGGGGGGCGGGATTATGTGTGGTGATGTGGTGGGGGGCGGGATTATGTGTGGAAATGTGGTGGGGGGGCAAGATTATCTGTAGTAATGTGGTGGGGGCGGGATTATGTGTGGTAATGTGGTGGGGGCAGGATTATCTGTAGTAATGTGGTGGGGGGGCGGGATTATGTGTGTTAATGTGGTGGGGGGATTATGTGTGGTAATGTGGTGGGGGTGCGGGATTGTGTGTGGTAATGAAGTGGGGGGTGGGATTATGTGTGGTAATGTGGTGGAGGGCAGGATTATGTGTGGCAATGTGGTGGGGGCGAAATTATGTGTAGTAATGTGGTGGGGGGCGGGATTATGTGTGGTGGTGGGGGGCGGGATTATGTGTGGTGATGTGGTGGGGGGCGGGATTCTGTGTGGTGATGGGGTGGGGGGGCAGGATTATGTGTGGTGATGGGGTGGGGGGCGGGATTATGTGTGGTGATGGGGTGGGATTATGTGTGGTGATGTGTTGGGGGGCGGGATTATGTGTGGTGATGGGGTGGGGGCGGGATTATGTGTGGTGATGGGGTGGGATTATGTGTGGCGATTATTATGTGTGGCGATGTGGTAGGCAGGCGGGATTATGTGTGGTGATGTGGTAGGGGGTGGGATTATGTGTGGTAATGTGGTGGGGGGCCAGAATTATGTGTGGTGATGTGGTGGGGGACGGAATTATGTGTGGTAATGTGGTGGGGGCCTGAATTATGTGTGGTGATGTGGTGGGGGGCGGGATTATGTGTGGAAATGTGGTGGGGGGGCAAGATTATCTGTAGTAATGTGGTGGGGGCGGGATTATGTGTGGTAATGTGGTGGGGGCAGGATTATCTGTAGTAATGTGGTGGGGGCAGGATTATCTGTAGTAATGTGGTGGGGGGGCGGGATTATGTGTGTTAATGTGGTGGGGGGATTATGTGTGGTAATGTGGTGGGGGTGCGGGATTATGTGTGGTAATGAAGTGGGGGGTGGGATTATGTGTGGTGATGTGGTGGGGGGGGCAGGATTATGTGTGGTGATGTGGTGGGGGCGGGATTATGTGTGGTAATGTGGTGGGGGGTGGGATTATCTGTAGTAATGTGGTGGGGGGCAGGATTATGTGTGGTAATGTGGTTGGGTTGCGGGATTATGTGTGGTAATGTGGTGAGGGCGGGATTATGTGTGATAATGGGGTGGGGGGCGGGATTACGTGTGGTGATGGGGTGGGGGGCGGGATTGTGTGTGGTGATGGGGTTGGGGTGGTCTTTATGTGTGGTAATGTGGTGTGGGGGCAAGATTATCTGTAGTAATGTGGTGGGGGTAGGATTATGTGTGGTAATGTGGTGGGGGCGGGATTATCTGTAGTAATGTGGTGGGGGGGCGGGATTATGTGTGTTAATGTGGTGGGGGGGATTATGTGTGGTAATGGGGTGGGGGGGATTATGTGTGGTAATGGGGTGGGGGGGATTATGTGTGGTAATGGGGTGTGGGGGTGGGATTGTGTGGTAATGGGGTGGGGGGGTGGGATTATGTGTGGTAATGGGGTGGAGGGGTGGGATTATGTGTGGTGATGTGGTGGGGGGGTGGAATTATGTGTGATGATGTGGTGGGGGGCCTGGATTATGTGTGGTGATGTAGTGGGGGGCAGGATTATATGTGGTAATGTAGTGGTGGGCAGGATTATGTGTGGTAATGTGGTTGGGTTGCGGGATTATGTGTGGTAATGCGGTGAGGGGGCGGGATTATGTGTGGTAATGGGGTGGGGGGCGGGATTATGTGTGGTGATGGGGTTGGAGTCGGGATTAGGTGTGGTGATTGGGTGGGGGGCGGTCTTTATGTGTGGTAATGTGGTGGGGGGCGGGATTATATGTAGTAATGTGGTGGGGGCGGGATTATGTGTGTTGATTTGGTGGGGGGCGGTATTATGTGTGGTAATGTGGTGAGGGCCTGGATTATGTGTGGTAATGTGGTGGGGGGCAAGATTATCTGTAGTAATGTGGGGGGGGCAAGATTATCTGTAGTAATGTGGTGGGGGGTGGGATTATGTGTGTTAATGTGGTGGGGGGGATTATATGTGGTAATGTGGTGGGGGGGCGGGATTATGTGTGGTAATGGGGTGGGGGGTGGGATTATGTGTGGTGATGTGGTGGGGGAGCGGGATTATGTGTGGTGATGTGGTGGGAGCCTGGATTATGTGTGGTGATGTGGTGGGGGGTGGGATTATGTGTGGTAATGTGGTGGGGGGCTGGATTATGGTGTGTAATGTGGTGTGGGGGCGGAATTATCTGTAGTAATGTGGTGGGGGGGCGGGATTACGTGTGGTGATGGGGTGGGGGGGCGGGATTGTGTGTGATGATGGGGTGGGGAGGTTTTATGTGTGGTAATGTGGTGGGGGCGGGATTATGTGTGGTAATGTGGTTGGGGGGCGGGATTATGTGTGGTAAGGTGGTGGGGGGCGGGATTATGTGTGGTGATGTGGTGGGGGGCGGGATTATGTGTGGAAATGTGGTGGGGGGGCAAGATTATCTGTAGTAATGTGGTGGGGGCGGGATTATGTGTGGTAATGTGGTGGGGGCAGGATTATCTGTAGTAATGTGGTGGGGGGGCGGGATTATGTGTGTTAATGTGGTGGGGGGATTATGTGTGGTAATGTGGTGGGGGTGCGGGATTATGTGTGATAATGAAGTGGGGGGTGGGATTATGTGTGGTAATGTGGTGGAGGACGGGATTATGTGTGGCAATGTGGTGGGGGCAAAATTATGTGTAGTAATGTGGTGGGGGGCGGGATTATGTGTGGTGGTGGGGGGCGGGATTATGTGTGGTGATGTGGTGGGGGGCGGGATTCTGTGTGGTGATGGGGTGGGGGGGCAGGATTATGTGTGGTGATGGGGTGGGGGGCGGGATTATGTGTGGTGATGGGGTGGGATTATGTGTGGTGATGTGTTGGGGGGCGGGATTATGTGTGGTGATGGGGTGGGATTATGTGTGGCGATTATTATGTGTGGCGATGTGGTAGGCAGGCGGGATTATGTGTGGTGATGTGGTGGGGGGTGGGATTATGTGTGGTAATGTGGTGGGGGGCCAGAATTATGTGTGGTGATGTGGTGGGGGACGGAATTATGTGTGGTAATGTGGTGGGGGCCTGAATTATGTGTGGTGATGTGGTGGGGGGCAGGATTATGTGTGGAAATGTGGTGGGGGGGCAAGATTATCTGTAGTAATGTGGTGGGGGCGGGATTATGTGTGGTAATGTGGTGGGGGCAGGATTATCTCTAGTAATGTGGTGGAGGGGCGGGATTATGTGTGTTAATGTGGTGGGGGGTTTATGTGTGGTAATGTGGTGGGGGCAGGATTATCTGTAGTAATGTGGTGGGGGGGTGGGATTATGTGTGTTAATGTGGTGGGGGGATTATGTGTGGTAATGTGGTGGGGGTGCGGGATTATGTGTGGTAATGAAGTGGGGGGTGGGATTATGTGTGGTGATGTGGTGGGGGGGCAGCATTATGTGTGGTGATGTGGTGGGGGCGGGATTATGTGTGGTAATGTGGTGGGGGTTGGATTATCTGTAGTAATGTGGTGGGGGGCAGGATTATGTGTGGTAATGTGGTTGGGTTGCGGGATTATGTGTGGTAATGTGGTGAGGGGCGGGATTATGTGTGGTGATGGGGTGGGGGTGGTCTTTATGTGTGGTAATGTGGTGTGGGGGCAAGATTATCTGTAGTAATGTGGTGGGGGTAGGATTATGTGTGGTAATGTGGTGGGGGCGGGATTATCTGTAGTAATGTGGTGGGGGGGCGGGATTATGTGTGTTAATGTGGTGGGGGGGATTATGTGTGGTAATGGGGTGGGGGGGTGGGATTATGTGTGGTAATGGGGTGGAGGGGTGGGATTATGTGTGGTGATGTGGTGGGAGGGCGGAATTATGTGTGGTGATGTGGTGGGGGGCCTGGATTATGTGTGGTGATGTAGTGGGGGGCAGGATTATGTGTGGTAATGTGGTGGGGGGCGGGATTATGTGTGGTAATGTGGTGTGGGGGCGGCATTATCTGTAGTAATGTGGTGGGGGGCGGGATTACATGTGGTAATGTAGTGGGGGGGCGGGATTACATGTGGTGATGGGGTGGGGGGCGGGATTACGTGTGATGATGGGGTGGGGGGGCGGTCTTTATGTGTGGTAATGTGGTGGGGGGCTGGATTATGTGTAGTAATGTGGTGGGGGCGGGATTATGTGTGTTGATGTGGTGGGGGGCGGGATTATGTGTGGTACTGTGGTGGGGGGACTGGATTATGTGTGGTGATGGGGTGGGGGGCGGTATTATGTGTGGTGATGTGGTGGGTGGCAGGATTATGTGTGGTAATGTGGTGGGGGGCGGGATTATCTGTAGTAATGTGGTGGGGGGCAGGATTATGTGTGGTAATATGGTTGGGTTGCGGGATTATGTGTGGTAATGCGGTGAGGGGGCGGGATTATGTGTGGTAATGGGGTGGGGGGCGGGATTATGTGTGGTGATGGGGTTGGAGTCGGGATTAGGTGTGGTGATGGGGTGGGGGGCGGTCTTTATGTGTGGTAATGTGGTGGGGGGCGGGATTATATGTAGTAATGTGGTGGGGGCGGGATTATGTGTGTTGATTTGGTGGGGGGCGGTATTATGTGTGGTAATGTGGTGAGGGGCTGGATTATGTGTGGTAATGTGGTGGGGGGCAAGATTATCTGTAGTAATGTGGGGGGGGCAAGATTATCTGTAGTAATGTGGTGGGGGGTGGGATTATGTGTGTTAATGTGGTGGGGGGGATTATATGTGGTAATGTGGTGGGGGGGCGGGATTATGTGTGGTAATGGGGTGGGGGTGGGATTATGTGTGGTGATGTGGTGGGGGAGCGGGATTATGTGTGGTGATGTGGTGGGAGCCTGGATTATGTGTGGTGATGTGGTGGGGGGCGGGATTATGTGTGGTAATGTGGTGGGGGGCTGGATTATGTGTGGTAATGTGGTGTGGGGGCGGAATTACGTGTGGTGATGGGGTGGGGGGGCGGGATTATGTGTGATGATGGGGTGGGGAGGTTTTATGTGTGGTAATGTGGTGGGGGCGGGATTATGTGTGGTAATGTGGTTGGGGGGCGGGATTATGTGTGGTAAGATGGTGGGGGGCGGGATTATGTGTGGTGATGTGGTGGGGGGCGGGATTATGTGTGGAAATGTGGTGGGGGGGCAAGATTATCTGTAGTAATGTGGTGGGGGCGGGATTATGTGTGGTAATGTGGTGGGGGCAGGATTATCTGTAGTAATGTGGTGGGGGGGCGGGATTATGTGTGTTAATGTGGTGGGGGGATTATGTGTGGTAATGTGGTGGGGGTGCGGGATTATGTGTGGTAATGAAGTGGGGGGTGGGATTATGTGTGGTAATGTGGTGGAGGGCGGGATTATGTGTGGCAATGTGGTGGGGGCGAAATTATGTGTAGTAATGTGGTGGGGGGCGGGATTATGTGTGGTGGTGGGGGGCGGGATTATGTTTGGTGATGTGGTGGGGGGCGGGATTCTGTGTGGTGATGGGGTGGGGGGGCAGGATTATGTGTGGTGATGGGGTGGGGGGCAGGATTATGTGTGGTGATGTGGTGGGATTATGTGTGGTGATGTGTTGGGGGGCGGGATTATGTGTGGTGATGGGGTGGGGGGCGGGATTATGTGTGGTGATGGGGTGGGATTATGTGTGGCGATTATTATGTGTGGCGATGTGGTAGGCAGGCGGGATTATGTGTGGTGATGTGGTAGGGGGTGGGATTATGTGTGGTAATGTGGTGGGGGGCCAGAATTATGTGTGGTGATGTGGTGGGGGACGGAATTATGTGTGGTAATGTGGTGGGGGCCAGAATTATGTGTGGTGATGTGGTGGGGGGCGGGATTATGTGTGGAAATGTGGTGGGGGGGCAAGATTATCTGTAGTAATGTGGTGGGGGCGGGATTATGTGTGGTAATGTGGTGGGGGCAGGATTATCTGTAGTAATGTGGTGGGGGCAGGATTATCTGTAGTAATGTGGTGGGGGGGCGGGATTATGTGTGTTAATGTGGTGGGGGGATTATGTGTGGTAATGTGGTGGGGGTGCGGGATTATGTGTGGTAATGAAGTGGGGGGTGGGATTATGTGTGGTGATGTGGTGGGGGGGCAGGATTATGTGTGGTGATGTGGTGGGGGCGGGATTATGTGTGGTAATGTGGTGGGGGGTGGGATTATCTGTAGTAATGTGGTGGGGGGCAGGATTATGTGTGGTAATGTGGTTGGGTTGCGGGATTATGTGTGGTAATGTGGTGAGGGCGGGATTATGTGTGATAATGGGGTGGGGCCGGGATTACGTGTGGTGATGGGGTGGGGGCGGGATTGTGTGTGGTGATGGGGTTGGGGTGGTCTTTATGTGTGGTAATGTGGTGTGGGGGCAAGATTATCTGTAGTAATGTGGTGGGGGTAGGATTATGTGTGGTAATGTGGTGGGGGCGGGATTATCTGTAGTAATGTGGTGGGGGGGCGGGATTATGTGTGTTAATGTGGTGGGGGGGATTATGTGTGGTAATGGGGTGGGGGGGGATTATGTGTGGTAATGGGGTGGGGGGGATTATGTGTGGTAATGGGGTGGGGGGGTGGGATTGTGTGGTAATGGGGTGGGGGGGTGGGATTGTGTGGTAATGGGGTGGGGGGGTGGGATTGTGTGGTAATGGGGTGGGGGGGTGGGATTATGTGTGGTAATGGGGTGGAGGGGTGGGATTATGTGTGGTGATGTGGTGGGGGGGTGGAATTATGTGTGGTGATGTGGTGGGGGGCCTGGATTATGTGTGGTGATGTAGTGGGGGGCAGGATTATGTGTGGTAATGTGGTGGTGGGCAGGATTATGTGTGATAATGTGGTTGGGTTGCGGGATTATGTGTGGTAATGCGGTGAGGGGGCGGGATTATGTGTGGTAATGGGGTGGGGGGCGGGATTATGTGTGGTGATGGGGTTGGAGTCGGGATTAGGTGTGGTGATTGGGTGGGGGGCGGTCTTTATGTGTGGTAATGTGGTGGGGGGCGGGATTATATGTAGTAATGTGGTGGGGGCGGGATTATGTGTGTTGATTTGGTGGGGGGCGGTATTATGTGTGGTAATGTGGTGAGGGCCTGGATTATGTGTGGTAATGTGGTGGGGGGCAAGATTATCTGTAGTAATGTGGGGGGGGCAAGATTATCTGTAGTAATGTGGTGGGGGGTGGGATTATGTGTGTTAATGTGGTGGGGGGGATTATATGTGGTAATGTGGTGGGGGGGCGGGATTATGTGTGGTAATGGGGTGGGGGGTGGGATTATGTGTGGTGATGTGGTGGGGGAGCGGGATTATGTGTGGTGATGTGGTGGGAGCCTGGATTATGTGTGGTGATGTGGTGGGGGGCGGGATTATGTGTGGTAATGTGGTGGGGGGCTGGATTATGTGTGGTAATGTGGTGTGGGGGCGGAATTACGTGTGGTGATGGGGTGGGGGGGCGGGATTATGTGTGATGATGGGGTGGGGAGGTTTTATGTGTGGTAATGTGGTGGGGGCGGGATTATGTGTGGTAATGTGGTTGGGGGGCGGGATTATGTGTGGTAAGATGGTGGGGGGCGGGATTATGTGTGGTGATGTGGTGGGGGGCGGGATTATGTGTGGAAATGTGGTGGGGGGGCAAGATTATCTGTAGTAATGTGGTGGAGGCGGGATTATGTGTGGTAATGTGGTGGGGGCAGGATTATCTGTAGTAATGTGGTGGGGGGTTGGGATTATGTGTGTTAATGTGGTGGGGGGATTATGTGTGGTAATGTGGTGGGGGTGCGGGATTATGTGTGGTAATGAAGTGGGGGGTGGGATTATGTGTGGTAATGTGGTGGAGGGCGGGATTATGTGTGGCAATGTGGTGGGGGCGAAATTATGTGTAGTAATGTGGTGGGGGCGGGATTATGTGTGGTGGTGGGGGGCGGGATTATGTGTGGTGATGTGGTGGGGGGCGGGATTCTGTGTGGTGATGGGGTGGGGGGGCAGGATTATGTGTGGTGATGGGGTGGGGGGCAGGATTATGTGTGGTGATGGGGTGGGATTATGTGTGGTGATGTGTTGGGGGGCGGGATTATGTGTGGTGATGGGGTGGGGGGCGGGATTATGTGTGGTGATGGGGTGGGATTATGTGTGGCAATTATTATGTGTGGCGATGTGGTAGGCAGGCGGGATTATGTGTGGTGATGTGGTAAGGGGTGGGATTATGTGTGGTAATGTGGTGGGGGGCCAGAATTATGTGTGGTGATGTGATGGGGGACGGAATTATGTGTGGTAATGTGTTGGGGGCCTGAATTATGTGTGGTGATGTGGTGGGGGGCGGGATTATGTGTGGAAATGTGGTGGAGGGGCAAGATTATCTGTAGTAATGTGGTGGGGGCGGGATTATGTGTGGTAATGTGGTGGGGGCAGGATTATCTGTAGTAATGTGGTGGGGGCAGGATTATCTGTAGTAATGTGGTGGGGGGGCGGGATTATGTGTGTTAATGTGGTGGGGGATTATGTGTGGTAATGTGGTGGGGGTGCGGGATTATGTGTGGTAATGAAGTGGGGGGTGGGATTATGTGTGGTGATGTGGTGGGGGGGCAGGATTATGTGTGGTGATGTGGTGGGGGCGGGATTATGTGTGGTAATGTGGTGGGGGGTGGGATTATCTGTAGTAATGTGGTGGGGGGCAGGATTATGTGTGGTAATGTGGTTGGGTTGCGGGATTATGTGTGGTAATGTGGTGAGGGCGGGATTATGTGTGATAATGGGGTGGGGGGCGGGATTACGTGTGGTGATGGGGTGGGGGGCGGGATTGTGTGTGGTGATGGGGTTGGGGTGGTCTTTATGTGTGGTAATGTGGTGTGGGGGCAAGATTATCTGTAGTAATGTGGTGGGGGTAGGATTATGTGTGGTAATGTGGTGGGGGCGGGATTATCTGTAGTAATGTGGTGGGGGGGCGGGATTATGTGTGTTAATGTGGTGGGGGGGATTATGTGTGGTAATGGGGTGGGGGGGGATTATGTGTGGTAATGGGGTGGGGGGGATTATGTGTGGTAATGGGGTGGGGGGGTGGGATTGTGTGGTAATGGGGTGGGGGGGTGGGATTATGTGTGGTAATGGGGTGGAGGGGTGGGATTATGTGTGGTGATGTGGTGGGGGGGTGGAATTATGTGTGGTGATGTGGTGGGGGGCCTGGATTATGTGTGGTGATGTAGTGGGGGGCAGGATTATGTGTGGTAATGTGGTGGTGGGCAGGATTATGTGTGATAATGTGGTTGGGTTGCGGGATTATGTGTGGTAATGTGGTGAGGGGGCGGGATTATGTGTGGTAATGGGGTGGGGGGCGGGATTATGTGTGGTGATGGGGTTGGAGTCGGGATTAGGTGTGGTGATTGGGTGGGGGGCGGTCTTTATGTGTGGTAATGTGGTGGGGGGCGGGATTATATGTAGTAATGTGGTGGGGGCGGGATTATGTGTGTTGATTTGGTGGGGGGCGGTATTATGTGTGGTAATGTGGTGAGGGCCTGGATTATGTGTGGTAATGTGGTGGGGGGCAAGATTATCTGTAGTAATGTGGGGGGGGCAAGATTATCTGTAGTAATGTGGTGGGGGGTGGGATTATGTGTGTTAATGTGGTGGGGGGGATTATATGTGGTAATGTGGTGGGGGGGCGGGATTATGTGTGGTAATGGGGTGGGGGGTGGGATTATGTGTGGTGATGTGGTGGGGGAGCGGGATTATGTGTGGTGATGTGGTGGGAGCCTGGATTATGTGTGGTGATGTGGTGGGGGGCGGGATTATGTGTGGTAATGTGGTGGGGGGCTGGATTATGGTGTGTAATGTGGTGTGGGGGCGGAATTATCTGTAGTAATGTGGTGGGGGGGCGGGATTACGTGTGGTGATGGGGTGGGGGGGCGGGATTGTGTGTGATGATGGGGTGGGGAGGTTTTATGTGTGGTAATGTGGTGGGGGCGGGATTATGTGTGGTAATGTGGTTGGGGGGCGGGATTATGTGTGGTAAGGTGGTGGGGGGCGGGATTATGTGTGGTGATGTGGTGGGGGGCGGGATTATGTGTGGAAATGTGGTGGGGGGGCAAGATTATCTGTAGTAATGTGGTGGGGGCGGGATTATGTGTGGTAATGTGGTGGGGGCAGGATTATCTGTAGTAATGTGGTGGGGGGGCGGGATTATGTGTGTTAATGTGGTGGGGGGATTATGTGTGGTAATGTGGTGGGGGTGCGGGATTATGTGTGGTAATGAAGTGGGGGGTGGGATTATGTGTGGCAATGTGGTGGGGGCGAAATTATGTGTAGTAATGTGGTGGGGGGCGGGATTATGTGTGGTGGTGGGGGGCGGGATTATGTGTGGTGATGTGGTGGGGGGCGGGATTCTGTGTGGTGATGGGGTGGGGGGGCAGGATTATGTGTGGTGATGGGGTGGGGGGCGGGATTATGTGTGGTGATGGGGTGGGATTATGTGTGGTGATGTGTTGGGGGGCGGGATTATGTGTGGTGATGGGGTGGGATTATGTGTGGCGATTATTATGTGTGGCGATGTGGTAGGCAGGCGGGATTATGTGTGGTGATGTGGTGGGGGGTGGGATTATGTGTGGTAATGTGGTGGGGGGCCAGAATTATGTGTGGTGATGTGGTGGGGGACGGAATTATGTGTGGTAATGTGGTGGGGGCCTGAATTATGTGTGGTGATGTGGTGGGGGGCAGGATTATGTGTGGAAATGTGGTGGGGGGGCAAGATTATCTGTAGTAATGTGGTGGGGGCGGGATTATGTGTGGTAATGTGGTGGGGGCAGGATTGTCTCTAGTAATGTGGTGGAGGGGCGGGATTATGTGTGTTAATGTGGTGGGGGGTTTATGTGTGGTAATGTGGTGGGGGCAGGATTATCTGTAGTAATGTGGTGGGGGGGCGGGATTATGTGTGTTAATGTGGTGGGGGGAATATGTGTGGTAATGTGGTGGGGGTGCGGGATTATGTGTGGTAATGAAGTGGGGGGTGGGATTATGTGTGGTGATGTGGTGGGGGGGCAGCATTATGTGTGGTGATGTGGTGGGGGCGGGATTATGTGTGGTAATGTGGTGGGGGTTGGATTATCTGTAGTAATGTGGTGGGGGGCAGGATTATGTGTGGTAATGTGGTTGGGTTGCGGGATTATGTGTGGTAATGTGGTGAGGGGCGGGATTATGTGTGGTGATGGGGTGGGGGTGGTCTTTATGTGTGGTAATGTGGTGTGGGGGCAAGATTATCTGTAGTAATGTGGTGGGGGTAGGATTATGTGTGGTATTGTGGTGGGGCGGGATTATCTGTAGTAATGTGGTGGGGGGGCGGGATTATGTGTGTTAATGTGGTGGGGGGGATTATGTGTGGTAATGGGGTGGGGGGGTGGGATTATGTGTGGTAGTGGGGTGGGGGGGTGGGATTATGTGTGGTAATGGGGTGGAGGGGTGGGATTATGTGTGGTGATGTGGTGGGGGGCGGGATTATGTGTGGTGATGTGGTGGGGGGCCTGGATTATATGTGGTGATGTAGTGGGGGGCAGGATTATGTGTGGTAATGTGGTGGGGGGCTGAATTATGTGTGGTAATGTGGTGTGGGGGCGGCATTATCTGTAGTCATGTGGTGGGGGGCGGGATTACATGTGGTAATGTAGTGGGGGGGCGGGATTACATGTGGTGATGGGGTGGGGGGCGGGATTACGTGTGATGATGGGGTGGGGGGCGGTCTTTATGTGTGGTAATGTTGTGGGGGGCTGGATTATGTGTAGTAATGTGGTGGGGGCGGGATTATGTGTGTTGATGTGGTGGGGGCGGGATTATGTGTGGTACTGTGGTGGGGGGACTGGATTATGTGTGGTGATGGGGTGGGGGGCGGTATTATGTGTGGTGATGTGGTGGGTGGCAGGATTATGTGTGGTAATGTGGTGGGGGGCGGGATTATCTGGAGTAATGTGGTGGGGGGCAGGATTATGTGTGGTAATGTGGTTGGGTTGCGGGATTATGTGTGGTAATGCGGTGAGGGGGCGGGATTATGTGTGGTAATGGGGTGGGGGGCGGGATTATGTGTGGTGATGGGGTTGGAGTCGGGATTAGGTGTGGTGATGGGGTGGGGGGCGGTCTTTATGTGTGGTAATGTGGTGGGGGGCGGGATTATATGTAGTAATGTGGTGGGGGCGGGATTATGTGTGTTGATTTGGTGGGGGGCGGTAGTATGTGTGGTAATGTGGTGAGGGGCTGGATTATGTGTGGTAATGTGGTGGGGGGCAAGATTATCTGTAGTAATGTGGTGGGGGGCAAGATTATCTGTAGTAATGTGGTGGGGGGTGGGATTATGTGTGTTAATGTGGTGGGGGGGATTATATGTGGTAATGTGGTGGGGGGGCGGGATTATGTGTGGTAATGGGGTGGGGGGTGGGATTTTGTGTGGTGATGTGGTGGGGGAGCGGGATTATGTGTGGTGATGTGGTGGGAGCCTGGATTATGTGTGGTGATGTGGTGGGGGGCGGGATTATCTGTAGTAATGTGGTGGGGGGTGGGATTACATGTGGTAATGTGGTGGGGGGGCGGGATTATGTGTGGTAAGGTGGTGGGGGGCGGGATTATGTGTGGTAATGTGGGGGGCGGGATTATGTGTGGTAATGTGGTGGGGGGAGTAATTATGTGTGGTGATGTGGTGGGGGGGTGGGATTATCTGTAGCAATGTGGTGGGGGCGGGATTATGTGTGGTAATGTGGTGGTGGGCGGGATTATGTGTGGTGATGTGGTGGGGAGGCGGGATTTGTGGGGGGCAGGATTGTGTGTGGTGATGTGGTGCGGATTGTGTGTGGTGATGTGGTGGGGGGCGGGATTATGTGTGGAAATGTGGTGGGGGGGCAAGATTATCTGTAGTAATGTGGGGGCGGGATTATGTGTGGTAATGTGGTGGGGGCAGGATTATCTGTAGTAATGTGGTGGGTGGGTGGGATTATGTGTGTTAATGTGGTGGGGGGATTATGTGTGGTAATGTGGTGTGGGTGCGGGATTATGTGTGGTAATGAAGTGGGGGGTGGGATTATGTGTGGTGATGTGTTGGGGGGGCAGGATTATGTGTGGTGATGTGGTGGGGGCGGGATTATGTGTGGTAATGTGTTGGGAGGGATTATCTGTAGTAATGTGGTGGGGGGCAGGATTATGTGTGGTAATGTGGTGAGGGGCAGGATTATGTGTGATAATGGGGTGGGGGGCGGGATTATGTGTGGTGATGGGGTGGGGGGCGGGATTATGTGTGGTAATGTGGTGTGGGGGCAAGATTATCTGTAGTAATGTGGTGGGGGTAGGATTATGTGTGGTAATGTGGTGGGGGCGGGATTATCTGTAGTAATGTGGTGGGGGGCGGGATTATGTGTGTTAATGTGGTGGGGGGGATTATGTGTGGTAATGGGGTGGGGGGGGTGGAATTATGTGTGGTAATGGGGTGGGGGGGTGGGATTATGTGTGGTAATGGGGTGGAGGGGTGGGATTATGTGTGGTGATGTGGTGGGGGGGCGGGATTATGTGTGGTGATGTGGTGGGGGGCCTGGATTATATGTGGTGATGTAGTGGGGGGCAGGATTATGTGTGGTAATGTGGTGGGGGGCTGGATTATGTGTGGTAATGTGGTGTGGGGGTAAGATTATCTGTAGTAATGTGGTGGGGGTAGGATTATGTGTGGTAATGTGGTGGGGGCGGGATTATCTGTAGTAATGTGGTGGGGGGGCGGGATTATGTGTGTTAATGTGGTGGGGGGGATTATGTGTGGTAATGGGGTGGGGGGGTGGGATTATGTGTGGTAATGGGGTGGAGGGGTGGGATTATGTGTGGTGATGTGGTGGGGGGGCGGGATTATGTGTGGTGATGTGGTGGGGGGCCTGGATTATATGTGGTTATGTAGTGGGGGGCAGGATTATGTGTAGTAATGTGGTGGGGGGCTGGATTATGTGTGGTAATGTGGTGTGGGGGCAGGATTATCTGTAGTAATGTGGTGGGTGGGCGGGATTATGTGTGTTAATGTGGTGGGGGATTATGTGTGGTAATGTGGTGGGGGTGCGGGATTATGTGTGGTAATGAAGTGGGGGGTGGGATTATGTGTGGTGATGTGGTGGGGGGGCAGGATTATGTGTGGTGATGTGGTGGGGGCGGGATTATGTGTGGTAATGTGGTGGGGGGGGATTATCTGTAGTAATGTGGTGGGGGGCAGGATTATGTGTGGTAATGTGGTTGGGTTGCGGGATTATGTGTGGTAATGTGGTGAGGGGCGGGATTATGTGTGATAATGGGGTGGGGGGCGGGATTATGTGTGGTGATGGGGTGGGGGGCGGGATTATGTGTGGTAATGTGGTGTGGGGGCAAGATTATCTGTAGTAATGTGGTGGGGGTAGGATTATGTGTGGTAATGTGGTGGGGGCGGGATTATCTGTAGTAATGTGGTGGGGGGGCGGGATTATGTGTGTTAATGTGGTGGGGGGGATTATGTGTGGTAATGGGGTGGGGGGGTGGGATTATGTGTGGTAATGGGGTGGAGGGGTGGGATTATGTGTGGTGATGTGGTGGGGGGGCGGGATTATGTGTGGTGATGTGGTGAGGGGCCTGGATTATATGTGGTGATGTAGTGGGGGGCAGGATTATGTGTGGTAATGTGGTGGGGGGCTGGATTATGTGTGGTAATGTGGTGTGGGGGCAAGATTATCTGTAGTAATGTGGTGGGGGGCGGGATTACATGTGGTAATATAGTGGGGGGGCGGGATTTCATGTGGTGATGGGGTGGGGGGCGGGATTACGTGTGATGATGGGGTGGGGGGGCGGTCTTTATGTGTGGTAATGTGGTGGGGGGCTGGATTATGTGTAGTAATGTGGTGGGGGCGGGATTATGTGTGTTGATGTGGTGGGGGGCGGGATTATGTGTGGTACTGTGGTGGGGGGACTGGATTATGTGTGGTGATGGGGTGGGGGGCGGTATTATGTGTGGTGATGTGGTGGGTGGCAGGATTATGTGTGGTAATGTGGTGGGGGGTGGGATTATCTGTAGTAATGTGGTGGGGGGCAGGATTATGTGTGGTAATGTGGTTGGGTTGCGGGATTATGTGTGGTAATGTGGTGAGGGGCAGGATTATGTGTGGTGATGTGGTGGGGGGTGGAGCTACTGTGCAGGGGGCGGGATTAGCGAGTAATCATGATGCCTCTTGTATATATAGATTTTCAAATATCTGTAGCAAGGAAAATACAAAAGAATCCTAATGATTTTTCCCTTAAAGGGGCTGCTGTGGGGTTCAGAAGCTGCAATGATCACATATATTTGTCTCAGGATGCAGCACAAAAAATAATGTATTATTTGGGCAATTGTGTCTAATAAGGTATACAGCGGACTTATGCTTGTGAGCCATTGGTTATTATTGAGCGAACCTTTCCCTTACCATACATCCTTTTTACCAGTAACTTACACTAGCTTTGTACCTTCATATATACAAAGCAGCATAATATTCATGCAAAACATTTCAGCAGCATACTATGGGCGCCAAGATAAATGCAAATATTGGATATATTAATTCTTCTATATCAGTCTATATAGAAGAAATAAAGTTCAAAATGTATGTATTAAGAGTTTGCATATATCTTGGCGCATTGTGTGTTGCGGTATTTTTTGTATGTATGTACATGCAAAAAATGTCGCAACACACTGTGCACCAAGATATATGCAAGCACTGAAATACAGTCACTGCAATTTATTATGCTCAGTTAAATAGCACATTCGTATTCTGCAGTGTTTTATAGTTAATGTCATCACTGTCTCCATTGGGTCTCAATCTAGATTCCCTGTCAATATGTCTTTTGGATTGTGGGAGGAAACCGGAGAACCCAGAGGAAACCCACGCAAACACGGGCAGAACATACAAACTCCTTGCAGATGTTGTGCTTGGTGGGATTTGAACCCAGGACCTCAGCATGACAAAGCAACAGTGCTGCTAGCCACTGAGCCACCATACAGTCCTATCCACTGAGCCACTGTGCTGCCCATTCACATCTATGCTATTGTGTTGGAAGATGCTGCTCAATTGTGTTTTTTGTATACACAGTAACTATCAATCACGTGCTAGAAGCAGTAAAGTATAATGCCTGATACACTTTAACGGCCCCTTTACGCTGTCCGATTGCGGCTGTTAAACACATCCATGTGCACAGAACGATCTTCAGTTTGAATGCTCTGCGCAGAATGTCTTATTTTTTACAATAATGTTTTTCATGCCTACTTATTACAACCCATCTCACTGAGAAACAAATATTTGGCTCATTCTTTGGGTGTCTTCTGACCGACCTCCTTAGATAGACTAATTATTGGGAATGAGGGTATCTAAGAAGGTTCTTTCCGGATTTTAAAATGGTCCTTAGGAAATGTTTCCACCAAATACATTTATTGCCACAACTGATGACTAGTTATTTCACAACATTTTCATGGTCAGTAAGAGTCCTATGACCTTCAATGGATGGGGGCCCAGATCACCCTCAGTCCAACCTCATTCATATACTGTATGTATTAGAATAAAGCTAAATTACTACAAGGAGATAGGAAGTGACCTGTTAAACTCCAGATTTGCTGAAGCCGTGAACTTCATCTGTTTCCGCTCACAGTCTCACTGAGTAACTGAGTTTCATGTTCAGAATATGGTGGTGTTCCCCTACCCTGCTCTTTTTATTGTGCCTACACTGCCTAATCTTTACTGATGACTACTTATGGCAGGAATCAATATCAGTATATGGGCACAAATAAGCTGTAAAGTTTACCTGGAGAGGAGTCTGACTTAGGCTGGTTTCACACTTGCGTTTTGATCTGCAGTGTTTTTTAAAAAAACGCATGTGGTGAAAAAACGCATGTAAACGCATGCAAACGCTGCGTTTTTTAGACGCATGCGTTTTTGCGCCCCCCAAAAATGCGGCAAAACGCGGCGTTTTCCCGCGTTTACATGCGTTTTTTCCCGCGTTTGCATTTTTGAAACGCATGCTGAGAAGTGTGTGACAGCTGCCAATCATCAAAATCAACTAGAAAACACACTAGTTATAGAATTAGCTAGGGTTAGGGTTAGGGTTAGGATCCCTAGGGTTAGGGTTAGGGGTAGCTTTTTATTAGAATGTCCTGGTCACCAGGTCACTGATAAGCCACCCCCCACCATCAAGGCGATAAAGGGATCCTAACCCTAACCCTACCCCTAACCCTAACCATAGGGATCCAAACCCTAACCCTAACTGTAACCCTAACCCTAACCCTAACCCTAGGGATCCTAACCCTAACCCTAACCTTAAGGGTTAGGATCCTAACCCTAACCCTAAGGGTTAGGGTTAGGATCCCTAGGGTTAGGGTTAGGATCCCTAGGGTTACTAGGGATCCTAACCTTAGGGTTAGGGTTAGGGTTAGGTTTAGGGTTAGGATCCCTAGTAACCCTAGGGTTAGGGTTAGGGTTTTCTTGTTTTTTCTTGTGTTTAGGGTTAGGGTTAGGGTTTTCTTGTTTTTTCTTGTGTTTTCTTGTGTTTTTCGGTAAAAACGCATGCGTTTTTAACGCAAGCAAACGCATGTGCTTAAAAACGCATGCGTTTACATAGACAGCAATGCATTTTTTTGCCGCAAATAAACGCATGCGTTTTTTTTGCGGCAAAAAAACGCCGCTAGAAATTACTACATGTTGCATTTCTGCAAATGAACGCACACGTCACGTCAAAAAACGCATGCGATGCCGAAAACGCGTCAAAACGCATGCTAAAAAACGCATGCGTTTTTTAATGTTAAGTATAGGAAAAAAACGCATGCTTTTTTTAGCGCTAAAACGCTGCAGATCAAAACGCAAGTGTGAAACCAGCCTTACACGGTATGACAACGAGCATTGCAACTATCTAAAGCCTGAGTTGTCTGCAGCTGAAAGTTACAACCCAAAAATTGTGCAACAAAAAGCCTACAGCCCCAGCAGTGTGCAATTTTGGAACAACAGCCCCAGCAGTGTGCAATTATGGAACAACAGCTCAGGTAGTGTGTAATTATGGAACAACAGCCCCAGCAGTGTGCAATTATGGAACAACAGCCCCGGTAGTGTGCAATTATGGAACCACAGCCTCGGTAGAGTGCAATTATGGAACCACAGCCCCTGTAGTGTGCAATTATGGAACAACAGCCCAGGTAGTGTGTAATTATGGAACAACAGCCCAGCAGTGTGTAATTATGGAACAACAGCCTCGGTAGAGTGCAATTATGGAACAACAGCCCAGGTAGTGTGTAATTATGGAACTACAGCCTCGGTAGAGTGCAATTATGGAACCACAGCCCCGGTAGTGTGCAATTATGGAACCAGAGCCCCAGTAGTGTGTAATTATGGAACAACAGCCCCAGTAGTGTGCAACTATGGAACAACAGCCCCGGTAGTGTGCAATTATGAAACCACAGCCCCAGAAGTGTGCAATTATGGAACAACAGCCTAGGTAGTGTGTAATTATGGAACAACAGCCCCAGCAGTGTGCAATTATGGAACAACAGCCTACGTAGTGTGTAATTATGGAACAACAGCCCCAGCAGTGTGCAATTATGGAACCACAGCCCCAGCAGTGTGCAATTATGGAACAACAGCCCCAGCAGTGTGCAATTATGGAACCACAGCCCGAGCAGTGTGCAATTATGGAACCACAGTCCCAGCAGTGTGCAATTATGGAACAACAGCCCCAGCAGTGTGCAATTATGGAACAACAGCCCCAGCAGTGTGCAATTATGGAACAACAGCCCCAGCAGTGTGCAATTATGGAACCACAGCCCCAGCAGTGTGCAATTATGGAACAACAGCCCCAGCAGTGTGCAATTATGGAACAACAGCCTACGTAGTGTGTAATTATGGAACAACAGCCCCAGCAGTGTGCATTATGGAACAACAGCCCCAGCAGTGTGCAATTATGGAACAACAGCCCCAGCAGTGTGCAATTATGGAACCACAGCCCCAGCAGTGTGCAATTATGGAACAACAGCCTCAGCAGTGTGCAATTATGGAACAACAGCCCCAGCAGTGTGCAATTATGGAACAACAGCCCCAGCAGTGTGCAATTATGGAACAACAGCCTCAGCAGTGTGCAATTATGGAACCACAGCACCAGAAGTGTTCAATTATAAAACTACAGCCCCAACAGGGAATAATCATGAAGCTACAGTCCCATCAGTGTGCAACAATAGAGCTACAGCCTCAGAAATGTGCACAAACGGAACCACAGTCCCAACAGTGTGCAACAATGGAGCTAAAGCCCCAGCACTGGGCAAGCAGTGAGATACAGCCCCAACAGGGAGCCACCATATAGCTTCAGCCCCTACAGTGTGTAATCGTAATCAGGGAGATTCAGTCTCAACAGGGAGTGATCATGGAGCTACAGTCCCATCAGTGTGCAACAATGGAGCTACAGCCCCAACAGTGTGTAATCAGGGAGATTTAGCCCCAACAATAAGCGACCATGGAGCTACAGTCCCATCAGTGTGCAAAAATGGAGCTACAGTCCCAGCAGTGTGTAACCAGGGAGATTCAGCCCCAGCAGTGTGCAACCAAAGAGATACAGCATCAACAGAGAGCAACCATGGAGCTACAGTCTCATCAATGTGCAACAATGGAGTTACAGTCCCAGCAGTGTGTAACCAGGAAGATTCAGCTTCACCAGGGAGAATCAGTCCCAACAGACAGACGATCAGCTCTCCACACTTCTGTCAAGATCACATCTCACCACTTGCACGCTTGACTCCCGTCCCACCTCATCCCTAACCTTGCAAAAGTCTTCATCCTAACACAACTCTTCAGCCTCTTTCTTACAAACGGTGTCTTCCCCTCATCTTTCAAACATGCATCAATCACACCTATCCTCAAAAACCCTCCCTCGACCCATCCTCTGTGTCCAGCTGTCGCCCGATATCCCTTCTCCCTTATGCCTCAAAACTACTGGAACAGCATGTCCATCTTGAACTGTTCTCCCACCTCTCCTCCTGCTCCCTTTTTGACCTGTTACAATCTGGCTCTCCATCTCATCACTCAACTGAAATTGCCCTAGCTAAAATGACCAACGACCGACTAACCTCCAAGAGCAAGCGACACTACTCTGTCCTCCTTCTCCTGGACCTGTCTTCTGCCTTTGACACTTTGGACCACTCCCTCCTGTTACAGATTCACTCATCTTTTGGCATCACAGACTTGGCCCTATCTTGGATCTCATCATATCTAACAGACCGGACATTCAGGGTTTCCCTCTCCCATACTACCTACTCATCTCGCCCCCTGTCTGTCGGTATTCCCCAAGGCTCAGTTCTAGGACCCCTACTCTTCTCCATCTATACCTTTGGCCTGGGACAGCTCAAAGAATCCCATGGTTTACAATATCATCTCTACGCTGATGACATGCAGATCTACCTATCTGGACCTGACCTCACTTCTTTACTGACCAAAATCCCACATTGTCTGTCTGCTATTTCACCTTTCTTTTCTGCTCGCTTTCTAAAGCTGAACATGAAAAAAACAGAATTCATTATCTTTCCCCCATCTCACTCTACCCCTCCACCAGACCTATCCATCAATGTCAATGTCTGCTCACTTTCCCTGGTCCCGCACGCTCGGTGCCTCGGGGTGATCCTTGACTCTACCCTCTCTTTCAAGCCACATATCCAAGCCCTTGCCTTCTCCTGCCTATTCCAACTCAAAAACATTTCCCGGATCCGTGCATTCCTTGACCATGAAACCACAAAAACACTAGTACATGCCCTTATCATCTCCCGCCTCGACTACTGCAACCTCCTACTCTCTGACCTCCCCTCTAGCACTCTGGCACCACTGCAATCCATCCTAAACTCTGCTGCCCGACTAATCCACCAAATCCAAACTGAAGAAAAGGACAGCGCCGACTAATCCACCAGTCTTCCTGCTATTCCCCAGCCTCTCCTCTCTGCCAGGCCCTTCATTGGCTTCCTATTGCCCAGAGGCCACAGTTCAAAACACTACCAATGACATAAAAAGCCATTCACAACGTGTCTCCTCTATACATCTGTGACATGGTCTCCCGGTACCTACCTACATGCAACCTTCGATCGTCTCATGATCTCCTTCTCTACTCCTCTCTCATCTCTTCCTCCTACAACCGCATCCAAGACTTCTCCCGTGCTTCCCCTATACTCTAGAAATCTCTACCCCAACACATCAGGCTCTCGCCTACCACGGAAACCTTCAAAAGGAACCTGAAGACCCACCTCTTCCGACAAGACTACAACCTGCAGTGATCCTCAGTCTACTGAACCGCCGCATGACCAGCTCTACCCTCTCCTAGTGTATCCTCACCCATCCCCTGTAGACTGTGAGCCCTCCCGGGCAGGGTCCTCTCTACTCCTGTACTTGTGTGTGCCTTGTTTTACTCATGTTTATTGTACTTGTCTATATTTGCCCCGTTCAAATGTAAAGCGCCATGGAATAAGTGGCGCTATAAAAATGTATAATAATAATAATAACAGAGTGACAATGGAGCTACAGTTCCAGTAGTGTGCAACCAGGGAGAATCAGTCCCAGCAATTCGCAACCAGAGCGTTTAATCTTTGCCAGTGTTCAGCCTGAGAGCTACAACCCCAGCAGTGCGCAGCCAATAAGCTAAAGCCCCATCAGTGTGTAACTAGAGAACAACAGCAGGTCAATTAGAAAGCTATAGACCTGGAGGTATGCAACAAGGGAGCTATAATCCCAGAATTGTGCAACCAGGGATTTCAGCCTCAACAGGGAGCAACCAGGGAGCTGTAGCCCAGCAGTGCGTAAAAAGGAAGTTATAAGTATTGGCTTCTTGACATATAAAACCTTTGTATTCCACCAGCGTATCAGAGGCCAGCACTAGTAGGTGAAGTAAGGCATCAAACTTGAAATGTTAAACAACCAGCGATTGGCAACATGTTTGCTTATCGGCTATAATTTAATAGGCTGTTTAGACAGACTTATCACATCTGATAAGTTCCCCAAAATGATCAGTAATAGATCATTCTATTTCATAGACTATCATTGTTCTCAACAGCACATGCTTTGTTTGCATAAAGTGATATGTTGCCAAGATCGATGATTTTTAAAAAATAAAAAATGGAGTGCTGACTTCATATGAATAATCAATTAACATCACTTTATTTGACACAAAAATTTTCATTACAAAAATAAAAAAATTACCAGGATAAGGAAAACATAAAGAAGATACAGTACCACCCTGGAAATGAGAACCCATTAGCAAAAAGGATCATCAATAGTGTTGAGCGATACCTTCCGATACTTGAAAGTATCGGTATCGGATAGTATCGGCCGATATCCGAAAAATATCGGATATCGCCGATATCGATACCTGATACCAATACAAGTCAATGGGACACAAGTATCGGAAGCTATCCTGGATGGTTCCCAGGGTCTGAAGGAGAGGAAACTCTCCATCAGGCCCTGGGATCCATACTCATGTAAAAAATAAAGAATAAAAATAAAAAATATGGATATACTCACCCCTCCGGCGGACCCTGGACCTAGCGGTGTTAACCGGCAGCCTCCGTTCCTAAGAATGAGCGAGTGAAGGACCTTTGATGACGTGGCGGCTTGTGATTCGTCGCGTGACCGCTCACGTGACCAATCACAAGACCGCGACGTCATCGCAGGTCCTTCACTCGCTCATTCTTAGGAACGGAGGCTGCCGGTTGCAGCGGTTGCAACCAGGGCGCATCAGAGGGTGAGTATATCCCTATTTTTTATTTTTATTCTTTATTTTACACATGAATATGCATTCCGATCCCGATTCCCGATATCGCAAAAATATCGGAACTCGGTATCGGAATTCCGATACCGCAAATATCGGCCGATACCCGATACTTGCGGTATCGGAATGCTCAACACTAATCATCAATGAAAGTGAACAGACCAAGGTTTAGGGCAAATTATAAGGGGTAAAGTAGTTCATACCCCTGTGAAAAAGCTAAAGTGAAACATGTGTCCGGGCTGTCTCCTGGGATCTTGCACTTGCACTTTATCATGGGTAAGCTTTATCAATTGTGATTTATATATGTGCGGCGCCCCAGTGTCCTGGTCGTCGCAGTGATGTCATTATCCTTTCAGGGGTGAAGTGATGTCATGTCTGAAGGCAATGAAAGATAACCACATTCAGGTATTACACACATGCAACATGTTCACACTCCAGACCAGAAGGGGGAGCTCTAAGCCTATTTAGGGTGAACTCCCCTATTTACATCCTGATTTGGAGGAAAAGAGTTCAGTTCCTGTCAGGCAGAGAGAAGGAGAGGAGCTCTGCTGGCATGAAGTGCTGCAACTCCTGGGAAAAGACACTAAAAGGTGAATATACTCCAGAGAGTGTGCAGGAAAGCGGAGCATAGGAGAGAAATACCAGAGGGAGAACAGCCAGGAACAAGCTGCTCCATTCTGAGTTGCAGAAGCCAGTAGCCAGATACACCGAGGGAGTAACTGTCTCCAAGCCTTGCTCCAGAGACCGGCAGGACAGTCAATTCCAAGTTGGCTACCCAACCTTTAACCTAATGAAGACAACGGAGGCAAATTGTGGGAGAGGGGCGTCTCTAGGGTCCCTATAAAATAGCTCCAGGCCTACCCTGTCATACGGGTCGTCCTATCCATACCATCTGGGGGACGGAGAGAGAGAACATCAGAAACATACACGACAGTTGTGAGGACTATCCCGTGGTGCTCAGCAGGGAGGTACTACAACACACAGGCGCTAGTAGGAAGGCTACTGATTTCCACCTGGATTGGGAGACTCTGGAATTGCCTTCAGACCGACCGGACCCTGCCTGCCCTGTCGTCTGGCGCTCCGGGCTGAGGATACCATCTGAAGTCTTCAGTAAACAAGGTAAAAGACTGCAAACCTGTCTCCTCATTCTTTATTGCACCTTGCCCATATATAAAATCTTTTACTGGACACCCCTGAGGGCCACGGACCGGGTCAGCCACGTGACATCCCCTGAACTGCAGGACCCGTTGCCGAGTACCCCATTGCCCTACACTGTGGATGTTCCATTTTGGAGTCACGAACAGGATCTACTTAAGCCTGGAAAAATTGGGTCATGTGCGCCTAAGAACTGTGCCAGAACTGTATGTGAACTACGATTTGCTTATAGACTGTGTGTTGCAAATTGCTGCCAAAATCCGCCATTGACGCGCCGTGTGGAGCGCGAGGGGAGGAGCCATAGCTTCTTGGGCGGCGCCAGCCGGAAAGAGCGTGAAGCAAGAAGACCGGTGCCGTGCTGCTGCCTGGGAAAGCCGGAAGTGGAGACGCTGTGCAGCAGAGCCGCCAGAAGAGACGCTGCAAAGTGCCGATTCCAGAGAGGAGCCCCGACTCCCACCAGGTTAGCAGAGGGGAGGAATGGCCATGTCCGATCCGGGAAGGGAAGTAGCGGCAGTCGCAGCCGCAGACCTGGAAGCGCCTCCAGGCCCCAAAATAGGCGCAGCCGCAGGCCTTGTACCACCGCCGGGTTCCGCAGCCAGCCAGGCACCACCACGGCTACAGCAGCCATAATGCCCTTCTCCATGCCATACATACCTGGAGCAGCCTGGCTCCCACGATACTCTGGCGAATCGCATACATTAACTGACTTTAAGGAAGGGATCTGCAGCCTGCTTGAGTTTTATCCCCTGACAGAGCCTCAGAAAGTTCACATGATAACGGGCCAACTGTTTGGAGCGGCTCTGAGAGAAGTGAAGTCCTGGCCCGCTGCGGATAAGAGAACTGCGCAGCAGGTCTTTGCAAAGCTTAAAACCACCTTTGACACCCGCACTACTACAGAAATTAAATTGACGTTGTATGGGTGCAAGCAGAGGCCGCAGGATAGCTTACGGGACTATGCCCTTAATCTCCTGGAGGCACTGCGGGCAATCAAGCAGGATGATCCAAACAGCATGCAAGATGAGGATAAACTCTTAAAGGAGCGGTTCATCAAGGGGCTCCTGTGCAGTCACCAAAGGGCCCAACTGCACCTCCTGGCCATGCAGAATCCTGACCTTGGCGCAATTCAAGGACAAGGCCATCCAAGTGTTACAGGAGCGACAGCCCAGCCGTGCAGTACTTCCCAGGCATCAAGCCCTCATGTACCACCAGGAGGTGGCGCCAGATGCTCAAGTTTCTGCCGAGGCCGATGCCCAGATCCTGGAAGACGATTCCCCTGCAGGACTACGCCTCCAGATGCAGGAGCTGACCAAGAGCGTTGCTGCCTTAGCTCGGACCGTGCAGTCCCTACAGGAGGCCCCCAAGGAGAAGATCAAGCTGGCTTCCAGACCGGAGGATGTTCCCTGGCGACGACAGAAGAGGATCCCGCTGACCAGAGGCAGAGACGACGATCGCTTTCATCAGGACGGACGACCCATCTGCCGCTGCTGCAACCAGGTGGGCCACATTGCAAGGTACTGTCATTTAAATGAGAAACCCCTGGAGCAGAGGGCCAACCCCCAGGAGTAGGATGACTAGGCCCGCAAAACTGGAGAGCCAAGTACATTGGAGGACGCCCTGTTCTCCCCATTGTGATCGATGGTATTCCCATGAACTGTCATGATTCCCAATGGCAGGGACACGGGCAAAAACGGACTAGCTCTAGGAAGATGGTATCTCAGGTAACCGCGATGCTGAACCTAACACGCAAATAAAAGTAGCCAGGGGGTGTGCCTATGTTTTATCCCTAGACACCTCGCGCCAGCCGGAGATCTAGCTGCCCCTAGAAGAGGAATACACAGACCTGGCTTGCCTCCAGGGAAACCCCAAAAGTTATAGTAGCCCCCCACATATAATAACGGTTAGGTAAGAGGAAAACACAAACGCAGTATGAATATAGATTCAGCAAAGTGAGGCCCTCTGACTAGATAGATGAAAATACAAAAGAGGACTTCGCGGTTACCTCAAAACCCTAAGCAGCCATCCTGAAACTACCTTGACTCCGTTATCAACTCATGACACCGGAGTAGTAATTTCAGATCACTAGAGCTTCCAGCAGCACGAGAAATACAAATGCATGCTGGACAAAACAAACACAAAAAATGCCAAAAAATTCAACTTAGCTGAATTGCAGACTTGGAGCAGGTAGCAAGCAACAGAGGTGCTCTGGTAACATTGATTGCCGGCGCTAGAGTGACTGAGAAGCCAGACTAAATAGGAAACTCCCAATTTCCTGATGAAAACAGGTGCACTGGAAACACAAGACAAAAGTCAACCAGTACCACCAGTAGCCACCAGAGGGAGACCAAAAACAGAATTCACAACAGTACCCCCCCCTTAAGGAGGGGGCACCGAACCCTCATGAGAACCACCAGGGCGATCTGGATGCGCCCTATGAAAGGCGTGAACCAAATCAGAGGCATGAACATCAGAGGCAGTCACCCAAGAATTATCCTCCTGACCGTATCCCTTCCATTTAACCAGATACTGAAGTCTCCGTCTGGAAATGCGAGAGTCCAAAATCTTCTCCACAACATACTCCAATTCACCCTCCACCAGCACAGGAGCAGGAGGCTCAACAGAAGGAACAACCGGCACCTCGTACCTCCGCAACAACGACCTATGGAAGACATTATGAATGGTGAAAGATGCTGGAAGGTCCAAACGAAAAGATACAGGATTAAGAATCTCCAAAATCTTATAAGGACCTATGAACCGAGGTTTGAACTTAGGAGAAGAGACCCTCATAGGGACAAAACGAGAAGACAACCACACCAAGTCTCCAACACGGAGACGATGACCCACACGACGATGACGATTAGCAAACTGCTGAGTCTTCTCCTGAGACAACTTCAAATTGTCCACCACAAGACTCCAAATCCGGTGCAGTCTATCCACCACAGAATCCACTCCAGGACAATCCGAAGATTCCACCTGACCAGATGAAAAACGAGGGTGAAACCCAGAATTGCAAAAGAAAGGAGAAACCAGAGTAGCAGAACTGGCCCGATTTTTATTGAGGGCAAACTCTGCCAACGGCAAAAAGGTGACCCAATCATCCTGATCAGCAGACACAAAACACCTCAAATAAGTCTCCAAAGTCTGATTAGTTCGCTCCGTCTGGCCATTAGTCTGAGGATGGAACGCAGATGAAAAAGACAAATCAATGCCCATCCTGGCACAGAACGCTCGCCAGAACCTAGACACAAATTGAGATCCTCTATCAGACACGATGTTTTCCGGGATACCATGTAAGCGAACCACATTCTGAAAAAATAAAGGAACCAACTCCGATGAAGAAGGCAATTTGGGCAAGGGTACCAAATGAACCATCTTAGAAAAACGGTCACACACCACCCAAATGACGGACATTTTCTGAGAAACCGGGAGATCCGAGATAAAGTCCATAGAGATGTGCGTCCACGGCCTCTTCGGAATAGGCAGGGACAACAACAATCCACTAGCCCGAGAACAGCAAGGCTTGGCCTGAGCGCAAACATCACAAGACTGTACAAAGGTACGCACATCCCGAGACAGGGAAGGCCACCAGAAGGACCTGGCCACCAAATCTCTGGTACCAAAAATTCCAGGGTGGCCCGCCAACACAGAAGAATGAACCTCTGAGATGACTCTACTGGTCCACTCATCTGGAACAAACAATCTCCCAGACGGACAACGATCAGGCCTATCAGTCTGAAACTCCTGTAAAGCACGTCGCAAGTCTGGGGAGACAGCAGACACAATCACTCCATCCTTAAGGATACCCGTAGGCTCCGAATCACCAGAGGAGTCAGGCTCAAAACTCCTAGAAAGAGCATCTGCCTTCACATTTTTCGAGCCCGGCAAGTATGAAACCACAAAATTAAACCGAGAGAAAAACAATGACCAGCGCGCCTGTCGAGGATTCAGACGCCTGGCAGACTCAAGGTAAATCAGATTCTTGTGATCAGTCAAGACCACCACCTGATGTCTAGCACCCTCAAGCCAATGAAGCCACTCCTCAAATGCCCACTTCATAGCCAAGAGCTCCCGATTACCGACATCATAATTTCGCTCGACGGGCGAAAATTTTCGAGAGAAGAATGCACATGGTCTCATCACTGAGCAATCGGGACTTTTCTGCGACAAAACCGCCCCCGCTCCAATCTCGGAAGCATCAACCTCAACCTGAAAAGGGAGCGAAACATCAGGCTGGCGCAACACAGGGGCAGAAGAAAAGCGGCGCTTAAGCTCCCGAAAGGCCTCCACAGCTGCAGAGGACCAATTGGCAACATCAGCACCCTTCTTAGTCAAATCAGTCAGAGGTTTAGCAACACTTGAAAACCCAGTTATAAATCGACGATAGAAATTAGCAAAGCCCAAGAACTTCTGAAGACTCTTCAGGGAAGTAGGCTGCGTCCAATCACAAATAGCCCGAACCTTGACAGGATCCATCTCAACAGAAGAAGGGGAAAAAATATACCCCAAAAAGGAGATCTTCTGAACCCCAAAGATACACTTTGAACCCTTTACAAACAGAGAATTGGACCGCAAAACCTGAAAAACCTTCCTAACCTGTTGAACATGCGACTCCCAGTCATCCGAAAAAATCAAAATATCATCCAAATACACAATCATAAATTTATCCAGGTATTTACGGAAAATATCGTGCATAAAGGACTGAAAGACTGAAGGAGCATTAGAAAGACCAAAAGGCATTACCAAATACTCAAAATGGCCCTCGGGCGTATTAAATGCAGTTTTCCACTCATCTCCCTGCTTAATCCGCACCAAATTATACGCGCCCCGAAGATCAACCTTAGAGAACCACTTTGCCCCTTTAATACGAGCAAATAAATCAGTCAATAGTGGCAATGGATACTGGTATTTGACTGTAATCTTATTCAACAGGCGATAATCAATACCGGGCCTCAGGGAGCCATCTTTTTTACCCACGAAAAAAAAACCTGCTCCTAAAGGGGATGAGGATGGACGGATATGTCCCTTTTCCAAGGACTCCTTAATATACTCTCGCATAGCAGCATGCTCAGGCACAGACAGATTGAACAAACGACCCTTGGGAAACTTGCTGCCCGGAATCAAGTCTATAGCACAATCGCAATCCCTGGGAGGGGGGAGAGAACTAAGTTTAGGCTCCTCCAACACATCACAATAATCAGACAAAAATGCCGGAATTTCAGAGGGAGTAGATGAAGCAATGGAAACCAAAGGTACTTCCCCATGAGCCCCCTGACATCCCCAACTTAACACAGACATTGTTTTCCAGTCAAGGACTGGATTATGAGTTTGCAACCATGGCAATCCAAGCACTAAGACATCATGCAAGTTATGCAACACAAGGAAGCGAATCACCTCCCGATGGTCAGGAGTCATACACATAGTCACTTGTGTCCAGAATTGTGGTTTATTCCTAGCCAAAGGTGTGGAGTCGATACCCTTCAGAGGAATAGGAACTTCCAAAGGCTCTAGGCTAAACCCACAACGTCTGGCAAAGGACCAATCCATAAGACTCAAGGAAGCGCCAGAATCCACATAGGCATCCACAGTAATAGTTGATAATGAACAGATCAAAGTTACAGACAAAATAAACTTAGACTGTAAGGTGCCAATTGCAAAAGACTTATCAACCTTTTTTGTGCGTTTAGAGCATGCTGATATAACATGAGCAGAATCACCACAGTAGAAGCACAACCCATTTTTACGCCTATAATTCTGCCGTTCACTTCTGGACAGAATTCTATCACATTGCATAATCTCCGGTGCCTGCTCAGAAGACACCGCCAAATGGTGCACAGGTTTGCGCTCCCGTAAACGCCGATCAATCTGAATAGCCATAGTCATGGATTCATTCAGACCTGTGGGCGTAGGAAACCCCACCATGACATCTTTAACGGCGTCAGAGAGACCTTCTCTGAAATTCGCCGCAGGGCGCACTCATTCCACTGAGTAAGCACCGACCATTTTCGAAATTTTTGACAATATATTTCAGCTTCATCATGCCCTTGAGAGAGGGCTATCAAGGCCTTTTCAGCCTGAATCTCCAAATTAGGTTCCTCATAGAGCAACCCCAGTGCCAGAAAAAACGCATCCACATTGAGCAGCGCAGGATCCCCTGGTGCCAATGCAAATGCCCAATTCTGGGGGTCACCCCGCAACAAGGCAATAACAATTCTAACCTGCTGAGCGGGGTCTCCAGCGGAGCGAGATCTCAGAGAAAGATACAATTTACAATTGTGCTTAAAATTCAGAAAACGAGATCTATCTCCAGAAAAGAACTCAGGTATAGGGATCTTGGGTTCAGACATAGGAGCATGTATAACATAGTCTTGGATATTTTGAACCTTAGAGGCAAGAGTATTAAGATTTGAAGCTAAACTCTGGATATCCATTTCTCAACAGCAGAGATCTGAGCCATTCAGGGGTTAAGAGGAAAAAAAAAAAAAAAACAGCAGATGGCAATTATGGCTAGACAGAACTTCTGAGTAAAAAAAAAAAAAAAAAAAAAGTGTCAGAAATTTCTTTTTTCTCTCCTTCTTTAGCCAATACCTTTAATACATTTTGGCCGGCAATACTGTCATGATTCCCAATGGCAGGGACACGGGCAAAAACGGACTAGCTCTAGGAAGATGGTATCTCAGGTAACCGCGATGCTGAACCTAACACGCAAATAAAAGTAGCCAGGGGGTGTGCCTATGTTTTATCCCTAGACACCTCGCGCCAGCCGGAGATCTAGCTGCCCCTAGAAGAGGAATACACAGACCTGGCTTGCCTCCAGGGAAACCCCAAAAGTTATAGTAGCCCCCCACATATAATAACGGTTAGGTAAGAGGAAAACACAAACGCAGTATGAATATAGATTCAGCAAAGTGAGGCCCTCTGACTAGATAGATGAAAATACAAAAGAGGACTTCGCGGTTACCTCAAAACCCTAAGCAGCCATCCTGAAACTACCTTGACTCCGTTATCAACTCATGACACCGGAGTAGTAATTTCAGATCACTAGAGCTTCCAGCAGCACGAGAAATACAAATGCATGCTGGACAAAACAAACACAAAAAATGCCAAAAAATTCAACTTAGCTGAATTGCAGACTTGGAGCAGGTAGCAAGCAACAGAGGTGCTCTGGTAACATTGATTGCCGGCGCTAGAGTGACTGAGAAGCCAGACTAAATAGGAAACTCCCAATTTCCTGATGAAAACAGGTGCACTGGAAACACAAGACAAAAGTCAACCAGTACCACCAGTAGCCACCAGAGGGAGCCCAAAAACAGAATTCACAACAATGAACGCTCTGTTAGACACCGGCTCTCAGGTGACAGCTATGCCTTACATCCTTTATAAATGTTTTTGGGAGGACACAGACATTACTCGTGGCCCTGATGATGATTTCACCATAGTAGCCAGTAACGGTCAGCCATTGCCACAAATGGGGTACAAAGAGGTCACCATTAAAGTGGAACGGGTAGAACTGAAAGCCCAAGGAATTATGATTGTTGATATTGACCGACGTGAATGTAACCCCATGATGACCATTGGTACTAATGTCATAGAAAATTGTCTTGCAGAGGTTATTGTCTTGTTACAGCAGGTGGCAGAAACAGCTGGTTACAGTGAACAGCGTGCCTTGCAGAAAGAAATCCAAGCTCTGATGCAGAGACAGCAGGTAGAACTGACTGGTGGAGAAATTGGCCGTGTCACCGTGAGTGATTCAATCCCCATTGTAATACCCCCCAGGAGCGAAATGTTAATATGCTGTCAGGCAGCAATAGGCCTCAGGGGTAGAGACTATCAAGCCCTGGTAGAACCTGTGTATTCAGATAGTAGGCCCACCCTCCTGACAGCCAGAGGGGTGGTTGAAATCCGCAAATGGAGGGTGCCAATACATGTCCTTAACTGTGGAGAGGTAGCTCAGCAGGGAGGTACTACAACACACAGGCGCTAGTAGGAAGGCTACTGATTTCCACCTGGATTGGGCGACTCTGGAATTGCCTTCAGGCCGACCGGACCCTGCCTACCCTGTCGTCTGGCGCTCCGGGCTGAGGATACCATCTGAAGTCTTCAGTAAACAAGGTAAAAGGCTGCAAACCTGTCTCCTCATTCTTTATTGCACTTTGCCCATATATAAACTCTTTTACTGGACACCCCTGAGGGCCACGGACCGGGTCAGCCACCGTGACATCCCCCGAACCGCAGGACCCGGTGCCGAGTACCCCATTGCCCTACACTGGGGGCTTTCCATTTGCACATGTATTTTGTTGGCATACTGTTATTATTATTAGTTGATAAATATTATGGGACTCACATGATTGGTGAATCATGCTGTATCCACATGCACTTTACTGATTTTTTTTGACTAGCATATACATCTATGGGACTCATGTGAGTGGTGAGTTAGGCTATTAGGCAGACTGAGCTACTTTTCCCTTCTCATGATTTGCCCTAAACCTTGGTCAGTAAACTTTAACTGATGATCCTTTTGCCCATGTTTTCTTATTCCCAGGATGATACTGTATCTTCTTCATGTTCACCTCGTCTTAATTATTTTTGATTTCTGTAATGAATATTTTTATGTCAAATAAAGTGATGTTAATTGATTATACATATGAAGTTAGCACTCCAATTTTTTAGTTTTTAAGTGTCATTGAGTAGGAGTTTCTTCCAAAGTCAACTTCAGCCTGGCAGTGAACAACCAAGGAGCTACATTACTGGCAGTGAGCAACAAGGAAGCTACAGTCCTGGAAGAGTGCAACCAGGAAGCTACAGTCCTGGCACTGTGCAACCAGAAAGCTACATTCCTGGCACTGTGCAATCAGGAATCTACAGTCCTGGCACTGTGCAACCAGGGAGCTACAGTCCTGGCACTGTGCAATCAGGAATCTACAGTCCTGGCACTGTGCAACCAGGGAGCTACAGTCCTGGCAATGTGCAACCAGGGAGCTACCGTCCTGGCACTGTGCAACCAGGAAGCTACAGTCCAGGAAGTGTGCAACCAGGAAGCTACAGTCCTGGAACTGTGGAACCAGAAAGCTACAGTCCTGGCACTGTGCAATCAGGAATCTACAGTCCTGGCACTGTGCAACCAGGGAGCTACAGTCCTGACAATGTGCAACCAGGGAGCTACAGTCCTGGCACTGTGCAATCAGGAATCTACAGTCCTGGCACTGTGCAACCAGGGAGCTACAGTCCTGGCACTGTGCAATCAGGAATCTACAGTCCAGGAAGTGTGCAACCAGGAAGCTACAGTCCTGGCACTGTGCAACCAGAAAGCTACAGTCCTGGCACTGTGCAATCAGGAATCTACAGTCCTGGCACTGTGCAACCAGGGAGCTACAGTCCTGGCACTGTGCAATCAGGAATCTACAGTCCTGGCACTGTGCAACCAGGGAGCTACAGTCCTGGCAATGTGCAACCAGGGAGCTACCGTCCTGGCACTGTGCAACCAGGAAGCTACAGTCCAGGAAGTGTGCAACCAGGAAGCTACAGTCCTGGCACTGTGGAACCAGGGAGCTACAGTCCTGACAATGTGCAACCAGGGAGCTACAGTCCTGGCACTGTGCAATCAGGAATCTACAGTCCTGGCACTGTGCAACCAGGGAGCTACAGTCCTGGCACTGTGCAATCAGGAATCTACAGTCCAGGCACTGTTCAACCAAGAAGCTTCATTACTGGCATTGTGCAACCAGGAAGCTACATTACTGGCACTGTGCAACCAGGAAGCTACATTACTGGCACTGTGCAACCAGGGAGCTACAGTCCTGGCACTGTGCAACCAGGAAGCTACAGTCCTGGCACTGTGCAGCCAGGGAGCTACAGTCCTGGCACTGTGCAACCAGGGAGCTGCAAACCAGGAATCTACAGTCCTGGCACTGTGCAACCAGGGAGCTACAGTCCTGGCACTGTGCAACCAGGAAGCTACATTACTGGCACTGTGCCACCAGGGACCTACAGTCCTGGCACTGTGCAACCAGGAAGCTACAGTCCTGGCACTGTGCAACCAGGGAGCTACAGTCCTGGCACTGTGCAACCAGGGAGCTACAGTCCTGGCACTGTGCAACCAGGAAGCTACAGTCCTGGCACTGTGCAACCAGGGAGCTACAGTCCTAGCACTGTGCAACCAGGAAGCTACATTACTGGCACTGTGCAACCAGGAAGCTACAGTACTGGCACTGTGCAACCAGGGAGCTACAGTCCTGGCACTGTGCAACCAGGGAGCTACAGTCCTGGCAATGTGCAACCAGGAATCTACAGTCCTGGCACTGTGCAACCAGGGAGCTACAGTCCTGGCACTGTGCAATCAGGAATCTACAGTCCTGGCACTGTGCAACCAGGGAGCTACCGTCCTAGCACTGTGCAACCAGAAAGCTACAGTCCAGGCCCTGTTCAACCAAGAAGCTTCATTACTGGCACTGTGCAACCAGGAAGCTACATTACTGGCACTGTGCAACCAGGAAGCTACAGTCCTGTGTTATGGTTCTCAATGGCAAGAGAACATAGCCCAGCATACATAGGAACTAGCTCTTGGAAGGATGGAAACTTAAACTGACCATGAACTAAACCTGCCGCACAACTAACAGTAGCCGGGTAGCGTAGCCTGCGTTTTATCCCTAGACGCCCAGCGCCGGCCGGAGGACTAACTAATCCTGGCAGAGGAAAATATAGTCCTGGCTCACCTCTAGAGAAATTTCCCCGAAAGGCAGACAGAGGCCCCCACATATATTGGCGGTGATTTAAGATGAAAATGACAAACGTAGTATGAAAATAGGTTTAGCAAAATCGAGGTCCGCTTACTAGATAGCAGGAAGACAGAAAGGGTACTTTCATGGTCAGCTGAAAACCCTATCAATACACCATCCTGAAATTACTTTAAGACTCTAGTATTAACTCATAACATCAGAGTGGCAATTTCAGATCACAAGAGCTTTCCAGACACAGAAACGAAACTGCAGCTGTGAACTGGAACAAAATGCAAAAAACAAACAAGGACAAAAGTCCGACTTAGCTGGAAGTTGTCTGGTAGCAGGAACATGCACAGAAAGGCTTCTGATTACAATGTTGACCGGCATGGAAGTGACAGAGGAGCAAGGTTAAATAGCGACTCCCACATCCTGATGGGAACAGGTGAACAGAGGGGATGATGCACACAAGTTCAATTCCACCAGTGGCCACCGGGGGAGCCCAAAATCCAATTTCACAACAGTACCCCCCCCTCAAGGAGGGGGCACCGAACCCTCACCAGAACCACCAGGGCGATCAGGATGAGCCCTATGAAAGGCACGGACCAGATCGGAGGCATGAACATCAGAGGCAGTCACCCAAGAATTATCCTCCTGACCGTATCCCTTCCATTTGACCAGATACTGGAGTTTCCGTCTGGAAACACGGGAGTCCAAGATTTTTTCCACAACGTACTCCAACTCGCCCTCAACCAACACCGGAGCAGGAGGCTCAACGGAAGGCACAACCGGTACCTCATACCTGCGCAACAATGACCGATGAAAAACATTATGAATAGAAAAAGATGCAGGGAGGTCCAAACAGAAGGACACAGGGTTAAGAATCTCCAATATCTTGTACGGGCCGATGAACCGAGGCTTAAACTTAGGAGAAGAAACCCTCATAGGGACAAAACGAGAAGACAACCACACCAAGTCCCCGACACAAAGCCGAGGACCAACCCGACGCCGGCGGTTGGCAAAAAGCTGAGTCTTCTCCTGGGACAACTTCAAATTGTCCACCACCTGCCCCCAAATCTGATGCAACCTCTCCACCACAGCATCCACTCCAGGACAATCCGAAGATTCCACCTGACCGGAGGAAAATCGAGGATGAAACCCCGAATTACAGAAAAAAGGAGACACCAAGGTGGCAGAGCTGGCCCGATTATTGAGGGCAAACTCCGCTAAAGGCAAAAAAGCAACCCAATCATCCTGATCTGCAGACACAAAACACCTCAAATATGTCTCCAAAGTCTGATTCGTCCGCTCGGTCTGGCCATTAGTCTGAGGATGGAAAGCAGACGAGAAAGACAAATCTATGCCCATCCTAGCACAGAATGCCCGCCAAAATCTAGACACGAATTGGGTTCCTCTGTCAGAAACGATATTCTCCGGAATACCATGCAAACGAACCACATTTTGAAAAAACAGAGGAACCAACTCGGAAGAAGAAGGCAACTTAGGCAGGGGAACCAAATGGACCATCTTAGAGAAACGGTCACACACCACCCAGATGACAGACATCTTCTGAGAAACAGGAAGATCCGAAATAAAATCCATCGAGATGTGCGTCCAAGGCCTCTTCGGGATAGGCAAGGGCAACAACAATCCACTAGCCCGAGAACAACAAGGCTTGGCCCGAGCACAAACGTCACAAGACTGCACAAAGCCTCGTACATCTCGTGACAGGGAAGGCCACCAGAAGGACCTTGCCACCAAATCCCTGGTACCAAAGATTCCAGGATGACCTGCCAACGCAGAAGAATGAACCTCAGAAATGACTTTACTGGTCCAATCATCAGGAACAAACAGTCTACCAGGTGGGCAACGATCAGGTCTATCCGCCTGAAAATCCTGCAAGGCCCGCCGCAGGTCTGGAGAAACGGCAGACAATATCACTCCATCCTTAAGGATACCTGTAGGTTCAGAATTACCAGGGGAGTCAGGCTCAAAACTCCTAGAAAGGGCATCCGCCTTAACATTCTTAGAACCCGGTAGGTATGACACCACAAAATTAAACCGAGAGAAAAACAACGACCAGCGCGCCTGTCTAGGATTCAGGCGTCTGGCGGACTCAAGATAAATTAAATTTTTGTGGTCGGTCAATACCACCACCTGATGTCTAGCCCCCTCAAGCCAATGACGCCACTCCTCAAAAGCCCACTTCATGGCCAAAAGCTCTCGATTCCCAATATCATAATTCCGCTCGGCGGGCGAAAATTTACGAGAAAAAAAAGCACAAGGTTTCATCACGGAGCAGTCGGAACTTCTTTGCGACAAAACCGCCCCAGCTCCGATTTCAGAAGAGTCGACCTCAACCTGAAAAGGAAGAGCAACATCAGGCTGACGCAACACAGGGGCGGAAGAAAAGCGGCGCTTAAGCTCCCGAAAGGCCTCCACAGCAGCAGGGGACCAATCAGCAACATCAGCACCCTTCTTAGTCAAATCAGTCAATGGTTTAACAACATCAGAAAAACCAGCAATAAATCGACGATAAAAGTTAGCAAAGCCCAAAAATTTCTGAAGACTCTTAAGAGAAGAGGGTTGCGTCCAATCACTAATAGCCCGAACCTTGACAGGATCCATCTCGATGGAAGAGGGGGAAAAAATGTATCCCAAGAAGGAAATCTTTTGAACCCCAAAAACGCACTTAGAACCCTTCACACACAAGGAATTAGACCGCAAAACCTGAAAAACCCTCCTGACCTGCTGGACATGAGAGTCCCAGTCATCCGAAAAAATCAGAATATCATCCAGATACACGATCATAAATTTATCCAAATAATCACGGAAAATGTCATGCATAAAGGACTGAAAGACTGAAGGGGCATTTGAAAGGCCAAAAGGCATCACCAAATACTCAAAGTGGCCCTCGGGCGTATTAAATGCGGTTTTCCACTCATCCCCCTGCTTAATTCGCACCAAATTATACGCCCCACGGAGATCTATCTTAGAGAACCACTTGGCCCCCTTTATGCGAGCAAACAAATCAGTCAGCAGTGGCAACGGATATTGATATTTAACCGTGATTTTATTCAAAAGCCGATAATCAATACACGGCCTCAAAGAGCCATCTTTCTTAGACACAAAGAAAAAACCGGCTCCTAAGGGAGATGACGAAGGACGAATATGTCCCTTTTCCAAGGACTCCTTTATATATTCTCGCATAGCAGCATGTTCAGGCACAGACAGATTAAATAAACGACCCTTAGGGTATTTACTACCCGGAATCAAATCTATGGCACAATCGCACTCCCGGTGCGGAGGTAATGAACCAAGCTTAGGTTCTTCAAAAACGTCACGATAGTCAGACAAGAATTCAGGAATCTCAGAGGGAATAGATGACGAAATGGAAACCAAAGGTACGTCCCCATGCATCCCCTTACATCCCCAGCTTAACACAGACATAGCGTTCCAGTCGAGGACTGGGTTATGAGATTGCAGCCATGGCAATCCAAGCACCAACACATCATGTAGATTATACAGCACAAGAAAGCGAATAATCTCCTGATGATCCGGATTAATTCGCATAGTTACTTGTGTCCAGTATTGTGGTTTATTACTAGCCAATGGGGTGGAGTCAATCCCCTTCAGAGGTATAGGAGTTTCAAGAGGCTCTAAATCATACCCACAGCGTTTGGCAAAGGACCAATCCATAAGACTCAAAGCGGCGCCAGAGTCGACATAGGCATCCGCGGTAATAGATGATAAAGAACAAATCAGGGTCACAGATAGAATAAACTTAGACTGAAAAGTGCCAATTGAAACTGACTTATCAAGCTTCTTAGTACGCTTAGAGCATGCTGATATAACATGAGTTGAATCACCACAATAAAAGCACAACCCATTTTTTCGTCTAAAATTCTGCCGTTCGCTTCTGGACAGAATTCTATCACATTGCATATTCTCTGGCGTCTTCTCAGTAGACACCGCCAAATGGTGCACAGGTTTGCGCTCCCGCAGACGTCTATCGATCTTGATAGCCATTGTCATGGACTCATTCAGACCCGCAGGCACAGGGAACCCCACCATAACATCCTTAACGGCATCAGAGAGACCCTCTCTGAAATTCGCCGCCAGGGCGCACTCATTCCACTGAGTAAGCACAGACCATTTACGGAATTTTTGGCAGTATATTTCAACTTCATCTTGCCCCTGAGATAGGGACATCAAGGCTTTTTCCGCCTGAAGCTCTAAATGAGGTTCCTCATAAAGCAACCCCAAGGCCAGAAAAAACGCATCCACATTGAGCAACGCAGGATCCCCTGGAGCCAATGCAAAAGCCCAATCTTGAGGGTCGCCCCGGAGCAAGGAAATCACAATCCTGACCTGCTGAGCAGGATCTCCAGCAGAGCGAGATTTCAGGGACAAAAACAACTTGCAATTATTTTTGAAATTTTGAAAGCAAGATCTATTCCCCGAGAAAAATTCAGGCAAAGGAATTCTAGGTTCAGATATAGGAACATGAACAACAAAATCTTGTAAATTTTGAACTTTCGTGGTGAGATTATTCAAACCTGCAGCTAAACTCTGAATATCCATTTTAAACAGGTGAACACAGAGCCATTCCAGGATTAGAAGGAGAGAGAGAGAGGAAGGCTGCAATATAGGCAGACTTGCAAGTGATTCAATTGAAAGCACACTCAGAACTGAAGGAAAAAAAAAAAAAAAAAAAAAAAATTTTCAGCAGACTTCTTTTTTCTCTCCTTTCTCTGCCAATTAATTTAACCCTTTGTGGGCCGGTCAAACTGTTATGGTTCTCAATGGCAAGAGAACATAGCCCAGCATACATAGGAACTAGCTCTTGGAAGGATGGAAACTTAAACTGACCATGAACTAAACCTGCCGCACAACTAACAGTAGCCGGGTAGCGTAGCCTGCGTTTTATCCCTAGACGCCCAGCGCCGGCCGGAGGACTAACTAATCCTGGCAGAGGAAAATATAGTCCTGGCTCACCTCTAGAGAAATTTCCCCGAAAGGCAGACAGAGGCCCCCACATATATTGGCGGTGATTTAAGATGAAAATGACAAACGTAGTATGAAAATAGGTTTAGCAAAATCGAGGTCCGCTTACTAGATAGCAGGAAGACAGAAAGGGTACTTTCATGGTCAGCTGAAAACCCTATCAATACACCATCCTGAAATTACTTTAAGACTCTAGTATTAACTCATAACATCAGAGTGGCAATTTCAGATCACAAGAGCTTTCCAGACACAGAAACGAAACTGCAGCTGTGAACTGGAACAAAATGCAAAAAACAAACAAGGACAAAAGTCCGACTTAGCTGGAAGTTGTCTGGTAGCAGGAACATGCACAGAAAGGCTTCTGATTACAATGTTGACCGGCATGGAAGTGACAGAGGAGCAAGGTTAAATAGCGACTCCCACATCCTGATGGGAACAGGTAAACAGAGGGGATGATGCACACAAGTTCAATTCCACCAGTGGCCACCGGGGGAGCCCAAAATCCAATTTCACAACAGTCCTGGCACTGTGCAACCAGGAAGCTACAGTCCTGGCAATGTGCAACCAGGAAGCTACAGTCCTGGCAATGTGCAACCAGGGATCTACAGTCCTAGCACTGTGCAACCAGGAAGCTACATTACTGGCACTGTGCATCCAGGAAGCTACAGTACTGGCACTGTGCAACCAGGGAGCTACAGTCCTAGCACTGTGCAACCAGGAAGCTACAGTACTGGCACTGTGCAACCAGGGAGCTACAGTCCTAGCACTGAGCAACCAGGGAGCTACAGTCCTGGCACTGTGCAGGCAGGGAGCTACAGTCCTGGCACTGTGCAGGCAGGGAGCTACAGTCCTGGCAATGTGCAACCAGGGATCTACAGTCCTGGCAATGTGCAACTAGGGATCTACAGTCCTGGCAATGTGCAACCAGGGATCTACAGTCACGGCACTGTGCAACCAGGGATCTACAGTCACGGCACTGTGCAACCACAGAGCTTCTGTCCTGGCTGTGTATAACCAGGAATCTACAGCCTGGAAGTTTGCAACCAGGGAACTACAGTCTTGGCAGTGTGCAACCAGGGATATGTGATCCCAGCACTGTGCAAACAGGGATCTACAGTCCCGACAGTGAGTGCAGCGCCCCAGAGTCCTGGTCGTTGCAGTAACGTCGCTCTGCCACTAAGGGGAGTGATGTTACGTCTGATTGCACTAAAGGAGTTCACCTGATCAGGTAACACACACTACACTTCACACTCCGGCCACCAGGGGGGGTGGTTCTATCTAGTAGGCCACTCCTCACACTCTGGTAAAACTGGGGGTTGGACAGGAAGAGGGTGAGAAGTAACTGGGGAGAGCTGGAGAGAGGACCTGTCAGGGATGGGATCCTGGCAGACTCCTTAGAGCAGAACAAACCAGTGAGCAACGGGAATACAGTTAAGAGGCATTAGGACCAGAAGGAGTCGTGCTGTTAGACCGAGGCAACATCCTTCTGAGGCGCAGCAGTCGGTGGCCGAAACGCCGAGCAAGTAAGAGACTTTAAGCAATACTTCAAACCAACGGCAGGACAGTCAGTCATAGGCGGGCTGTCTCACATATATCACCTAAGCAGACAACGGAGGCAGTTGTGGGAGAGGGGCGACTCTAGGGTCCCGGAAGAACTCCAGGCCTACCCCGTCATACGGGTGCGTCCTACCATATCATCTGGGGGACGGAGAGAACCAGAACATCAGAGACAGACAGAACCAGTTGTGAGGACTATCCCGGGAGCTCAGCAGGGAAGGACTACAACACATAGCGCTAGCAGGAAGACACTGATTCCCACTTGTTAAGGAAACTCCGGATGTGCTCTCAGACCGGCCGGTCTCAGGCAGCCCAGTTAACAGTGCTCCGGATTGACCACCTTGAAACCTTCAGTAAAGAGGTAAAGAGACTGCAAACTGGTGTCCTTGTTATTCGCTGTGACCTGCACCGCAACACCGCACTACCGCCACCATAACATCATCACTATTGCCTCCACCTTCATTGTACGCCCCTCAGCAGTGTCACGGACCGGGTCTAGCCACCGTGACAACCCCAGAGCAGAGACTCAGAGGCCCGGTACCGGGTACCCCTCGGCCCTGCGGCAGTGGGGGCGCTACAACTTGGCGTCACAAACAGAATCTACTTAAGCCTGAAGAATCAGGTCATGTGTGCCTTGGAACTGTGATTTATTGTGCTTGAACTGTGTATTGCCATTTACCGCCAAAATTCGCCATTGCCGCGCACGGAGGGAGGAGCCTTAGCTTCGTGGGCGGAACCGGCCAAAAGAAGCGCGGAACGGAAAGCGCGGTAAAGCGCCAATCCCGGAAGAGGAACTCTGACCCCCAGCAGGTTAGTGGGAGGAAGGGACAGCCATGTCCGAGTCGGGAGGAGAGGAGATGGCGGCCGCAGCCGCGGACGCAGGGGCAGCTCCGGTCCCCGCAGCGGGCGAAGCCGCGGCCCTAATACCACCACTGGCGGCCCCGGAGCCCGCTCCCCCCATCAGCCAGTCGGACACCGCCGCTACCACAAAGGCCATAATGCCCTTCTCTATGCCGTACCTGCCCGGAGCGGCCTGGCTCCCGCGATACTCTGGGGAGTCACATACATTCACTGACTTTAAAGAAGGGCTCTGCAGCCTGCTCGAGTTCTATCCCCTGACAGAGCCTCAGAAGGTCCATATGATAATCGGCCAACTCTTTGGAGCAGCTCTGAGAGAAGTGAAGTCCTGGCCCGCCGCGGATAAGGGAACGGCACAGCAGGTTTTTGCAAAGCTTAAAGCCACCTTCGATACCCGTACAGCTACAGAAATTAAATTGACTTTCTATGGATGCAAACAGAGACCGCAGGATAGCTTACGGGACTATGCCCTTAATCTCCAGGAGGCGATGTGGGCCATTAAGCAGAGTGACCCCGACAGCATGCGGGATGAGGATAAACTCCTGAAGGAGCGGTTCATTGAGGGGCTCCTGTGCAGTCACCAACGGGGCCAATTGTACTTCTTGGCCATGCAAAATCCAGACTTGACTTTTGCACAATTCAAGGATAAAGCTATCCAGGCATTGCAGGAGCGACAGCCTAGCCGTGCAGCACCTCTCAGGCGTCCCGCTCTCACATACCACCAGGAGGTGGCATCGGATGTTCCAGTCGCCGCCGAGGCCGATGCCCAGAGCCTAGAAGACGACTCCCCTGCAGGACTCCGCCTCCAGATGCAGGAGCTGACCAAGAGCGTTGCTGCCCTGGCCCGGACGGTGCAGTCCCTACAGGAGGCCCCCAAGGAGAAGATCCAGCTGGCCTCCAGACCGGAGGATGTTCCTTGGATGCGACCGAGGAGGACTCCGCCGACCAGAGGCCGGGCCGACGATCGCTTCCATCAGGATGGACGACCCATCTGCCGCCGCTGTCATCAGGTGGGCCACCTTGCAAGGTACTGTCCTTTAAACGAGCAACCCCTGGGGCAAAGGGCCAACCCCCAGGAGTAGGACGGTCAGGCCCGCAGCATTGGAGAACCAAATACATTGGAGGACGACCAGTTCTCCCTGTAGTGGTTGATGAAATCCCCTTGAACGCTTTGCTGGACACCGGTTCTCAGGTGACGACTATACCTTACGTGCTTTATAAACGGTATTGGGAGGACACCGATATTACTCGTGGCCCTGACGATGATTTCACCATAATAGCCAGTAATGGTCAGCCGTTACCACAAGTGGGGTATAAGGAGGTCACCATCAAAGTGGGGCGGGTGGAATTGAAAGCCCAAGGGATTGTGATTGTTGATATTGATCGTCAAGAATGTAATCCCATGATGACTCTTGGTACTAATGTTATAGAAAATTGTCTTGCAGAAGTTATTATTTTGTTGCAACAGGTGGCAGAAACCGCTGGTCACAGTGAGCAACGTGCCCTGCAGAAGGAAATCAGAGCTCTGATGCAGAGACAGCAGGTAGAGCTGACTGGTGGTGAGATTGGTCGTGTCACTGTGAGTGATTCAAACCCCATCGCGATACCCCCCAGGAGTGAAATGTTAATATGGTGTCGGGCAGCCATGGGCCTCAGGGGAAAGGACTACCAGGCCTTGGTAGAACCCGTATATTCAGACAATAGGCCTACTATTCTAACCGCCAGGGGGGTGGTTGACGTTCGCCAGGGGAGGGTGCCTGTACGTGTCCTCAATTGTGGGGAGGAAGAAGTTCACCTCACCAAGTATGCCACACTCGCTAAATTGTTCACTGTTAATAATAGTGTGATACAGACACCTGAACCCTTGGTCCCGTCAAACGTGGCAGGGGACAACGCTTCTGCAGAGCACTCGAAAGACTGGTGTCGGGAATTGCATGTGGGCACTGATTCTACCCCATTCCATCAAAAACAGGGGGCCTACAGGGTGGTACACGAGTATGAGCAGGTATTCAGCAAACACCCCTTAGATTTCGGGCAGGTGAAAGGGATCCAACATCATATCCCCACGGGAGATCACCGACTCATAAAAGAGAGATATCGTCCTGTACCCCCAGCTCATTACCAGTGTGCTAAAGACATGTTGCGGGAAATGAAGGAGGCTGGGGTGGTGAGAGACAGCTGTAGTCCCTGGGCAGCTCCGTTAGTCCTCGTTAAAAAGAAAGATGGAACAATGAGGATGTGTGTTGATTACAGGCAGTTGAATCGCATTACACATAAGGACGCATACCCACTTCCCAGGATAGAGGAGTCTCTGGCTGCTTTAAAATCTGCTAACTATTTCTCTACCTTAGATCTCACCAGTGGGTACTGGCAGGTTCCTGTGGCGGAGGCGGACAAAGAGAAGACGGCCTTCACGACACCAATGGGTCTCTGCGAATTCAATTACATGCCCTTCGGATTGTGCAATGCTCCAGGGACGTTCCAGAGGATGATGGAGTGCTGCCTGGGTCACATGAACTTTGAAACCGTGCTGCTGTATTTGGATGATGTTATTGTTTTCTCTAAGACCTACGAAGACCATCTGAAGCACCTGGCCGAGGTGTTTGAAGCTCTGTCCAACTTTGGCTTAAAGGTGAAACCGTCCAAGTGTCATCTGCTGAAACCTAAAGTGCAGTACCTGGGCCATGTGGTGAGCGCTGAAGGAGTGGCCCCAGACCCAGACAAGGTCAAGGTGATCAAGGACTGGCCAAAGCCCAGTGACCTCCACGAAGTCCGGCAGTTCCTCGGGCTGGTAGGCTATTACCGGAGGTTCATTAAGGACTTCACCAAGAAGGCCGCGCCCTTGCAAAACCTGTTGGTGGGACAACCAAAAAAGACTAAGGGGAGGAACACCCCGTTTGACTGGAATGAGGAGCTGGAGGGATCCTTTACTTGTTTGAAGTCGGCGCTGACGGGTGAAGAGGTACTGGCCTACCCCGAATATGACCAACCGTTTGTGCTGTACACGGATGCCAGCAATGTAGGATTGGGAGCCGTGCTGTCCCAGGTCCAGAAAGGCAAAGAGAGGGTGATCGCTTACGCCAGCAGGAAACTCCGTCCCACGGAAAGAAACCCTGACAACTACAGTTCCTTTAAGCTGGAATTCCTTGCCATCGTCTGGGCAGTGACAGAGAGGTTTAAACACTACCTGGCCTCCGCGAAATTCACCGTCTTCACGGACAACAATCCGCTAACGCATCTGGACACTGCCAAACTCGGGGCCTTGGAACAGCGGTGGATGGCCCGGCTGTCCAACTATGATTTCACCATCAAGTACCGGGCAGGACACAAGAATGCTAATGCCGATGCCTTGTTCCGAATGCCCAATTTGCCAGAAACGGGAGAAGACCCGGAGGCACTTGAAGAGGTGGAGCTGCCTGCATTCCATCACCCCAAAGCCACTCAGAACTCTCATCATGTGAAGAACAGGCACAAGAACCAACCGGATGCCACGCTGAATCCCCTGCCCCATCACGGATGGGCGGAAACCCAGGATGGTGACCCCGCGGTCCGTCGGGTGAAAGAGCTCTTGACGCAGGCAGGGTTGCACCCTGGCCCAGATGATCCACAGGAGACCCAACAGCTGTGGAAGGGGAGAAGCAAATTGTTTATCCATGATGGCAAGCTGTGCCGGAGGAGCATCGACCCACGTACTCATGAATTGGTGTGGCAGATAGTGGTGCCAAGGCGAGATGCGCCCATGGTTCTGGGAGCCTACCACGATGGAGCCGGACACTTCGGATGGAGGAAGCTAGAGAGGCTACTCAGAGGGAGGTTCTATTGGATTGGCATGAAGAGAGCCATTGAGAAGTGGTGTCGGGAGTGTGGTCCATGTAGTCTACGCAGGAAGGACCATGGTAGTCAACGGGCTCCCCTGCGGCCTATCATCACCAAATGGCCGCTCGAACTGGTCGCACTGGATCATGTGAAACTGACACCTAGCCGGTCAGGCAATATCTACGCCCTTACCATCGTAGATCACTACTCCAGATTTTTGGTGGTCGTACCTGTTAAGGATCTAACGGCTAGGACTGCCGCCAAAACCTTCCAGCAGTACTTTTGTCGGCCCCACGGCTACCCGGAGAAGGTACTGACCGATCAGGGACCAGCATTCGAAGCAGAAGTGTTCCAAGAGTTCTGCCAACTGTACGGGTGTAAGAAGATCAGAACCACCCCATACCATCCTCAAACCAATGGGATGTGCGAAAAGATGAACCAAGTGGTGATCGACTTATTGAAGACCTTACCTGTGGAGGAACGGAACATGTGGCCGACCAAGTTGCCTGACTTGGTGGATATGTACAACCACATCCCAGTAAATTCCACCAACTGCACTCCAGCGTACCTGATGCGAGGAAGGTCTAGCCAGTTACCTGTTGATCTGGACATGGGGGTCCTAGTCCCCGAAGATACCTCGTCGGATGCAGATTGGGATGCAGAAAGGCAGCGAAGGTACCGCCAAGTACAGGAGTGCGTGGAAAGAAGTCTTGCCCAGGCTAGGCAGAAACAAGAAAGGGACTACAACCAGCATGCTCCTGCGATTCCCCTGTCACCTGGTGAGCAAGTACTCAAGCGAAAGAGGAGGCTACACAAGCTCGATGACCAATGGGAAGCGGAACCGTATACCATCCTGCCATCCGATTTCGACAACACGAAGGTCTGTCTCATCAGCAAGGACGGAGGGGAGACCTCGACAGCGATATCCAGGGATCACCTTAAGGTCTGCCCCGATAAGTTGAGAGAGAGGGACGTGGCCCCAGAAATCTCCCCACCGGTGGAAAAGGAGAAGATGATCCACACCGTCCTTGGAGACTTTCCCCAGTCCTGGACTCAGATAAATCACGCCATTGTGGTACCTGTTCTAACGTTCCCACAGCCGGACCCGCCAGAAACAATGGTAGTACCAGACCATCCGGTCCCGCAACCTCAACAAGCCCTACCTGAAGAAGCTGTGCCGACCGCTGAACTGGCAGATCCTCCCTCTGCTATCGGTGAGCCTGCCGTACCCACTGTTGCTAGCAGCAGCCCTGAGAGCTCTAGCCTGCCAGTGCTACCCAGACTCACTAGAAGTGTAGCCAGAAGACAGTGCACTACACCAGCGGTAGCAAGTATAGCGGGCCCTGTTAGGTCAATAGCAACCCCTGCGCTGCAAAGGTCCAGGCGCAGCACTCAGAATCAAACTCCCCTCCGCTACAAAACTTGGAGGTATTAATAAGGGCTGCTATTTAGTTGAAAATGTTTGTGTACATATCTTTTGTTACAGGTTGTAAAATGGACAATAGAGTAATGGACGGTGAATTGCTCAAAAACTTTCAAAAGGCGGGACCCCTTTGTTTACCCGGGGTCCCCGCCATTTCAATCACTGAACTGAGAGTCATAAACTGTGCATGACCTAACTTTTGCAACGTTCAAGAGTCCTCACCTCCCATAAGGGAAGCTCTGTTATGTTAGATTGTTTATAATATTTCAAAATGTGGTGTGTTTTCTGTTAATATGTGTTGTTGTTTTTGTTTTTCCCAGTCCGGGAGTACTGGATTTAACCGGGGGGGAGTGCAGCGCCCCAGAGTCCTGGTCGTTGCAGTAACGTCGCTCTGCCACTAAGGGGAGTGATGTTACGTCTGATTGCACTAAAGGAGTTCACCTGATCAGGTAACACACACTACACTTCACACTCCGGCCACCAGGGGGGGTGGTTCTATCTAGTAGGCCACTCCTCACACTCTGGTAAAACTGGGGGTTGGACAGGAAGAGGGTGAGAAGTAACTGGGGAGAGCTGGAGAGAGGACCTGTCAGGGATGGGATCCTGGCAGACTCCTTAGAGCAGAACAAACCAGTGAGCAACGGGAATACAGTTAAGAGGCATTAGGACCAGAAGGAGTCGTGCTGTTAGACCGAGGCAACATCCTTCTGAGGCGCAGCAGTCGGTGGCCGAAACGCCGAGCAAGTAAGAGACTTTAAGCAATACTTCAAACCAACGGCAGGACAGTCAGTCATAGGCGGGCTGTCTCACATATATCACCTAAGCAGACAACGGAGGCAGTTGTGGGAGAGGGGCGACTCTAGGGTCCCGGAAGAACTCCAGGCCTACCCCGTCATACGGGTGCGTCCTACCATATCATCTGGGGGACGGAGAGAACCAGAACATCAGAGACAGACAGAACCAGTTGTGAGGACTATCCCGGGAGCTCAGCAGGGAAGGACTACAACACATAGCGCTAGCAGGAAGACACTGATTCCCACTTGTTAAGGAAACTCCGGATGTGCTCTCAGACCGGCCGGTCTCAGGCAGCCCAGTTAACAGTGCTCCGGATTGACCACCTTGAAACCTTCAGTAAAGAGGTAAAGAGACTGCAAACTGGTGTCCTTGTTATTCGCTGTGACCTGCACCGCAACACCGCACTACCGCCACCATAACATCATCACTATTGCCTCCACCTTCATTGTACGCCCCTCAGCAGTGTCACGGACCGGGTCTAGCCACCGTGACAACCCCAGAGCAGAGACTCAGAGGCCCGGTACCGGGTACCCCTCGGCCCTGCGGCAGTGGGGGCGCTACAACTTGGCGTCACAAACAGGATCTACTTAAGCCTGAAGAATCAGGTCATGTGTGCCTTGGAACTGTGATTTATTGTGCTTGAACTGTGTATTGCCATTTACCGCCAAAATTCGCCATTGCCGCGCACGGAGGGAGGAGCCTTAGCTTCGTGGGCGGAACCGGCCAAAAGAAGCGCGGAACGGAAAGCGCGGTAAAGCGCCAATCCCGGAAGAGGAACTCTGACCCCCAGCAGGTTAGTGGGAGGAAGGGACAGCCATGTCCGAGTCGGGAGGAGAGGAGATGGCGGCCGCAGCCGCGGACGCAGGGGCAGCTCCGGTCCCCGCAGCGGGCGAAGCCGCGGCCCTAATACCACCACTGGCGGCCCCGGAGCCCGCTCCCCCCATCAGCCAGTCGGACACCGCCGCTACCACAAAGGCCATAATGCCCTTCTCTATGCCGTACCTGCCCGGAGCGGCCTGGCTCCCGCGATTCACTGACTTTAAAGAAGGGCTCTGCAGCCTGCTCGAGTTCTATCCCCTGACAGAGCCTCAGAAGGTCCATATGATAATCGGCCAACTCTTTGGAGCAGCTCTGAGAGAAGTGAAGTCCTGGCCCGCCGCGGATAAGGGAACGGCACAGCAGGTTTTTGCAAAGCTTAAAGCCACCTTCGATACCCGTACAGCTACAGAAATTAAATTGACTTTCTATGGATGCAAACAGAGACCGCAGGATAGCTTACGGGACTATGCCCTTAATCTCCAGGAGGCGATGTGGGCCATTAAGCAGAGTGACCCCGACAGCATGCGGGATGAGGATAAACTCCTGAAGGAGCGGTTCATTGAGGGGCTCCTGTGCAGTCACCAACGGGGCCAATTGTACTTCTTGGCCATGCAAAATCCAGACTTGACTTTTGCACAATTCAAGGATAAAGCTATCCAGGCATTGCAGGAGCGACAGCCTAGCCGTGCAGCACCTCTCAGGCGTCCCGCTCTCACATACCACCAGGAGGTGGCATCGGATGTTCCAGTCGCCGCCGAGGCCGATGCCCAGAGCCTAGAAGACGACTCCCCTGCAGGACTCCGCCTCCAGATGCAGGAGCTGACCAAGAGCGTTGCTGCCCTGGCCCGGACGGTGCAGTCCCTACAGGAGGCCCCCAAGGAGAAGATCCAGCTGGCCTCCAGACCGGAGGATGTTCCTTGGATGCGACCGAGGAGGACTCCGCCGACCAGAGGCCGGGCCGACGATCGCTTCCATCAGGATGGACGACCCATCTGCCGCCGCTGTCATCAGGTGGGCCACCTTGCAAGGTACTGTCCTTTAAACGAGCAACCCCTGGGGCAAAGGGCCAACCCCCAGGAGTAGGACGGTCAGGCCCGCAGCATTGGAGAACCAAATACATTGGAGGACGACCAGTTCTCCCTGTAGTGGTTGATGAAATCCCCTTGAACGCTTTGCTGGACACCGGTTCTCAGGTGACGACTATACCTTACGTGCTTTATAAACGGTATTGGGAGGACACCGATATTACTCGTGGCCCTGACGATGATTTCACCATAATAGCCAGTAATGGTCAGCCGTTACCACAAGTGGGGTATAAGGAGGTCACCATCAAAGTGGGGCGGGTGGAATTGAAAGCCCAAGGGATTGTGATTGTTGATATTGATCGTCAAGAATGTAATCCCATGATGACTCTTGGTACTAATGTTATAGAAAATTGTCTTGCAGAAGTTATTATTTTGTTGCAACAGGTGGCAGAAACCGCTGGTCACAGTGAGCAACGTGCCCTGCAGAAGGAAATCAGAGCTCTGATGCAGAGACAGCAGGTAGAGCTGACTGGTGGTGAGATTGGTCGTGTCACTGTGAGTGATTCAAACCCCATCGCGATACCCCCCAGGAGTGAAATGTTAATATGGTGTCGGGCAGCCATGGGCCTCAGGGGAAAGGACTACCAGGCCTTGGTAGAACCCGTATATTCAGACAATAGGCCTACTATTCTAACCGCCAGGGGGGTGGTTGACGTTCGCCAGGGGAGGGTGCCTGTACGTGTCCTCAATTGTGGGGAGGAAGAAGTTCACCTCACCAAGTATGCCACACTCGCTAAATTGTTCACTGTTAATAATAGTGTGATACAGACACCTGAACCCTTGGTCCCGTCAAACGTGGCAGGGGACAACGCTTCTGCAGAGCACTCGAAAGACTGGTGTCGGGAATTGCATGTGGGCACTGATTCTACCCCATTCCATCAAAAACAGGGGGCCTACAGGGTGGTACACGAGTATGAGCAGGTATTCAGCAAACACCCCTTAGATTTCGGGCAGGTGAAAGGGATCCAACATCATATCCCCACGGGAGATCACCGACTCATAAAAGAGAGATATCGTCCTGTACCCCCAGCTCATTACCAGTGTGCTAAAGACATGTTGCGGGAAATGAAGGAGGCTGGGGTGGTGAGAGACAGCTGTAGTCCCTGGGCAGCTCCGTTAGTCCTCGTTAAAAAGAAAGATGGAACAATGAGGATGTGTGTTGATTACAGGCAGTTGAATCGCATTACACATAAGGACGCATACCCACTTCCCAGGATAGAGGAGTCTCTGGCTGCTTTAAAATCTGCTAACTATTTCTCTACCTTAGATCTCACCAGTGGGTACTGGCAGGTTCCTGTGGCGGAGGCGGACAAAGAGAAGACGGCCTTCACGACACCAATGGGTCTCTGCGAATTCAATTACATGCCCTTCGGATTGTGCAATGCTCCAGGGACGTTCCAGAGGATGATGGAGTGCTGCCTGGGTCACATGAACTTTGAAACCGTGCTGCTGTATTTGGATGATGTTATTGTTTTCTCTAAGACCTACGAAGACCATCTGAAGCACCTGGCCGAGGTGTTTGAAGCTCTGTCCAACTTTGGCTTAAAGGTGAAACCGTCCAAGTGTCATCTGCTGAAACCTAAAGTGCAGTACCTGGGCCATGTGGTGAGCGCTGAAGGAGTGGCCCCAGACCCAGACAAGGTCAAGGTGATCAAGGACTGGCCAAAGCCCAGTGACCTCCACGAAGTCCGGCAGTTCCTCGGGCTGGTAGGCTATTACCGGAGGTTCATTAAGGACTTCACCAAGAAGGCCGCGCCCTTGCAAAACCTGTTGGTGGGACAACCAAAAAAGACTAAGGGGAGGAACACCCCGTTTGACTGGAATGAGGAGCTGGAGGGATCCTTTACTTGTTTGAAGTCGGCGCTGACGGGTGAAGAGGTACTGGCCTACCCCGAATATGACCAACCGTTTGTGCTGTACACGGATGCCAGCAATGTAGGATTGGGAGCCGTGCTGTCCCAGGTCCAGAAAGGCAAAGAGAGGGTGATCGCTTACGCCAGCAGGAAACTCCGTCCCACGGAAAGAAACCCTGACAACTACAGTTCCTTTAAGCTGGAATTCCTTGCCATCGTCTGGGCAGTGACAGAGAGGTTTAAACACTACCTGGCCTCCGCGAAATTCACCGTCTTCACGGACAACAATCCGCTAACGCATCTGGACACTGCCAAACTCGGGGCCTTGGAACAGCGGTGGATGGCCCGGCTGTCCAACTATGATTTCACCATCAAGTACCGGGCAGGACACAAGAATGCTAATGCCGATGCCTTGTCCCGAATGCCCAATTTGCCAGAAACGGGAGAAGACCCGGAGGCACTTGAAGAGGTGGAGCTGCCTGCATTCCATCACCCCAAAGCCACTCAGAACTCTCATCATGTGAAGAACAGGCACAAGAACCAACCGGATGCCACGCTGAATCCCCTGCCCCATCACGGATGGGCGGAAACCCAGGATGGTGACCCCGCGGTCCGTCGGGTGAAAGAGCTCTTGACGCAGGCAGGGTTGCACCCTGGCCCAGATGATCCACAGGAGACCCAACAGCTGTGGAAGGGGAGAAGCAAATTGTTTATCCATGATGGCAAGCTGTGCCGGAGGAGCATCGACCCACGTACTCATGAATTGGTGTGGCAGATAGTGGTGCCAAGGCGAGATGCGCCCATGGTTCTGGGAGCCTACCACGATGGAGCCGGACACTTCGGATGGAGGAAGCTAGAGAGGCTACTCCGAGGGAGGTTCTATTGGATTGGCATGAAGAGAGCCATTGAGAAGTGGTGTCGGGAGTGTGGTCCATGTAGTCTACGCAGGAAGGACCATGGTAGTCAACGGGCTCCCCTGCGGCCTATCATCACCAAACGGCCGCTCGAACTGGTCGCACTGGATCATGTGAAACTGACACCTAGCCGGTCAGGCAATATCTACGCCCTTACCATCGTAGATCACTACTCCAGATTTTTGGTGGTCGTACCTGTTAAGGATCTAACGGCTAGGACTGCCGCCAAAACCTTCCAGCAGTACTTTTGTCGGCCCCACGGCTACCCGGAGAAGGTACTGACCGATCAGGGACCAGCATTCGAAGCAGAAGTGTTCCAAGAGTTCTGCCAACTGTACGGGTGTAAGAAGATCAGAACCACCCCATACCATCCTCAAACCAATGGGATGTGCGAAAAGATGAACCAAGTGGTGATCGACTTATTGAAGACCTTACCTGTGGAGGAACGGAACATGTGGCCGACCAAGTTGCCTGACTTGGTGGATATGTACAACCACATCCCAGTAAATTCCACCAACTGCACTCCAGCGTACCTGATGCGAGGAAGGTCTAGCCAGTTACCTGTTGATCTGGACATGGGGGTCCTAGTCCCCGAAGATACCTCGTCGGATGCAGATTGGGATGCAGAAAGGCAGCGAAGGTACCGCCAAGTACAGGAGTGCGTGGAAAGAAGTCTTGCCCAGGCTAGGCAGAAACAAGAAAGGGACTACAACCAGCATGCTCCTGCGATTCCCCTGTCACCTGGTGAGCAAGTACTCAAGCGAAAGAGGAGGCTACACAAGCTCGATGACCAATGGGAAGCGGAACCGTATACCATCCTGCCATCCGATTTCGACAACACGAAGGTCTGTCTCATCAGCAAGGACGGAGGGGAGACCTCGACAGCGATATCCAGGGATCACCTTAAGGTCTGCCCCGATAAGTTGAGAGAGAGGGACGTGTGTCATGATCTCTGCAGGCAGAGATCATAGCAAGCCTATAGAGGGACAAGCTCTCGGAAGATGGAACTATACTGACCATGAACTAAGCCTGCCGCGCAACTAGAAATAGCCAGGTAGCATTTCCTATATATCGCTAGATGCCCAGCTCTGGCCTAAGACCTAAATAGCTAGCAGAGGGAAATATAAGACCTGGCTCACCTCTAGAGAAATATTCCAAAGAAGACAGTAGCCCCCCACATATAATGACGGTGAGTTCAGATGAAACAACAAACGCAGCAGGAAAATAGTCTTAGCAAATTTGAGGTCCGCTTACTAGATAGCAGAAGACAGATAGTATACTTTCATGGTCAGCAGAAAAACACTAACAAAACACCATCCAGAGATTACCTTAAACTCTGGCATTAACTCATAACGCCAGAGTAGCAATCCCTGATCAACGAGAGCTTTCCAGACACAGTAACAAAACTTCAACTGTGAACTGGAACAAATAGGCAAAACAAAACATGGACAAAAGTCCAACTTATCTAGTAGTAGTCTAGAAGCAGGAACAAGCACTGAGAGGCATCAGATAACATTGTTGACCGGCAAGAAACCACCAGAGAAATGAGCTTAAATAGCGACACCCACTACTGATGGAACCAGGTGAAACAGGAAAGAGGATGACAAGTCCAATTCCACAAGCGGCCACCGGGGGAGCCCAGAATCCAAATTCACAACAGTACCCCCCCCTCAAGGAGGGGGCACCGAACCCTCACCAGATCCACCAGGGCGACCAGGATGAGCCCTATGGAAGGCACGAACAAGATCAGAAGCATGAACATCAGATGCATTGACCCACGAATTATCCTCCTGGCCGTAACCCTTCCAGTTGACCAGATACTGGAGTCTCCGTCTGGAAACACGAGAGTCCAAAATTTTCTCCACAACGTACTCCAACTCACCCTCAACCAACACCGGAGCAGGGGGCTCAACTGAAGGTACCACAGGTACCTCATACCTGCGCAATAACGACCGATGAAAAACGTTATGAATGGAAAAGGACGCAGGGAGGTCCAAACGGAAAGAAACAGGATTAAGAATCTCCAATATTCTATAAGGGCCGATGAACCGAGGTTTAAACTTAGGAGAAGAGACCCTCATAGGGACAAAACGAGAAGACAACCACACCAAATCTCCAACACAAAGCCGAGAACCAACACGACGATGACGGTTGGCAAAACGCTGAGTCTTCTCCTGGGACAACTTCAAATTGTCCATAACCTGCCCCCAGATGTGATGCAATCTCTCCACCACCGCATCCACTCCAGGACAATCCGAGGATTCCACCTGACCGGAGGAAAATCGAGGGTGAAACCCCGAATTACAGAAAAACGGGGACACTAAGGTGGAAGAGCTGGCCCGATTATTGAGGGCGAACTCTGCCAATGGCAAAAAAGCAACCCAATCATCCTGGTCAGCAGAGACAAAACACCTCAGATATGTCTCCAGGGTCTGATTAGTCCGCTCGGTCTGGCCATTAGTCTGAGGGTGAAAAGCAGATGAAAAAGACAAATCTATGCCCATCCTAGCACAGAATGCCCGCCAAAATCTAGACACAAATTGGGTACCTCTGTCAGAAACAATATTCTCAGGAATACCGTGCAATCGGACAACATTCTGAAAAAACAGAGGAACCAACTCAGAAGAAGAAGGCAACTTGGGCAGAGGAACCAAATGGACCATTTTAGAGAAACGGTCACAGACCACCCAGATGACAGACATCTTCTGGGAAACAGGCAGATCTGAAATAAAATCCATCGAGATGTGTGTCCAAGGCCTCTTAGGAATAGGCAAGGGCAACAGCAGTCCGCTAGCCCGAGAACTACAAGACTTGGCCCGAGCACAAACGTCACATGACTGCACAAAGACTCGCACATCTCGTGACAGGGAAGGCCACCAGAAGGATCTTGCCACCAAATCCCTAGTACCAAAAATTCCGGGATGACCTGCCAATGCAGAAGAATGTACCTCAGAGATGACTCTGCTGGTCCAATCATCCGGAACAAACAGTCTATCAGGCGGACAACGATCCGGTCTATCCGCCTGAAACTCTTGCAAGGACCGCCGCAGATCAGGAGAAACGGCCGACAAAATTACTCCCTCCCTAAGGATACCTGTGGGTTCAGAATTACCAGGAGAGTCCGGGTCAAAACTCCTAGAAAGGGCATCTGCCTTAACATTCTTAGAACCCGGTAGGTATGACACCACAAAATTAAAGCGAGAAAAAAATAAAGACCAGCGCGCCTGTCTAGGATTCAGGCGTCTGGCAGTCTCAAGATAAATCAAATTTTTGTGGTCAGTCAATACCACCACCTGATGCCTAGCCCCCTCGAGCCAATGGCGCCACTCCTCAAACGCCCACTTCATGGCCAAAAGCTCCCGATTCCCAACATCATAATTCCGCTCTGCGGGCGAAAATTTGCGAGAAAAGAAGGCACAAGGCCTAATGACGGAGCAGTCGGAACCTTTCTGCGACAACACTGCCCCAGCTCCGATCTCCGAAGCGTCAACCTCAACCTGAAAAGGCAGATTCACATCAGGCTGACGCAACACAGGGGCAGAGGCAAAACGGCGCTTAAGCTCCTGAAAGGCCTCTACAGCATGAGGGGACCAATTAGCAACATCAGCGCCTTGTCTGGTCAAATCAGTCAGTGGTTTAACGACATCCGAAAAACCAGCAATAAATCGGCGGTAAAAGTTGGCAAAGCCCAAAAATCTCTGAAGACCCTTAAGAGAGGAGGGCTGAGTCCAGTCACAAATAGCTTGCACCTTGACGGGATCCATCTCAATGGAAGAGGGAGAAAAAATATACCCCAAAAAAGAAATTTTCTGGACCCCAAAAACGCACTTAGACCCCTTCACACATAAAGAATTAGACCGCAGAACCTGAAAAACTCTCCTGACCTGCTGGACATGAGAGTCCCAGTCATCAGAAAAAATCAGAATATCATCCAGATATATTATCATAAATTTATCCAGAAAATCGCGGAAAATATCATGCATAAAAGACTGGAAAACTGAAGGGGCATTAGAAAGACCAAAAGGCATGACCAAATACTCAAAGTGGCCCTCGGGCGTATTAAATGCGGTCTTCCACTCATCCCCCTGCCTGATCCGCACCAAATTATACGCCCCACGAAGATCAATTTTAGAGAACCACTTAGCACCCTCTATACGAGCAAACAAATCAGTAAGCAATGGCAATGGGTATTGATACTTAACAGTGATCTTATTCAGAAGCCGATAATCAATACATGGTCTCAAAGAGCCGTCTTTTTTTGAGACAAAGAAAAACCCAGCTCCCAAGGGAGAAGAAGATGGAACTATACTGACCATGAACTAAGCCTGCCGCGCAACTAGAAATAGCCAGGTAGCATTTCCTATATATCGCTAGATGCCCAGCTCTGGCCTAAGACCTAAATAGCTAGCAGAGGGAAATATAAGACCTGGCTCACCTCTAGAGAAATATTCCAAAGAAGACAGTAGCCCCCCACATATAATGACGGTGAGTTCAGATGAAACAACAAACGCAGCAGGAAAATAGTCTTAGCAAATTTGAGGTCCGCTTACTAGATAGCAGAAGACAGATAGTATACTTTCATGGTCAGCAGAAAAACACTAACAAAACACCATCCAGAGATTACCTTAAACTCTGGCATTAACTCATAACGCCAGAGTAGCAATCCCTGATCAACGAGAGCTTTCCAGACACAGTAACAAAACTTCAACTGTGAACTGGAACAAATAGGCAAAACAAAACATGGACAAAAGTCCAACTTATCTAGTAGTAGTCTAGAAGCAGGAACAAGCACTGAGAGGCATCAGATAACATTGTTGACCGGCAAGAAACCACCAGAGAAATGAGCTTAAATAGCGACACCCACTACTGATGGAACCAGGTGAAACAGGAAAGAGGATGACAAGTCCAATTCCACAAGCGGCCACCGGGGGAGCCCAGAATCCAAATTCACAACAGACGTGGCCCCAGAAATCTCCCCACCGGTGGAAAAGGAGAAGATGATCCACACCGTCCTTGGAGACTTTCCCCAGTCCTGGACTCAGATAAATCACGCCATTGTGGTACCTGTTCTAACGTTCCCACAGCCGGACCCGCCAGAAACAATGGTAGTACCAGACCATCCGGTCCCGCAACCTCAACAAGCCCTACCTGAAGAAGCTGTGCCGACCGCTGAACTGGCAGATCCTCCCTCTGCTATCGGTGAGCCTGCCGTACCCACTGTTGCTAGCAGCAGCCCTGAGAGCTCTAGCCTGCCAGTGCTACCCAGACTCACTAGAAGTGTAGCCAGAAGACAGTGCACTACACCAGCGGTAGCAAGTATAGCGGGCCCTGTTAGGTCAATAGCAACCCCTGCGCTGCAAAGGTCCAGGCGCAGCACTCAGAATCAAACTCCCCTCCGCTACAAAACTTGGAGGTATTAATAAGGGCTGCTATTTAGTTGAAAATGTTTGTGTACATATCTTTTGTTACAGGTTGTAAAATGGACAATAGAGTAATGGACGGTGAATTGCTCAAAAACTTTCAAAAGGCGGGACCCCTTTGTTTACCCGGGGTCCCCGCCATTTCAATCACTGAACTGAGAGTCATAAACTGTGCATGACCTAACTTTTGCAACGTTCAAGAGTCCTCACCTCCCATAAGGGAAGCTCTGTTATGTTAGATTGTTTATAATATTTCAAAATGTGGTGTGTTTTCTGTTAATATGTGTTGTTGTTTTTGTTTTTCCCAGTCCGGGAGTACTGGATTTAACCGGGGGGGAGTGCAGCGCCCCAGAGTCCTGGTCGTTGCAGTAACGTCGCTCTGCCACTAAGGGGAGTGATGTTACGTCTGATTGCACTAAAGGAGTTCACCTGATCAGGTAACACACACTACACTTCACACTCCGGCCACCAGGGGGGGTGGTTCTATCTAGTAGGCCACTCCTCACACTCTGGTAAAACTGGGGGTTGGACAGGAAGAGGGTGAGAAGTAACTGGGGAGAGCTGGAGAGAGGACCTGTCAGGGATGGGATCCTGGCAGACTCCTTAGAGCAGAACAAACCAGTGAGCAACGGGAATACAGTTAAGAGGCATTAGGACCAGAAGGAGTCGTGCTGTTAGACCGAGGCAACATCCTTCTGAGGCGCAGCAGTCGGTGGCCGAAACGCCGAGCAAGTAAGAGACTTTAAGCAATACTTCAAACCAACGGCAGGACAGTCAGTCATAGGCGGGCTGTCTCACATATATCACCTAAGCAGACAACGGAGGCAGTTGTGGGAGAGGGGCGACTCTAGGGTCCCGGAAGAACTCCAGGCCTACCCCGTCATACGGGTGCGTCCTACCATATCATCTGGGGGACGGAGAGAACCAGAACATCAGAGACAGACAGAACCAGTTGTGAGGACTATCCCGGGAGCTCAGCAGGGAAGGACTACAACACATAGCGCTAGCAGGAAGACACTGATTCCCACCTGTTAAGGAAACTCCGGATGTGCTCTCAGACCGGCCGGTCTCAGGCAGCCCAGTTAACAGTGCTCCGGATTGACCACCTTGAAACCTTCAGTAAAGAGGTAAAGAGACTGCAAACTGGTGTCCTTGTTATTCGCTGTGACCTGCACCGCAACACCGCACTGCCGCCACCATAACATCATCACTATTGCCTCCACCTTCATTGTACGCCCCTCAGCAGGGTCACGGACCGGGTCTAGCCACCGTGACAACCCCAGAGCAGAGACTCAGAGGCCCGGTACCGGGTACCCCTCGGCCCTGCGGCAGTGGGGGCGCTACAACTGCAATCATGGATTTACAGTCCTGACAGTGTACAAAAAGGGATCTACAGTCCTAGCAGTGTGCAACCAGGGATCTACAGTTTTGGCAGTGTGCAGCCAGGGAGCTACAGTGCTGGCAGTGTGCAAACACAGAGCTATAGTCCTGGCAGTGTACAGCCAAGGAGTTGCGCCTCGTTAGTGTTCAATCAGGGACCTAAAGCCCCCGCAATGCGTAGCCAAAAAGCTTCAACCCATGTCACATAGTTACGTAGGTTGAATAAAGACCTAGGTCCATCAAGTTCAACCTTTCTCCACCAACTGTTCATTTTGTCACTAACCTAGCTATAACCCACAATGTTATGAGTATCAAGGAAATCGTCCAGACCTTTTTTAAAAGCTGTTATAGTGTCGGCCATTACTACCTCTTGTGGTTGGCATTCCACAGTCTGACTGCTCTAACTGTAAAGAATCCTTTCCTGTTTAGTTGTCTGAATCGCCTTCCTTCCACCCGTAATAAGTGCTCCCTGGTACTGAGGACGTTCCTTGGTAGAAACAAGTCATGTGACAGTGTTTTGTACTGGCCACACATATATTTATACATGTAAATGAGATCCCCTCTGAGGCATTTTTTTTCTAAGCTAATCAAGTCCAACTTTTCCGACTCCTCATCCTGTGAGAGGCCTTCCATCCCTTGTAATAATCTAGTTGCCAGTCGTTGAACTAATTCTAACTTCTAAATATCCTTTTTAAAATGTGGAGCCAAAACTGGATCCTATATTCTAGATGTCGCCTCATCAGTTATTTATAAAGGGATAATAATACGTTGGGATTGTGTGCTTTATATCTCTTTTTATACATCCTAAAATCTTGTTTGCTTTTGCAGCTGCTGCTTGACATGGAGTACTGCTGCTCAGCTTACTTGTAAAGAGAATACCCAAGTCCTTCTCCTGTTCTGTAGTCCCGAGTATACTCCCATTTAATGTATGTGCAGTAATAGGATTACTCCGTCCTAGGTGCTTTACTTTACATTTATCTATATTAAATCTCATTTGCCAAGTGTTTGTCCATTCAGTCTTTTTATTCAGATCGTTTTGCAATATTGTAATGTCAAGGTCAGATTTTAATATCCTATATAGTTTAGTGTCGTCAGCAAAGACTGACACTTTACTCTCAATTCCATCCACAACATCATTAATAAAGAGGTTAAAAAGAATCGGTCCTAGCACAGATCCTTGTAGTGCTGACTATATCCTATATAGAGAATGTACCATTTATGACAACTCTTTGTTTCCGGTCATGTAGCCAATTCCTTACCCATCTATATATACAGGGTGGGCCATTTATATGGATACACCTAAATAAAATGGGAATTGTTGGTGATATCAACTTCCTGTTTGTGGCACATTAGTATATTGGAGGGGGAAAACTTTTCAATATGGGTGGTGACCATGGCAGCTATTTTGAAATCAGCCATATTGGATCCAACTTTATTTTTTTCGATGGGAAAAGGGTCATGTGACATATCAAACTTATTGCGAATTTCACAAGAAAAACAATGATGTGCTTGGTTTTAAGGTAACTTTATTCTTTCATAAGTTATTTACAAGTTTCTCTTTGTTTACAGCCATTGACATGTCGCAAAGGTTAACACGTGAGGAGCGGAAAATGTGTTGATGGATGCCGCCCGACTAATCTACCTGTCCCCCCACTATTCCCCAGCCTCTCCCCTCTGCCAAGCCCATCACTGGCTTCCTATTGCCCAGAGACTCCAGTTCAAAACCCTCACAATGACATACAAAGCCATCCACAACCTGTCTCCTCCATACATCTGTGACATGGTCTCCCGGTACTTACCTACACGCAACCTTCGATCCTCTCAAGATCTCCTTCTCTACTCCCCTCTCATCTCTTCTTCCCACAACCGCATCCAAGACTTCTCCCGTGCTTCCCCATACTCTGGAACTCTCTACCCCAACACATCAGACTCTCGACTACCAGAAAAACCTTCAAAAAGAACCTGAAGACCCACCTCTTCGGACAAGCCTACAGCCTGCAGTGATTCTCAACCTACTGAACCACCGCACAACCAGCTCTACCCTCTCCTGGTGTATCCTCACCCCTCCCCTGCAGACTGTGAGCACTCACGGGCAGGATCTTCCCTCCTTATGTACCTGTGTGCCTTGTTTTTTGCTCATGTTTAATGTATTTGTCTATATTTGCCCCGTATTCACATGTAAAGTGCCATGGAATAAATGGTGCTATAAAAATGTATAATAATAATAAAAAATGTTCTCTGGTGAACACAATACACCAAAGAACAAATTTGGTGAAACAGGTTCAGTGTGGGATTTGCCAAAATGTGGACGCAAGAAAACTGTCACTAATGAAGAAACATCAGTGGCTGAAGATGCACTGTAGATGGCAGATTTCCTGAGTTTTTCCAGCAAGATGTTGCACCACATTATGAGTGTCAGGTCCGAGCATTCCTACATGAACAGTTTCCTGGAAAGTGGATTGGTTGTCGTGGGCCAGTTAAATGGCCGCCAAGGTCTTCCGATCTGACCCCCTTAGACTTTTATCTTTTGGGTCATCTGAAGGCAATTGTCTATGCTGTGAAGATATGAGATGTGCAGCATCTGAAACAAAGGATACTGGAAGCCTGTGCTAGCATTTCTTCTGCGGTGTTGCTATCAGTGTGTCAAAAGTGAGAGAAGAGGGTTGCATTGACAATCCAACACAATGGGCAGCACTTTGAACACGTTTTATAAGTGAATCATAAGGTCAGAAGTGGCACACTCAACAAATAAATGGTGCTCAAAGGAAAAAGCGATATATCAAGAAAGATAACCTTTGGCACTCAAGTAGTCCACGATATATATTCTTTGAAAAAGTGGTTTTATTAACAATCAGCCAACATTATAGAACAACAGACATCATAGTATCCCAACGTTTCGGCAAAATCTGCCTTTCTCAAGGAAGTCTATAACATTAAAGAAAAAATAAACACCAAATGAACAATATCCAAATGAACAATATCCATCATCATCATGATTTTATAAGAGGTCATAACACTTGTAAATAACTCGTGAGAGAATAAAGTTACATTAAAACCAAGCACACCATTGTTTTTCTTGTGAAATTCTAAATAAGTTTGATATGTCACATGACCCTCTTCCCATTGGAAAAAATAAAGTTGGATCCAAAATGGCCAACTTCAAAATGGCCGCTATGGTCACCCATGTTGAAAAGGTTCCCCCTCCCATATACAAATGTGCCACAAACAGGAAGTTGATATCACCAAACTTTCCCATTTTATTTAGGTGTATCCATATTAATAGCCCACCCTGTAGTTTCCCCCAGTCCTTGCTTCTGTAGCTTAAGTATAAGCCTGTAATACTTGATCTTAAAGGGACTCTGTCACCTGAATTTGGCGGGACCAGTTTTGGGTCATCTGGGCGGGGTTTTCGGGTGTTTGATTCACCCTTTCCTTACCCGCTGGCTGCATGCTGGCCGCAATATTGGATTGAAGTTCATTCTCTGTCCTCGGGAGTACACGCCTGCGCAAGGCAATATTGCCTTGCGCTGGCGTGTACTCCGGAGGACAGAAAATGAACTTCAATCCAATATTGGGGCCAGCATGCAGCCAGCGGGTAAGGTAAGGGTGAATCAAACACCCAAAAACTCCGCCCAGATGACCCAAAACTGGTCCCGCCAAATTCAGGTGACAGGTTCCCTTTAAGAGTTGCTCAGGACTATCTATCTATCTATCTATCTATCTATCTATCTATCTATCTATCTTTATTCAATTACTTTCTATTCTATCCATGATACTCCAGTCCCCTCTTCCAGCAACGTGCCCTGTTCTAAGTCATGTACCTGCTTCTACCCTGCTTGAGTCTTCCTTCAATGTATGTGTCATCCATCATAAGGTTGCTTCACATACATGGGCAGGCTGACGCGCTTATTCCTACTGACCATCTGGGGTGCGGAGCAATATCTGCTCCAATACCTGCAACCTTCACTTACTGTTTGAAACTTGCATGGACTGTAAGCAACTTCTCCTCAGGTTGCCCCCTCATGTATATAATTTATGACAAAATGTAAATTGGAAAAGGCCCAAGCAGGTAAAAGATGTTCTGCCCGTGATTGGAAGAGGGGATCTACAGTCACATGACCATAGTAAAAATAGTAGTTCCACGATGATATGAATAATACAACATATAATAAAAATAAATAACCTAAGGTAAATAAAGTAAACCTAAAGTAAATAAAAAAAAACAAATACAGTCCTGAACATTTTCACTAAATTGTGTGGCAGCTTATGGATCGCCCCCAGGTGCAGGGCAGTGGGGTACTCGGTACCGGGTCCCTCTGTCTCGGTTCTGGGGATATCACGGCGGCCCGACCCGGTCCGTGGCCCTGCTAAGGGGCGCCCAATTAAAGGATGTAGTTTGTCAAGTGTTCATGACGCCACCTGTGGTGTTCGGTCAGGGTGACCGATGCTGCTTAGGGGTCCGCTGGGGAGATGTTATGGCAGCTAGATGGAATACCTTCCCACAGGTGAAGTATGTCCCCAGGGCTTCCCAGTAAGGTAGATGATGATGGTGTAGGTCGCAGTAAATAACGAGTACACAGGGTTGCAGTCTCTTTACCTTTTACTGTAGACTTCAGCGTCCACAATCCAGAGCACTGCTAACAGGGCTGGCTGAATCCGGCCGGTCCGAAGGCACATCCAGAGTTCCCTTTGCAGGTGTAAATCAGTAGCCTTCCTACTAGCGCCTGTGTGTTGTAGTACCTCCCTGCTGAGCACCACGGGATAGTCCTCACAACTGTCGTGTATGTTTCTGATATTCTCTCTCTACGTCCCCCAGATGGTATGGATAGGACGACCCGTATGACGGGGTAGGCCTGGAGCTATTTTATAGGGACCGTAGAGACGCCCCTCTCCCACAATTTGCCTCCGTTGTCTTCATTAGGTTAAAGGTTGGGCAGCCAACTTGGAAATAACTGTCCTGCCGTTGTTTGAAGTAATGCATTGAGCCTATTACTCCCTCGGTGTTCCGGCCACCGGCTACGCGCCACAGAAGGATGTTGCCGATCTTAAGGCAGGACTCCTCCCGGTATTATCTCCTTGTGCTGTGATCTTGTTTCTCACTTCTCCACAATATACTTAGCTTCTTGTCCTTTCTTAAGATGCTGCCGCAATGAGGTGCAGGCGCAGCTCCGTAACGTTCTATCTCTTGCTATGTCTCTGTCAGGATCCCACCACTGACAGGGACCTCTGTCTGCAGCTCAGATGTTCCTCCTTCTCCCTCTGTCTGCCTGACAGGTCTTCTCTGGGTCTAACCCAGGCAGCTTTCTCACTAACTTCCTATCCAACCCCCAGTTTTACCCGAGTGTGAGGAGTGGCCTAATAGATAGAACCTTTTGCTCCCCCTGGTGGCCGGAGTGTGAAGTGTAGTGTGTGACTGTGATACCTGGTCAGGTGAACTCCTTTAGTACCATCAGATGTACCATCACTCCCCCTGGGGGAGAGCGACAATACTGCAACGACCAGGACTCCGGGGCGCTGCACTTACAAAAAAGTTAATTTCAGGAATCAGCTGCGTAGACAATTGTAACTTCCTATCACTACTTGGAGACTGGTTTGCTTATCAAAGACAATTCTTCTGTCACTTATCAACCGTTTCTGGCAGCAACAAAAAATGAAAACCTTTGAAATTCCAGCTGCCATGACACCTACGGATTATCATGCGTATTATTTCTTTATGTTAGTGTGAGTAAAGCTCTTACCAAAGTAAGCCATTCCCCATTATTGTCCTTCTTAAGGACATAGCCAGATTGCCATATAAATTGGACGGAGAACGGAATGGAATGCATGGACTAGCCGGCGGCTCTCCTGACTAGGGATGAGCGTACTCTAACTGGAAAGTTCGGGGTTTGCACCAGACTCCTTGAGTCCAGTACTACACACTGTACATAGACTTCTTATTGTATGTCTGATTTCCTGTTCAGGTATGTTAATTTAATAAAGCTTGTTGAAAGGCTGAAGCACAGCCAATCAACAAGCTTTAATGCTGTGGGAACTTCCAGCTCCATCAAAGTCATGATTGGCCAGACAGTTAAAATAAATAAATAATAATAATAATAATAAAGATGTACAGTCCCATTCCTTTTTAAAACCAGCCAAGAGAAAACAGACAGCTGTGAGCTGGTATTTTTAGACTGGGAAAAGCCCAATATCCATGGAGCTGCCCAGCCTATTGATATCAGCCCGTGGCTGTTTAATTTGCCTTAGCTGGTTATTAAAAATAGGGGTGACTCTAAAAAATGATGTGAGGCCCCCCTATTTTTAATAATCAGCTAAGGAAAAGCAGACAGCTACAGGTTGATATTAATAGGATGTTAAGGGGCCATGTAAATTGTCCCCCTCCAAGCCTAATAACACCAATCCCCAGTCACCCCAAAAATGGCGCATTCCATTAGATATGCCAATTTTGGTGCTTAGCCTTTGCTCTTCCTATTTGCCCTGGTGTGTTCGGAAGCGGGGTAATGGTTTATCTGGTTGATGTCAGCTGTGTAATGTCTGCCGTCATGAGGCCCAGAGGTTTGTAATGGAGAGGCGTCTATCAGAAATCCCCATTACTAACCCTGTAGTCAAAAGTAATAAATACTCACAGAGAGAAAAGTCCTTTAATTGTACAAATCACAATTCACAATTGTGAATCTTACAGCACGACTCCTACTGGTGTTTCTCCTTGTTGCGTTGATCTCGTTTCTCACTCAGCACAATAAACCTCGCTTCTTGTCCTTTCTTGGGGTACCGCCGCGATGAAGTGCAGGCGCAGTCCCGTAACGTTCTTTCCTGTTCGCTAGGCCTCTGTCAGGATCCCACCCCTGACAGGGACCCCCCTGAATATTCCCCTGCAACACCCTCTGCCACAGGATGTTGCCTGGTTGCAACCCAGTCAGCTTCTGACTAACTTCCTATCTAACCCCCAGTTTTACCAGATTGTGAGGAGTGGCCTAATACATAGCACCCTTAGCTCCCCCTGGAGGCCAGACTGTGAAGTGTATTGGTGTCTGTGATACCTGGTCAGGTGAACTCCTTCAGTGCCATCAGACGTACCATATCCCCCCTTAGCGGCGGAGCATCAGTACTGCAATGACCAGGACTCTTGCGCGCTGCACTTACATGGCTGGTGAGTTCACATCCACCAGGTCACCCAGCAGCTGAGAGGCCCAGAAATCGCATGGGAACCTTTGAGGAACACTTTAAGGTTACTAGATTTTCTAGCTGCTGGAACACATGGAGGCTGTGAACTAAACTTACTTTGTTTACTTGTTTAGCAAAAGCTAAACAGACAGCTGTGAGCTGATCTTAATAGGCTGGGAAGGGGTCATGGACATTGACCTCCTCCAAGACTAATAACACTTAAGGTACCTTCACACTCAGCAACTTTACAACAAGAACGACAATGATCCGTGACGTTGCAGCGTCCTAGATAGCGATCTCATTGTGTGTGCGATCTGGATCCCGCTGTGATATCGCTGGTCGGAGCTAGAAGTCCAGAACTTTATTTGGTCGTCAGATCGGTGTGTGTCATGATCTCAATGGCAAGAGATCATAGCATCAGCATATATAGGAACTAACTGTCATGATCACAATGGCAAGAGATCATAGCATCAGCATATATAGGAACTAGCTCTTGGAAGATGGAAACTGAGCTGACCATGAACTAAACCTAACGCACAACTAGCAGTGGCCGGGTAGCATGCCTACGTTGATTCTAGATGCCCAGCACCAGCCGGAGGACTAAATAAAACTAGCAGAGGAAAATATTAGTCCTAGCTCACCTCTAGAGAAATACCCCGAAAGGAGACAGAGGCCCCCCACATGTATTGGCGGTGAATCAAGATGAAATAACAAACGTAGTATGAAAATAGGTTTAGCAAATTTGAGGTCCACTTACTACATAGCAGAAGACAGGAAGGACACTTTCATGGTCAGCTAAAAACCCTATCAAAACACCATCCAGAAATTACTTTAAAACTCTGGCATTAACTCATAACACCAGAGTGGCAATTCCTGTTCACAAGAGCTTTCCAGACACAGTAACGAAACTACAGCTGTGAACTGGAACAAAAATGCAAAAACAAACATGGACAAGAGTCCAACTTATCTAGTAGTTGTCTAGGAGCAGGAACAAGCACAGAGAGGCTTCTGATAACATTGTTGACCGGCAAGCAACTAACAGAGCAGCAAGGTTATATAGCGACTCCCACATCTTGATGGGAACAGGTGAACAGAGAAGATGAAGACACCAGTTCAATTCCACCAGTAGCCACCGGGGGAGCCCAGAATCCAAATTCACAACAGTACCCCCCCCTCAAGGAGGGGGCACCGAACCCTCACCAGAACCACCAGGGCGATCAGGATGGGCCCTATGAAAGGCACGAACCAGATCAGAGGCATGAACATCAGATGCATTCACCCAAGAATTATCCTCCTGGCCGTATCCCTTCCACTTGACCAGATACTGGAGTCTCCGTCTGGAAACACGAGAGTCTAAGATTTTCTCCACAACGTACTCCAACTCACCCTCAACCAACACCGGAGCAGGAGGCTCAACGGAAGGCACAACCGGTACCTCATACCTGCGCAATAATGACCGATGAAAAACGTTATGAATAGAAAAGGATGCAGGGAGGTCCAAACGGAAGGAAACAGGGTTAAGAATCTCCAATATCTTATATGGGCCGATGAACCGAGGCTTAAACTTAGGAGAAGAGACCCTCATAGGGACAAAACGAGAAGACAACCACACCAAGTCCCCAACACGAAGACGAGGACCAACACGACGACGGCGGTTAGCAAAAAGCTGAGTCTTCTCCTGGGACAACCTCAAATTGTCCACCACCTGCCCCCAGATCTGATGCAATCTCTCCACCACAGCATCCACTCCAGGACAATCCGAAGATTCCACCTGACCAGAGGAAAATCGAGGATGAAACCCTGAATTACAGAAAAACGGGGACACCAAAGTGGCAGAGCTGGCCCGATTATTGAGAGCGAACTCCGCCAATGGCAAAAAAGCAACCCAATCATCCTGGTCAGCAGACACAAAACACCTCAGATATGTCTCCAGGGTCTGATTAATCCGCTCAGTCTGGCCATTCGTCTGAGGATGGAAAGCGGACGAAAAAGATAAATCTATGCCCATCCTAGCACAGAATGCCCGCCAAAATCTAGACACGAATTGGGTCCCTCTGTCAGAAACGATATTCTCAGGAATACCATGCAAACGAACAACATTTTGAAAAAACAGAGGAACCAACTCGGAAGAAGAAGGCAACTTGGGCAGAGGAACCAAATGGACCATCTTAGAGAAACGGTCACACACCACCCAGATGACAGACATCTTCTGAGAAACAGGCAGATCTGAAACAAAATCCATCGAGATGTGCGTCCAAGGCCTCCTAGGAATAGGCAAGGGCAACAACAATCCACTAGCCCGAGAACAACAAGGCTTGGCCCGAGCACAAACGTCACAAGACTGCACAAAGCCTCGCACATCTCGTGACAGGGAAGGCCACCAGAAGGACCTTGCCACCAAATCCCTGGTACCAAAAATGCCAGGATGACCTGCCAACGCAGAAGAATGAACCTCAGAGATGACTCTACTGGTCCAATAATCAGGAACAAACAGTTTATCAGGTGGGCAACGATCAGGTCTATCCGCCTGAAACTCCTGCAAGGCCCGCCGCAGGTCTGGAGAAACGGCTGACAATACCACTCCATCCTTAAGGATACCTGTGGGCTCAGAGTTACCAGGCGAGTCAGGCTCAAAACTCCTAGAAAGGGCATCCGCCTTAACATTCTTAGAACCCGGTAGGTATGACACCACAAAATTAAACCGAGAGAAAAATAATGACCAGCGCGCCTGTCTAGGATTCAGGCGCCTGGCGGTCTCAAGATAAACCAAATTTTTGTGGTCAGTCAATACCACCACCTGATGTCTGGCCCCCTCAAGCCAATGGCGCCACTCCTCAAAAGCCCACTTCATGGCCAAAAGCTCCCGATTCCCAACATCATAATTCCGCTCAGCGGGCGAAAATTTACGGGAAAAGAAGGCACAAGGCCTCATCACGGAGCAGTCAGAACTTTTCTGCGACAACACTGCCCCAGCTCCGATCTCAGAAGCGTCGACCTCAACCTGAAAAGGTAGAGCAACATCAGGCTGACGCAACACAGGGGCAGAGGAAAAACGGCGCTTAAGCTCCCGAAAGGCCTCCACAGCATCAGGGGACCAATCAGCAACATCAGCACCCTTCTTAGTCAAATCGGTCAATGGCTTAGCAATATCAGAAAAACCAGCAATAAATCGACGATAAAAGTTAGCAAAGCCCAAAAATTTCTGAAGACTCTTAAGAGAAGAGGGCTGCGTCCAATCACAAATAGCTTGAACCTTGACAGGATCCATTTCAATGGAAGAGGGGGAAAAAATATATCCCAAAAAGGAAATCCTCTGTACCCCAAAAACACACTTAGAACCCTTCACACACAAAGAATTAGACCGCAAAACCTGAAAAACCCTCCTGACTTGCTGGACATGAGAGTCCCAGTCATCCGAAAAAATCAGAATATCATCCAGATACACAATCATAAATTTATCCAAATAATCGCGAAAAATATCATGCATAAAGGACTGGAAAACTGACGGAGCATTTGAAAGACCAAAAGGCATCACTAAATACTCAAAGTGGCCCTCGGGCGTATTAAATGCGGTTTTCCACTCATCCCCCTGCCTGATTCGCACCAAATTATACGCCCCACGAAGGTCAATCTTAGAGAACCACTTGGCCCCCTTTATGCGAGCAAACAAATCAGTCAGCAACGGCAATGGGTATTGATATTTAACAGTGATTTTATTCAAAAGCCGATAATCAATACATGGTCTCAAAGAGCCGTCTTTTTTTTGACACAAAGAAAAAACCGGCTCCTAAGGGAGATGACGATGGACGAATATGTCCCTTTTCCAAGGACTCCTTTATATATTCACGCATAGCAGCATGTTCAGGCACAGACAGATTAAATAAACGACCCTTTGGGTATTTACTACCCGGGATTAAATCTATGGCACAATCGCACTCTCGGTGCGGAGGTAACGAACCAAGCTTGGATTCTTCAAAGACGTCACGATAGTCAGACAGGAACTCAGGAATTTCAGAGGGAATAGATGATGAAATGGAAACCACAGGTACATCCCCATGAGCCCCCTTACATCCCCAGCTCAACACAGACATAGCTTTCCAGTCGAGGACTGGGTTGTGAGATTGCAGCCAAGGCAATCCTAGCACCAAATCATCATGTAGATTATACAGTACCAGAAAGCGAATAATCTCCTGGTGATCCGGATTAATACGCATAGTTACTTGTGTCCAGTATTGTGGTTTATTATTAGCCAATGGGGTGGAGTCAATCCCCTTCAGAGGAATAGGAGTCTCCAAAGGCTCTAAATCATACCCACAGCGTTTGGCAAAGGACCAATCCATAAGACTCAAAGCGGCGCCAGAGTCGACATAGGCGTCCGTGGTAATAGATGACAAAGAGCAAATCAGGGTCACAGATAGAATAAACTTAGACGGTAAGGTGCAAATGGAAACAGATTTACCAAGCTTTTTAGTGCGCTTAGAGCATGCTGATATAACATGAGTAGAATCACCACAATAGAAACACAACCCATTTTTCCGTCTAAAATTCTGCCGCTCGCTTCGGGACAGAATTCTATCACACTGCATACTCTCTGGCGATTTCTCAGTGGACACCGCCAGATGGTGCACTGGTTTGCGCTCCCGCAAACGCCTATCGATCTGAATAGCCATTGTCATGGACTCATTCAGACCCGCAGGCACAGGGAACCCCACCATAACATCCTTAATGGCATCAGAGAGACCCTCTCTGAAAGTCGCCGCCAGGGCGCACTCATTCCACTGAGTAAGCACAGACCATTTACGGAATCTTTGGCAGTAAATTTCCGCTTCATCTTGCCCCTGAGATAGGGACATCAAAGTTTTTTCTGCCTGAAGCTCCAAATGAGGTTCATCATAAAGCAACCCCAAGGCCAGAAAAAACGCATCCACATTGAGCAACGCAGGATCCCCTGGTGTCAATGAAAAAGCCCAGTCTTGAGGGTCGCCCCGGAGCAAGGAAATCACAATCCTGACCTGCTGTGCAGGATCTCCGGCAGAGCGAGATTTCAGGGACAAAAATAATTTGCAATTATTTCGAAAATTCTGAAACCCAGATCTATTCCCCGAGAAAAATTCCGGCAAAGGAATTCTCGGCTCAGATACAGGTGCATGACAAACAAAATCTTGCAAATTTTGTACCTTCGTGGCGAGATATTTCAAACCTGCAGTTACACTCTGAAGATCCATTGCAAACAGGTGAACACAGAGTCATTCAAAGGAGAAAAAAAAAAAAAAAAAAAAAAAAAAATAAAATTTCAGCAGACTACTTATTTCTCTCCTTTCTCAGCCAAGGATTTTAACCCTTTAGTGGGCCGGTCAAACTGTCATGATCTCAATGGCAAGAGATCATAGCATCAGCATATATAGGAACTAACTGTCATGATCACAATGGCAAGAGATCATAGCATCAGCATATATAGGAACTAGCTCTTGGAAGATGGAAACTGAGCTGACCATGAACTAAACCTAACGCACAACTAGCAGTGGCCGGGTAGCATGCCTACGTTGATTCTAGATGCCCAGCACCAGCCGGAGGACTAAATAAAACTAGCAGAGGAAAATATTAGTCCTAGCTCACCTCTAGAGAAATACCCCGAAAGGAGACAGAGGCCCCCCACATGTATTGGCGGTGAATCAAGATGAAATAACAAACGTAGTATGAAAATAGGTTTAGCAAATTTGAGGTCCACTTACTACATAGCAGAAGACAGGAAGGACACTTTCATGGTCAGCTAAAAACCCTATCAAAACACCATCCAGAAATTACTTTAAAACTCTGGCATTAACTCATAACACCAGAGTGGCAATTCCTGTTCACAAGAGCTTTCCAGACACAGTAACGAAACTACAGCTGTGAACTGGAACAAAAATGCAAAAACAAACATGGACAAGAGTCCAACTTATCTAGTAGTTGTCTAGGAGCAGGAACAAGCACAGAGAGGCTTCTGATAACATTGTTGACCGGCAAGCAACTAACAGAGCAGCAAGGTTATATAGCGACTCCCACATCTTGATGGGAACAGGTGAACAGAGAAGATGAAGACACCAGTTCAATTCCACCAGTAGCCACCGGGGGAGCCCAGAATCCAAATTCACAACAGGTGTGTATCATCGTGTTTGACAGCAAAAGTAACAATGCCAGCAATGTTTTTCATGGAGCTAACGACCTGCGAGAACGATGCGAGAGTGAGTCGCCGTTACGTCACAGGATCGCTCCTGCATCGTTCTGGAGCTGCTGTGTTTGACGTCTCTACAGCGACCTAAACAGCGACGCTGCAGCGATCGGCTTGTTGTCTATATCGCTGCAGCGCTGCTGAGTGTGACGGTACCATAACCCTTAGCAGCCCCAGAATTGGCACATTCATTAGATGCACCAATTCTGCAGCTTAGCCCCTGCTCTTCCCGCTCACCGTGGTGTGTTGGCAAATGGGCTAATAGTTTATAGGGTTGATGTCAGCTTTGTAATGTCACCTGACATCAAGCCCATAGGTTAGTAATCGAAAGGTGTCTATTAGTGATGAGCTAGTACGCTCGTTGCTTGAGTTTATCTGAGTATGCTCGGGCTGTCTTCGAGTATTTCAGCTTGCTCGGAGATTAAAAAAAAAACATTTCTCGGATCCGCGCATTCCTTGACCGCGACACCGCAAAAACACTAGTGCATGCCCTTATCTGTTATGACCCCAATGGCGAGGGTCTCAGAGGAACGTGGAAGTCTGCAGAATACAAAAATCCAGCTCATAGGGCAGTGGTAACTGGGTTGACCATATATCTACTCCTAACGCCAACACTAGAAGTAGCCGGGGATCATTCCTACGTTGATTCTAGATGACACGCGCCAGCCGGAGAATCTAGCTACCCCTAGTAGAGGAAAACAAAGACCTTTCTTGCCTCCAGAGAAGGGGACCCCAAAGCTGGATAGAAGCCCCCCACAAATAATGACGGTGAGGTAAGAGGAAATGACAAACACAGAAATGAACCAGGTTTAGCACAGAGAGGCCCGCTTACTGATAGCAGAATAAAGAAAGGTAACTTATATGGTCAACAAAAACCCTATCAAAATCCACACTGGAAATTCAAGAACCCCCGAACCGTCTAACGGTCCGGGGGGAGAACACCAGCCCCCTAGAGCTTCCAGCAAAGGTCAGGAAATAGATTTGGAACAAGCTGGACAAAAATACAAAACCAAAACAAATAGCAAAAAGCAAAAGGCAGACTTAGCTGAAATAACTGGAACCAGGATCAGTAGACAAGAGCACAGCAGACTAGCTCTGATAACTACGTTGCCAGGCATAGAACTGAAGGTCCAGGGAGCTTATATAGCAACACCCCTAACTAACGACCCAGGTGCGGATAAAAGGAATGACAGAAAAACCAGAGTCAAAAAACTAGTAACCACTAGAGGGAGCAAAAAGCAAATTCACAACAGTACCCCCCCCTTAGAGAGGGGTCACCGAACCCTCACCATGACCACCAGGGCGATCAGGATGAGCGGCATGAAAGGCACGAACTAAATCGGCCGCATGAACATCAGAGGCGACCACCCAGGAATTATCCTCCTGACCATAGCCCTTCCACTTGACCAGGTACTGAAGCCTCCGCCTGGAGAGGCGAGAATCCAAGATCTTCTCCACCACGTACTCCAACTCGCCCTCAACCAACACCGGAGCAGGAGGCTCAGCAGAAGGAACTACAGGCACAATGTACCGCCGCAACAAGGACCTATGAAATACATTGTGAATAGCAAACGACACAGGAAGATCCAGACGAAAAGATACAGGATTAAGGATTTCCAATATCTTGTAAGGCCCAATAAAACGAGGTTTAAATTTGGGAGAGGAGACGTTCATAGGAACAAAGCGGGAAGAAAGCCATACCAAATCCCCAACGCGTAGTCGGGGACCCACACCGCGGCGGCGGTTGGCAAAGCGCTGAGCCTTCTCCTGTGACAACTTCAAGTTGTCCACCACATGATTCCAGATCTGCTGCAACCTATCCACCACAGAATCCACCCCAGGACAGTCAGAAGGCTCCACATGACCCGAAGAAAAACGAGGATGGAAACCAGAGTTGCAGAAAAAAGGCGAAACCAAGGTGGCGGAACTAGCCCGATTATTAAGGGCAAACTCAGCCAACGGCAAGAATGTCACCCAATCGTCCTGATCAGCAGAGACAAAACACCTCAAATAAGCCTCCAAAGTCTGATTAGTTCGCTCCGTCTGTCCATTAGTCTGAGGATGGAAAGCAGACGAAAACGACAAATCAATGCCCATCCTACTACAAAAGGATCGCCAGAACCTGGAAACGAACTGGGATCCTCTGTCTGACACAATATTCTCAGGGATGCTGTGCAAACGAACCACGTTCTGGAAAAACACAGGAACCAGATCGGAAGAGGAAGGCAGCTTAGGCAAAGGAACCAAATGGACCATCTTGGAAAAGCGATCACATATCACCCAGATAACGGACATGCCCTGAGATAGCGGAAGATCAGAAATGAAATCCATGGAGATATGTGTCCAAGGTCTCTTCGGGACAGGCAAGGGCAAGAGCAAACCGCTGGCACGAGAACAGCAAGGCTTAGCTCGAGCACAAGTCCCACAGGACTGCACAAATGACCGCACATCCCTTGACAAGGAAGGCCACCAAAAGGACCTGGCCACCAGATCTCTGGTGCCAAAAATTCCCGGGTGACCTGCCAACACCGAGGAATGAACCTCGGAAATGACTCTGCTGGTCCACTTATCCGGGACAAACAGTCTGTCAGGTGGACAAGACTCAGGCCTATCAGCCTGAAATCTCTGCAACACACGTCGCAGGTCCGGAGAAATAGCTGACAAGATAACTCCATCTTTAAGAATACCAACAGGATCAGCGACTCCAGGAGCATCAGGCACAAAGCTCCTAGAAAGAGCATCGGCCTTCACATTCTTTGAACCTGGTAAATACGAGACAACAAAATCAAAGCGGGAGAAAAACAATGACCAGCGGGCCTGTCTCGGATTAAGGCGTTTAGCAGACTCGAGATACATCAGATTTTTGTGATCAGTCAAGACCACCACACGATGCTTAGCACCCTCGAGCCAATGACGCCACTCCTCAAATGCCCATTTCATGGCCAACAACTCCCGATTGCCCACATCATAATTTCGCTCGGCAGGCGAAAACTTCCTAGAGAAAAAGGCACAAGGTTTCATAACAGAGCAACCAGGGCCTCTCTGCGACAAAACGGCCCCTGCCCCAATCTCCGAAGCATCCACCTCAACCTGAAAGGGAAGTGAGACGTCAGGCTGGCACAAAACAGGCGCCGAAGTAAACCGGCGTTTCAACTCCTGGAAAGCCTCCACGGCAGCAGGAGCCCAGTTAGCTACATCGGAGCCCTTCTTGGTCATATCCGTCAAAGGTTTCACAATGCTAGAAAAATTAGCGATAAAACGACGGTAGAAGTTAGCGAAGCCCAAGAACTTCTGAAGACTCTTAACTGACGAGGGCTGAGTCCAATCAAGAATAGCTCGGACCTTGACTGGGTCCATCTCCACAGCAGAAGGGGAAAAAATGAACCCCAAAAAGGGAACCTTCTGTACACCAAAGAGACACTTTGAGCCCTTGACAAACAAAGAATTTTCACGCAAAATTTTAAAGACCAACCTGACCTGCTCCACATGCGAATCCCAATTATCAGAAAAAACCAAAATATCATCCAGGTAAACAATCAAAAATTTATCCAGATACTTCCGGAAAATGTCATGCATAAAGGACTGAAAAACTGAAGGCGCATTGGAGAGCCCAAAAGGCATCACCAAGTACTCAAAATGACCTTCGGGCGTATTGAATGCGGTTTTCCATTCATCACCTTGCTTAATGCGCACAAGGTTGTACGCACCACGAAGGTCTATCTTGGTGAACCACTTGGCACCCTTAATCCGGGCAAACAAGTCAGACAACAGCGGTAAAGGATACTGAAACTTGACAGTGATCTTATTTAAAAGCCGATAATCAATACAAGGTCTCAAAGATCCGTCCTTTTTTGCCACAAAAAAGAATCCCGCACCAAGAGGTGAAGAAGACGGACGAATATGTCCTTTCTCCAGAGACTCCTTGATATATGAACGCATAGCGGTATGTTCAGGTACCGACAGATTAAACAGTCTTCCCTTAGGAAATTTACTGCCTGGGATCAAATCTATAGCACAGTCACAGTCCCTATGAGGAGGCAGTGCACTGGACTCAGACTCACTGAAGACATCCTGATAATCAGACAAATACTCCGGAACTTCCGAAGGCGTAGAAGAAGCAATAGACACAGGCAGGGAATCCCCATGAATACCACGACAGCCCCAACTTGAGACTGACATAGCCTTCCAGTCCAGGACTGGATTATGGGTCTGTAACCATGGCAGCCCCAAAACAACCAAATCATGCATTTTATGTAAAACCAGGAAACGTATCACCTCGCGGTGTTCAGGAGTCATGCACATGATAACCTGTGTCCAATACTGCGGTTTATTTGCTGCCAATGGTGTAGCATCAATACCCCTAAGAGGAATAGGATTTTCTAATGGTTCAAGAGTAAAACCACAGCGCTTAGCAAATGAGAGATCCATGAGACTCAGGGCAGCACCTGAATCTACAAACGCCATGACAGGATAAGATGACAGTGAGCAAATCAAGGTTACAGACAGAATAAATTTAGGTTGCAAATTACCAACGGTGACAGGACTAACAACCTTAGCTATACGTTTAGAGCATGCTGAGATAACATGTGTAGAATCACCACAGTAGTAGCATAAGCCATTCCGGCGTCTATGAATTTTCCGCTCATTTCTAGTCAGGATTCTATCACATTGCATTAAATCAGGTGTCTGTTCAGACAACACCATGAGGGAATTTGCGGTTTTTCTATCACATTGCACCGAATTAGGTGTCTGTTCAGACAACACCATGAGGGAATTTGCGGTTTTGCGCTCCCGCAACCGCCGGTCAATTTGAATAGCCAGTGCCATAGTATCATTCAGACCTGTGGGAATGGGAAAACCCACCATAACATTCTTAATGGCTTCAGAAAGGCCATTTCTAAAATTAGCGGCCAGTGCACACTCGTTCCAATGTGTCAGCACGGACCATTTCCGAAATTTTTGGCAATACACTTCAGCCTCGTCCTGCCCCTGAGACATAGCCAGCAAGGCCTTTTCTGCCTGAATCTCAAGATTGGGTTCCTCATAAAGTAAACCGAGCGCCAGAAAAAACGCATCAAGATCAGCCAATGCCGGATCTCCTGGCGCCAGCGAAAAAGCCCAATCCTGAGGGTCGCCCCGTAAGAACGAAATAACAATTTTTACTTGCTGAGCAGAATCTCCAGATGAACAGGGTCTCAGGGACAAAAACAATTTACAATTATTCACGAAATTCCTAAACTTAAACCTGTCTCCGGAAAACAGTTCAGGAATCGGTATTTTAGGTTCTGACCTAGGATTTCTGATAACATAGTCTTGTATGCCCTGCACACGAGTAGCCAGCTGGTCCACACTTGAAATCAAGGTCTGGACATTCATGTCTGCAGCAAGCATAGCCACTCTGAGGTAAAGGGGAAAAAGAAAAAAAAAACTCAGAATCTTCTTTCTTATAATCCCTCTTCTGCAATGCATTAAACATTTAATACTGGCCTGGCAAACTGTTATGACCCCAATGGCGAGGGTCTCAGAGGAACGTGGAAGTCTGCAGAATACAAAAATCCAGCTCATAGGGCAGTGGTAACTGGGTTGACCATATATCTACTCCTAACGCCAACACTAGAAGTAGCCGGGGATCATTCCTACTTTGATTCTAGATGACACGCGCCAGCCGGAGAATCTAGCTACCCCTAGTAGAGGAAAACAAAGACCTTTCTTGCCTCCAGAGAAGGGGACCCCAAAGCTGGATAGAAGCCCCCCACAAATAATGACGGTGAGGTAAGAGGAAATGACAAACACAGAAATGAACCAGGTTTAGCACAGAGAGGCCCGCTTACTGATAGCAGAATAAAGAAAGGTAACTTATATGGTCAACAAAAACCCTATCAAAATCCACACTGGAAATTCAAGAACCCCCGAACCGTCTAACGGTCCGGGGGGAGAACACCAGCCCCCTAGAGCTTCCAGCAAAGGTCAGGAAATAGATTTGGAACAAGCTGGACAAAAATACAAAACCAAAACAAATAGCAAAAAGCAAAAGGCAGACTTAGCTGAAATAACTGGAACCAGGATCAGTAGACAAGAGCACAGCAGACTAGCTCTGATAACTACGTTGCCAGGCATAGAACTGAAGGTCCAGGGAGCTTATATAGCAACACCCCTAACTAACGACCCAGGTGCGGATAAAAGGAATGACAGAAAAACCAGAGTCAAAAAACTAGTAACCACTAGAGGGAGCAAAAAGCAAATTCACAACACTTATCATCTCCCGCCTCGACTACTGCAACCTCCTACTCTCTGGACTCCCCTCTAGCACTCTGGCACCACTCCAATCCATCCTACACTCTGCTGCTCGACTAATCTACCTGTCTCCCCGCTATTCCCCAGCCTCTCCCCTATGCCAAGCCCTTCACTGGCTTCCTATCGCCCAGAGACTCCAGTTCAAAACCCTCACAATGACCTACAAAGCCATCCACAACCTATCTCCTCCATACATCTGTGACATGATCTCCCGGTACCTACCAACACGCAACCTCCGATCCTCTCAAGACCTCCTTCTCTACTCCCCCCTCATCTCTTCTTCCCACAACCGCATCCAAGACTTCTCCCGTGCTTCCCCCATACTCTGGAACTCTCTACCCCAGCACATCAGACTCTCGCCTACCATAGAAACTTTCAAAAAGAGCCTGAAGACTCACCTCTTCCGACAAGCCTACAGCCTGCAGTAATCCTGAACCTACTGAACCGCCGCACAACCAGCTGTACCCTCTTAATGTGTTTGTCTATATTTGCCCCGTACTTCACATGTAAAGCGCCATGGAATAAATGGCGCTATAAAAATGAATAATAATAATAATAATAATAATGTCGACGCAGATTGAATACATGTGGGGATTGCCTGTTTGTTAGGTAATCCCCACATGTATTCAAGCTGTCTAGCAGGCGCAAATCATGCAGCTGCGTCGACAAACTAAATCTCCGAGCACGCTGAAATACTCGGAGACCACCCGTGCATGCTCGGAGAAACTCGAGTAACGAGCATACTCGCTCATCAATTGTGTCTATCAGACACCCCCATTAATAACCCAGTAAATTGAAAGACAAAAATACACACACACAGGAAAAAACATTGCATCACAACTGAGATCCAGGATCGCAAGAGCGAGACTGCAAAAGTTAGAAGGGGTAATATCTCCCAGGCATAGTTAGAAAATCGGTGGACGACAAGAGACCTAATTGAACATTGTTGGAATGTGAAAACCAGAGAATGTGTAAACCAGGGAATGTGTGGGGGAGTCTTTATTCAAATAAAATGTTTTTTTCCTCACTGTGTGTATTTTTTTCTTTTAACTGGGTTAGTAATGGGGGTGTCAGATAGACATTACTAACCTCTAGGCTTGATGTCAGCTGACATTACAAAGCTGACATCAACCCATAAACTATTACCCCGCTTGCCAACGCACCAGGGTAATCAGGAAGAGCTGAGGCTAAGTGCCAGAACTGATGCATTTAAAGGATGCGCCATTTCTGGGGCGGCTGAGGGCTGGTGTTATTAGTCTTGGAAGGGTCAATAGCCATTGCCCCTTCCCAATCTATGAAGATCAGCTTGCAGCTGTCTGTTTAGACTTTGCCGGTTATTAAAAATAAGGGGGACTGTTATGGACTGGTGATTTAGGAGCGACATGCGACTAGCTCTGAGCAGGTGGTAACTATACAGACCGCAGTTCCTGATCTTAACACAACACTAGCAGTAGCCGTGGGATGTTCCTGTCACTCCCTGGACACCTCGTCACAGCCGGAGAACTAACTACCCCTAAAGGTAGAAACAGGAAAGCTATCTTGCCTCAGAGAAAATCCCCAAAGGATAGGACAGCCCCCCACAAATAATGAATGTGAGAGGAGAAGGAAATTACATATGTAGTATGAAACAAGATTTAGCAAAGGAGGCCACTTCTAGCTAGATAGATAGTACAGGATAGAACACTGTGCGGTCAGTAATAAAAACTAGAAAAAGTCCACCGCAGAGAAATTCAAAAATCTCCACACCTGACTAAAGGTGTGGAGGGCAAAATCTGCTGCCCAGAGCTTCCAGCTTAGCTGAATAGATCCATACTGATAAGCTGGACAAATGAGCAAAACATAGAATGTGCTGAACAATAAAGTCCACAACAAGTGGACTGCCAAAGGACAAGCAAGGACTTATCTTTGCTGAACGGGTCAGAGTGTCAGGGAAATCCAAAAGAGCAGTGACTCCAAGCAGGAACAATTGACAACTGGCATTGATTGAGGGATAAGGCCAGACTAAAATAGCCGAGCCAGAAAGACGATCAGTGGAAGCAGCTGCTGATGCTAAATCCAAAAAGCAGCCATACCACTCAAAACCACAGGAGGGAGCCCAAGAGCAGAATTCACAAAAGTGCTACTTACAATCACCGGAGGGAGCCCAAGAGCGGAATTCACAACAGTACCCCCCCCCTTGAGGAGGGGTCACCGAACCCTCACCAGAGCCCCCAGGCCGATCAGGACGAGCCAAGTGAAAAGCACAAACCAAATCGGCGGCATGGACATCGGAGGCAACCACCCAAGAATTATCCTGGCCATAACCCTTCCACTTGACAAGATACTGAAGCCTCCGCCTCGAAAAACGAGAATCCAAAATTTTCTCAGCCACATATTCCAGCTCCCCCTCAATCAACACCGGGGCAGGAGGATCAACAGAGGGAACAACAGGTACCACATATCTCCACACCAAGGATCTATGGAAAACATTGTGGATGGCAAAAGAGGCTGGAAGGGCCAAACGAAAAGAAACTGGATTGATAATCTCAGAAATCTGATAAGGACCAATAAACTGAGGCTTGAACTTAGGGGAAGAAACCTTCATAGGAACATGATGAGAAGATAACCAGACTAAATCCCCCACACGAAGCCGAGGACCAACACACCGACGGCAGTTAGCAAAACGCTGAGCCTTTTCCTGAGACAACGTCAAATTGTCTACCACATGAGTCCAAATCTGCTGTAACCTGTCCATCACAGAATCTACACCAGGACAATCAGAAGGCTCAACCTGCCCTGAAGAAAAACGAGGATGGAAACCAAAATTACAAAAGAAAGGCGAAACCAAAGTAGCCGAACTGGCCCGATTATTAAGGGCAAACTCGGCCAACGGCAAGAAAGCCACCCAATCATCCTGATCAGCAGACACAAAGCATCTCAAATAGGTTTCCAAGGTTTGATTAGTTCGCTCAGTTTGGCCATTTGTTTGAGGATGGAACGCCGAAGAAAAAGACAAATTAATGCCCATCCTAGCACAAAAGGCCCGCCAAAACCTGGAAACAAACTGGGAACCTCTGTCAGACACAATATTCTCCGGAATGCCATGCAAACGAACCACATGCTGAAAAAACAATGGAACCAAATGAAATAAAATCCATAGAATTATGCATCCAGGGCCTCTCAGGGACAGGCAAAGGCAAAAGCAACCCACTAGCGCGGGAACAGCAAGGCTTAGCCCGGGCACAAGTCCCACAGGACTGCACAAAAGAACGCACATCCCGCAACAAGGAAGGCCACCAAAAGGACCTAGCAACCAAATCTCTGGTACCAAAAATCCCAGGATGACCGGCCAACACCGAACAATGGACCTCAGAAATTACCTTACTTGTCCATCTATCAGGAACAAACAGCTTCCCCACAGGACAGCGGTCAGGTTTATCAGCCTGAAATTCTTGAAGCACCCGCCGTAAATCAGGGGAGATGGCAGAAAGAATCACCCCTTCCCTCAGAATGCTAACCGGCTCAAGAACTCCAGGAGAATCAGGCAAAAAACTCCTAGAGAGGGCATCCGCTTTAACATTCTTAGATCCCGGAAGATATGAGACCACAAAATCGAAACGGGAGAAAAACAGGGACCACCGAGCCTGTCTAGGGTTCAACCGCTTGGCCGACTCAAGGTAAATCAGATTCTTATGATCGGTCAAGACCACAACGTGGTGCTTGGCTCCCTCAAGCCAATGACGCCACTCCTCAAATGCCCACTTCATAGCCAACAACTCCCGATTGCCGACATCATAATTGCATTCCGCAGGTGAAAACTTTCGGGAAAAGAAGGCACACGGTTTCATCAAGGAACCATCAGAATTCCTCTGTGACAAAATGGCCCCTGCCCCAATCTCAGAAGCATCAACCTCAACCTGAAAAGGAAGAGAAACATCCGGCTGACGCAAGACAGGGGCAGAAGTAAATCGGCGTTTAAGCTCCTGAAAGGCAGAGACAGCCTCAGAGGACCAATTTGTCACATCAGCGCCTTTCTTCGTCAAATCGGTCAGGGGTTTAACCACACTAGAGAAGTTGGCAATGAAACGGCGATAAAAATTAGCAAAGCCCAAAAATTTCTGAAGGCTCTTCACAGATGTGGGTTGAATCCAGTCATGAATGGCTTGGACCTTAACAGGATCCATTTCTATAGACGAAGGAGAAAAAATAAACCCCAAAAAAGAGACCTTCTGAACTCCAAATAGGCACTTAGACCCCTTCACAAATAGAGCATTATCACGAAGAATCTGGAATACCATCCTGACCTGCTTCACATGAGACTCCCAATCATTGGAAAAAATCAAAATATCATCCAAATACACAATCAAGAATTTATCAAGATAATTGCGGAAAATATCATGCATGAAGGACTGAAATACAGAAGGAGCATTAGAAAGCCCGAAAGGCATCACCAGGTATTCAAAATGGCCTTCGGGCGTATTAAATGCAGTTTTCCATTCGTCACCCTGTTTAATACAAACAAGATTATATGCCCCTCGAAGGTCAATCTTGGTAAACCAACTAGCCCCTTTAATCCGAGCAAACAAATCAGAGAGCAAAGGTAAAGGGTATTGGAATTTGACCGTGATCTTATTAAGAAGGCGATAATCAATACAGGGTCTCAAGGAGCCATCCTTCTTGGCAACAAAAAAGAATCCCGCTCCCAATGGTGACGAAGACGGCCGAATATGCCCCTTCTCTAGAGACTCCTTAACATAGCTCCGCATAGCAGCATGCTCTGGCACAGACAGATTGAAAAGTCGGCCCTTAGGGAACTTACAGCCAGGAATCAAGTCAATAGCACAATCACAGTCCCTATGTGGAGGAAGGGAACTGGACTTGGGCTCATCAAATACATCCTGGAAATCTGACAAAAATTCAGGAACATCAGAAGAGGGGGAAGAGGAAATTGACATCAAAGGAACGTCACTATGTACCCCTTGACAACCCCAACTAGTCACAGACATCAATTTCCAATCCAGCACTGGATTGTGTACTTGTAACCATGGAAAACCCAATACAACAACATCATGTAAATTATGCAACACCAGAAAACGGCAATCTTCCTGATGTCCTGGAGCCATGCACATAGTCAGCTGAGTCCAATACTGAGGTTTATTCTTGGCCAACGGTGTAGCATCAATACCCCTCAAAGGAATAGGGCTCTGCAAAGGCTGCAAAGAAAAACCACAGCCCTGGCGAATTCTAAGTCCATTAAGTTCAGAGCAGCGCCTGAATCCACAAATGCCATGACAGAAAAAGATGACAATGAGCAAATCAGGGTCACAGACAGGAGAAACTTAGGCTGTACAGTACTAATGGTAACAGATCTAACGACCCTCTTAATACGCTTAGGGCAATCAGAAATAGCATGAGCAGAATCACCACAGTAAAAACACAGCCCATTCTGATGTCTGTATCCCCTCTGTTCCGCTCTAGTCAAAATCCTATCACATTGCATAGGCTCAGGACTCTGCTCAGAGGACACTGCCATATGGTGCACCACTTTGCACTCGCGCAGGCGCCGATCAATCTGAATGGCTAGAGACATAGATTCGCTCAAACCAACAGGTGTGGGGAACCCCACCATAACATCTTTAAGGGCTTCCGAAAGACCCTTTCTGAAAATTGCTGCCAGAGCGTCCTCATTCCATTTAGTGAGCACAGACCATTTTCTAAATTTCTGGCAGTACAATTCTGCCGCTTCCTGACCCTGACACAGGGCCAACAAGGTTTTTTCCGCATGATCCACAGAGTTAGGTTCGTCATACAATAATCCGAGCGATTGAAAAAATGCATCTACATTAAGCAATGCCGGATCCCCTAACTCAAGGGAGAATGCCCAGTCCCGAGGGTCACCACGCAGCAGAGAAATAACTATTTTAACTTGCTGAATGGGGTCACCAGAGGAACGGGGTTTCAGAGCAAAAAATAATTTGCAGTTATTTTTAAAGTTCAAAAACTTAGATCTATCCCTGTAAAACAAATCCAGAGTAGGAATTCTAGGCTCTAAGGCCGGAGTCTGAACAACATAATCTTGAATACTCTGTACTCTTGCAGCAAGCTGATCCACACGAGAAAACAACCCCTGAACATCCATGTCCGCGGCCAAATCCTGAACCACCCAGAGATTAAGAGGAAGGAAAAAGACAAAACAGACTAAAGAAAAAAAATGGCTCAGAACTCTTTTTCTTTTCCTTCTTTTGAGATGCATTCAACTCATTTCTTGCCAGTTGTACTGTTATGGACTGGTGATTTAGGAGTGACATGCGACTAGCTCTGAGCAGGTGGTAACTATACAGACCGCAGTTCCTGATCTTAACACAACACTAGCAGTAGCCGTGGGATGTTCCTGTCACTCCCTGGACACCTCATCACAGCCGGAGAACTAACTACCCCTAAAGGTAGAAACAGGAAAGCTATCTTGCCTCAGAGAAAATCCCCAAAGGATAGGACAGCCCCCCACAAATAATGACTGTGAGAGGAGAAGGAAATGACATACGTAGTATGAAACAAGATTTAGCAAAGGAGGCCACTTCTAGCTAGATAGATAGTACAGGATAGAACACTGCGGTCAGTAATAAAAACTAGAAAAAGTCCACCGCAGAGAAATGCAAAAATCTCCACACCTGACTAAAGGTGTGGAGGGCAAAATCTGCTGCCTAGAGCTTCCAGCTTAGCTGAATAGATCCATACTGATAAGCTGGACAAATGAGCAAAACATAGAATGTGCTGAACAATAAAGTCCACAACAAGTGGACTGCCAAAGGACAAGTGAGGACTTATCTTTGCTGAACGGGTCAGAGTGTCAGGGAAATCCAAAAGAGCAGTGACTCCAAGCAGGAACAATTGACAACTGGCATTGATTGAGGGATAAGGCCAGACTAAAATAGCCGAGCCAGAAAGACGGTCAGTGGAAGCAGCTGCTGATGCTAAATCCAAAAAGCAGCCATACCACTCAAAACCACAGGAGGGAGCCCAAGAGCAGAATTCACAAAAGTGCTACTTACAATCACCGGAGGGAGCCCAAGAGCGGAATTCACAACAGGGGACCACACTTAATTTTTTGGGGGGTCTCTCTTTTTTATACTCAGTGATAGCTAAACAGACAGCTGTGAGCTGATATTAATAAGCTGTGAACCTTTATGGATATTGGTCCCTTCTCAGAGTAATAACACCAGCTCCCAGCTGTCTGCTTTCCCTGAGCTGGTTATTAAAAAATAGGGGGAACCAAACAGTACTTTTTGTGTTCCCCTTTTTTAATAAACAGTAAAGGTTATGCAGACAGCTGTGAGCTGGTATTAATAAGCTGGGAACCTTTATGGATGTTGTCCCCTTCCTAGAATAAAATTCACACATGACATTGATAAGAATGGTCTACATTGACTTACATTGTTTTCTAACTGTTTATTGTCTAGCATCACACCATTCTATCTATTCTATCCAGCCTGTTGGGTAAACTGATTAACTCAATGTTTAGTGACTAATGTAAAGGGATTTAACTCATTTTTCTATCCACATTTGTTTGACGGGCAATTGTCCAGCCCTTACCCCTATTTTGCATTCTTTTCCAGCTCCCTAGCCCCTACTACGACCATTTTAGAACCATTTTACAGCACCAAAGGTCCTCATTGACTTTTAACTGTAGCTTCGTTGAACCCACCGAATCTTATCATCCACTGGTCTGCTCATCCCTACTCCTGACCTGAGCATGACAGCTGCATAAAAATATCTGAAGCTGTCATGCTTGGGTTTGGAGTGCCGCCAGCCAGTCCATGCACTGCGTTTCGATCTCCATCTGATTTATACGGCCGTCTAAATGTGCCGTTAACACATCTCTATCTGTAATAAGCAGTTTTATCCTCAACAGACAAGATCTTTACTTGCCCTAAAGTTCCCTATGAGCAAAAAACCTGTTCTCTGAATAGATTCAATTTAATTTACACTATCCTAAAACTGCAGACTTCCCTGCAAGAGGACATTTTCACTTCCGCATATTACTGCTGTTGACAGCAGATTTCAGAACCTTGATTAGTTCCAACCAATGGAATATTACAAACGATATCTAAAGTAAAAATTCACTTGCCTGCATGATCCACTGACATGTTCATTGCAAAAGAAGGAAGCGTTTGGTCCTTTTTGCTATAAAAAGAATTCAACAATTTTTATTTGTCCCAAGTGACTTGGAACTATTCAGAGAACAATGCTTAGGACAATACTGATCAACAGTGAGCAACAATTCTACCATATGTTGCCGTCACTTCTACTACCGTGCAAGGAAATACGTTGCGAATCTGGCCAAAAATACCAAACAAGATATCAGCAACATTTATTTTGATCCCTAAACTGTTGGAAACCATAATTAATAAAAATCTGACATGCACCATTATAGTTATTGGGGGTCCACTGTGCGCCACTAGTGTTCATCGTACTCACATATTATCCAACTTTGGCATTAATTAGCAGACACAGACGAGAACAAAACTTTATAGAAGTTTATGGAAGCCAGGTTTTTTTTCTTATGAATAGAGTGACTCTCCCCACATTTGTTTTGGGCAGTTTCACTTGAATTGCGTTGTTGATTCAGAGTATCATAGTTTTGAACATTGAAGGTAGACCTAAGCCCATCACATTCGACCTATAACCTAACATATTGATCCAGAGGAAGAATTCCTTCCCAACTCCACATTCGGCAATCAGACTAGCTCCCTGGATCAACGCACCATTTGCTTGCTTGACATTTTTATCTAACTTGCTCCACTTCTTACTTACTTTATACCAATATTTTGTATCTAAATGAAACCAAATGGCAAAAATAGAGGACCACAATCCTTATAGGGTAGGGGATCTGGACTGGTCCTTTTCCCAGTTTGGCTTCTTTTCCCACCCCCTTCTTTTCTTTACGATTTGCCAGTTAGTCATGTTTGACCCGTTCCGGGTCAATCCCGGCCGTGTCTTTTAGGTGATCTCTTTTTTTTTTGTGTCAGGGTCTGTCTTCATTTGTAGCTTACTACCTCTTCTCTTATCGCACTGCCCCTTTTCCCCCCAGTTTTTGTGTTAGTAAACGTGCTCTGCAACAATAATACCCCTTTCCCGGTCTTTTCTCACTCTCTTCCGGTACCTGCTTTAAGAGAGTCTCCCTCCCTTTAGTTGATATATATATATATATATATATATATATATATATATATATATATATATATATATATATATATATATATATATATATATATATATACACAGTATATATAGACAAAAAAGAACACAGCAGCACATGTACATGAATTTAGGCCATGTGAAAACACAAACAAACAGCCAATATAGATTATACTTCTCAAAAATATTTTTTCACAATTTTTTTCCAAAAAATGTTTTTCATAAAACTTACAGTAATAGATGAAAATGAAGGTTCTTAGCACATAAATTGGCCAATTCATGTATGTCAATCAACCACGGCAAGGTGACCTCCCTCTGATGGGTCCTACTCTACTGTAGATGCCACTTTTGGGCCACCAGCCTACATCTATGGACAAAATATATATTTATATATATACTGTATATATATATATGTTTTTTAATGATATTTAATACTGTTTCTATTGTATCAAGTCACAGCTGGTGATAAAATTATATTTTTTTGAGCTTTACACGGACTGACGATGGACTTGCCCATCAGGAGTCCGCTGCTGCATGCAGTTTCGGCTCTACGATAGTTAAAAAAATAAAATAATGATAGCAATTTGGGTAAATGTATCTTAATAAAGCTGCGGCCGACTCCATCCATGAAGAAGTTTTATATGTGTCTGTGTATTTTTCTACATTGGGGAAGTTAAGTTTATGGGGCACATGTTTTTCATATAAAGTCAAAATTTGTTGCAAAAAGTCTCTAAACTTGATAAATCTAATCTTAATTTTGCCACATTTTACATTGTAAGTTTCTATCACCGCATCTGTTCAAAAGTGCAGGGAATTGGGTCCTTTCCTGGCACTGATGCTAATAAAGGAAACAGTTCCAAGAACACAAATATGTGAAAGAAATGGAAGTGAAGACACTGGAATCTCTATTGGGATGTCTACAGTAGGTGATGTCTTCAAGGGTACTCTCTCAATTTGTTCCAAAACAAGAGATTTTATGTCTGGAAACTAAGCGATGTGTATAAGATTTTACAACATTTCATATACATGCTGTTGAGCATCAATTGACGGGGATTGTGAATTTAAAGTCCTCAAATTATCAATTTATAGTGAAGATGGTGCTGAAAAGGGTGATGTGAGGCTTAACCACACTATTTTTTGCAATAATATCCACAATAGCATTTACTGCTGTAGATTTTTCTGCCTCATTTCAGATGCAGGAGGTCAGATATGGAAATGCCCCTTGGGATTGTACCCTTATCGCCCATTTTTGGAACATCTTTGAAACAACCTCTACTATTTACTATGGTACGTTTGAACAAGTAAACTTGAAAAACACATAGGTGTCCATTGGATTTGCATCAGCAAAATTATAGGACAATTTTTTTTTTTTTAAACTAGTTTTAAAATATCTCCATTGCTTTTTTAGATGCACTGACACAATACAAAAAAGCAAAGGTCTACATACTCTTTAAAGGGTTTATATACTACTCACTATATACCCTGTTATGAACTGGTGGCCTAGGAGCAGCATGGACGAGCTCTGGAGTAGGTGGCCTCTATACTGACCGCAGACCCTGAACTTAACACCGCAACTAGAAGTAGCCATGGGATGTTCCTGTCACTCCCTAGACACCTCGTCACGGCCGGAGGACTAATTACCCCTAAAGAAAGAAACAGGAATACTATCTTGCCTCAGAGAAAATTCCCAAAGAAAAGACAGCCCCCCACAAATATTGACTGTGAGAGGAGAGGGAAATTACAAACGCAGACTGAAAAACAGAATTTAGCAAAGGAGGCCACGCTACCTAGAAAGAAAAGACAGGACAGAGTACTGTGCGGTCAGTATTAAAATTCTACAAAAATCCACCACAGAGGATACAAAATCTCCACACCTAACTAAAGGCATGGAGGGTAACTCTGTGACTCCAGAGCTTCCAACTTGGCTGAATAAATCCTTACACAGACAAAGCTGGACAAGAAAAACATAGCAATTCACTGAACTATAAGTCCACCGCATGTGGACTGCAAAAACAGAGCCAGGACTTATCTTTGATGATTTGGACAATCCAGCAGGAGAAACCAAGCAGAGATGTGGATCCCTAGAAAACAATGGACAACTGGCACTCACTAAAGGAAGGAGCCAGACTAAATAGCCCCGTCCAAAGTGGAAGCAGCTGATGACTGCTGTGAAGGACAAACAGCAGCACTACCACTTACAACCACCGGAGGGAGCCCAAGAGCAGAACCCACAACAGAATTCACAACAGTACCCCCCCCCCCTTGAGGAGGGGTCACCAAACCCTCACCAGAGCCCCCAGGCCGATTCGGACGAGCCAAATGGAAGGCACAAACCAAATCGTCAGCATGAACATCGGAGGCAACAACCCAAGAATTATCCTCCTGGCCATAACCCTTCCACTTGACAAGATACTGAAGCCTCCGTCTAGAAAAACGAGAATCCAAGATCTTCTCCACAACATACTCCAACTCCCCATCAATCAACACCGGGGCAGGAGGATCAACAGAGGGAACCACGGGCACCACATATTTCCGCAACAAAGATCTATGGAAAACATTATGGATGGAAAAAGAGGCTGGAAGGGCCAAACGAAAAGACACTGGATTGATAATGTCAGAAATCCTATAAGGACCAATAAACCGAGGCTTGAACTTCGGGGAAGAAACCTTCTTAGGAACATGACGAGAAGACAACCAGACCAAATCCCCAACCCGAAGCCGGGAACCCACACACCGACGACGGTTGGCAAAACGCTGAGCCTCCTCCTGAGACAACACCAAATTGTCCACAACATGAGCCCAAATCTGCTGCAACCTGTCAACCACAGAGTCCACCCCAGGACAATCAGAAGACTCAACCTGCCCTGAAGAAAAACAAGGATGAAACCCAGAATTACAAAAGAATGGTGAAACCATGGTAGCAGAACTAGCCCGATTATTAAGGGCAAACTCGGCCAATGGCAAGAAAGCCACCCAATCATCCTGATCGGCAGACACAAAGCATCTCAAATAAGTTTCCAAAGTCTGGTTAGTTCGCTCGGTTTGGCCGTTTGTCTGAGGATGAAATGCGGAAGAAAAAGACAAATCAATGCCCAGCTTAGCACAAAAGGACCGCCAAAACCTAGAAACAAACTGGGAACCTCTATCGGACACAATATTCTCCGGAATACCATGCAAATGAACCACATGCTGAAAAAACAAAGGAACCAACTCAGAAGAGGAAGGCAACTTAGGCAAAGGTACCAAATGAACCATCTTAGAAAACCGGTCACAGACCACCCAGATAACAGACATCCTCTGGGAAACAGGAAGATCCGAAATAAAATCCATAGAAATATGCGTCCAAGGCCTCTCAGGGACCGGCAAAGGCAAAAGCAACCCATTGGCATGGGAGCAGCAAGGTTTGGCCCGCGCAAAAGTCCCACAGGACTGCACAAAAGAACGCACATCCAAAGACAAAGAAGGCCACCAAAAGGACCTACTAACCAAATCTCTGGTACCAAAAATCCCAGGATGGCCAGCCAACACAGAACAGTGAACCTCAGAAATAACTTTACTAGTCCATCTGTCAGGAACAAACAGTTTCCCCGCTGGACAGCGATCAGGTTTATCAGCCTGAAACTCCTGAAGAACCCATCGCAAATCAGGGGAGATGGCAGAAAGAATCACCCCCTCCTTACGAATACCAACCGGCTCAAGAACCCCAGGGGAATCAGGCAAAAAACTCCTAGAGAGGGCATCAGCCTTAACATTCTTAGAACCCGGAAGATACGAGACCACAAAATCAAAACGGGAGAAAAACAGGGACCATCGGGCCTGTCTAGGATTCAGCCGTTTGGCAGACTCAAGGTAAATCAGATTCTTATGATCGGTCAAGACCACAATACGGTGCTTGGCCCCCTCAAGCCAATGTCACCACTCCTCAAATGCCCACTTCATAGCCAACAACTCACAATTGCCGAAATCATAATTGCGTTCCGCAGGCGAAAACTTTCGAGAAAAGAAGGCACACGGTTTCATCAAGGAACCATCAGAATTCCTCTGAGACAAAACGGCCCCTGCCCCAATCTCAGAAGCGTCAACCTCAACCTGAAAAGGAAGAGAAACATCCGGCTGATGCAACACAGGGGCAGAAGTAAATCGGCGCTTAAGCTCCTGAAAGGCAGAAACAGCCTCAGAGGACCAATTAGCTACATCAGCGCCCTTCCTCGTCAAATCGGTCAGGGGTTTAACCACATTGGAGATGTTGGCAATGAACCGGCGATACAAATTAGCAAAGCCCAAAAATTTCTGAAGGCTCTTCACGGATGTGGGCTGGATCCAATCATGAATGGCCTAAACCTTAGCCGGATCCATTTCTATAGATGATGGAGAAAAAATGAAGCCCAAAAAAGAAACCTTCTGTACTCCAAAGAGGCACTTAGACCCCTTCACAAACAAGGCATTATCACGAAGGACCTGAAATACCATCCTGACTTGTTTCACATGAGACTCCCAATCATCTGAAAAAATCAAAATATCATCCAAATATACAATCATGAATTTATCAAGATAATTCCGAAAAATATCATGCATGAAGGACTGAAACACAGATGGGGCATTAGAGAGTCCGAATGGCATCACAAGATATTCAAAATGGCCCTCGGGCGTATTAAACGCAGTTTTCCATTCGTCACCCTGCTTAATACGAACCAGATTATATGCCCCTCGAAGGTCAATCTTAGTAAACCAACTAGCCCCCTTAATTCTGGCAAACAAATCAGAAAGCAAAGGCAAAGGGTATTGGAATTTGACCGTGATCTTATTCAGGAGGCGATAATCAATACAGGGTCTCAAGGAGCCATCCTTCTTGGCAACAAAAAAAAACCTGCTCCTAATGGAGAAGAAGATGGCCGAATATGCCCCTTCTCCAAAGACTCCTTTACATAGCTCCGCATGGCGGCATGTTCAGGCACAGACAGATTGAAAAGTCGGCCCTTAGGAAACTTACAGCCTGGAATCAAGTCAATAGCACAATCGCAGTCCCTATGCGGTGGAAGGGAACTGGACTTGGGCTCATCGAAAACATCCTGGAAATCTGACAGAAACTCAGGAATTTCAGAAGAGGGGGAGGAGGAAATTGACATCAGAGGAACGTCATCATGAACCCCCTGACAACCCCAACTAGTCACAGACATAGATTTCCAATCCAGCACCGGATTATGTACCTGTAACCATGGAAACCCCAGCACAATAGCATCATGCAAATTATGTAACACCAGGAAGCGACAATCTTCCTGATGGGCTGGCGCCATGCACATGGTTATCTGTGTCCAAAACTGAGGTTTATTTTTAGCCAATGGTGTAGCATCAATACCCCTCAAAGGGATAGGACTCCGCAAAGGCTGTAAGGGAAAACCACAACGTCTGGCAAATTCTAAGTCCATTAAATTTAAAGCGGCGCCTGAATCCACAAATGCCATGACAGAGAATGACGATAATGAGCAGATCAGGGTCACAGATAACAGAAATTTAGGTTGTACAGTACTGATGGTAACGGAGTTAGCGATTCCCTTGGCACGCTTAGGGCAATCAGAAATAACATGAGCAGAATCGCCGCAGTAAAAGCACAACCTATTCTGACGTCTGAATCCTTGGCGTTCCGCTCTAGACACAATCCTATCACACTGCATAGGCTCAGGACTCCGCTCGGAAGACAATGCCATAGTGTGCACAACTCTGCGCTCACGCAGGCGCCGATCAATTTGAATGGCCAGAGACATAGAATCACTCAGACCTGCAGGCGTGGGGAACCCCACCATAACATCTTTAACAGATTCAGAAAGACCCTTTCTGAAAATTGCCGCCAAAGCATCCTCATTCCACTTAGTAAGCACAGACCATTTTCTGAATTTCTGGCAATATGATTCTGCCGCTTCTTGACCCTGACACAGGTCCAAATGTGTTTTCTCAGCATGCTCTACAGAGTTAGGTTCATCATACAATAACCCAAGCTCCTGAGAAAAGGTGTCTACATTAAACAACGCCGGATTCCCAGATTCCAGGACAAATGCCCAGTCCTGGGGGTCACCACGCAGCAGAGATATAACAATTTTAACCTGCTGGATGGGATCACCAGAGGAACAGGGCTTCAGAGCAAAAAACAGTTTACAGTTATTTTTAAAGCTCAGAAATTTTGACCTGTCCCCAAAAAACAGATCGGGGATAGGAATTCTAGGCTCCAAAACAGGAATCTGCACGATATAATCAGAAATACCCTGTACTCTAGCAGCAAGTTGATCCACCCGAGAAGCAAGTCCCTGAACATCCATGTCAACGCCTAACTCCTGAGCCACCCAGAAGTGAAGAGGGAAAAAAAAACACAACAGAGTACAGAAAAAAAAATGGCTCAGCACTTTCTTTCCCTTCTTTTGAGATGCGGTTAACTCATTGTTGGCCAGTTGTACTGTTATGAACTGGTGGCCTAGGAGCAGCATGGACGAGCTCTGGAGTAGGTGGCCTCTATACTGACCGCAGACCCTGAACTTAACACCGCAACTAGAAGTAGCCGTGGGATGTTCCTGTCACTCCCTAGACACCTCGTCACGGCCGGAGAACTAATTACACCTTAAGAAAGAAACAGGAATACTATCTTGCCTTAGAGAAAATCCCCAAAGAAAAGACAGCCCCCCACAAATATTGACTGTGAGAGGAGAGGGAAATTACAAACGCAGACTGAAAAACAGAATTTAGCAAAGGAGGCCACGCTACCTAGAAAGAAAAGACAGGACAGAGTACTGTGCGGTCAGTATTAAAATTCTACAAAAATCCACCACAGAGGATACAAAATCTCCACACCTAACTAAAGGCATGGAGGGTAACTCTCTGACTCCAGAGCTTCCAACTTGGCTGAATAAATCCTTACACAGACAAAGCTGGACATGAAAAAACATAGCAATTCACTGAACTATAAGTCCACCGCATGTGGACTGCAAAAACAAAGCCAGGACTTATCCAGCAGGAGAAACCAAGCAGAGATGTGGATCCCTAGAAAACAATGGACAACTGGCACTCACTAAAGGAAGGAGCCAGACTAAATAGCCCCGTCCAAAGTGGAAGCAGCTGATGACTGCTGTGGACAAACAGCAGCACTACCACTTACAACCACCGGAGGGAGCCCAAGAGCAGAACCCACAACAGAATTCACAACAATACCCCTTAATAAAATAAAAACAACTTATACTCACCTCCAGTGCCAGCGTCGTTCCAACTATTCTCTTCCAAGGCTTGCGTGACATAGTTATGTCAAGCAAACCCTGCAGCCAATCAGTGGTTCTTTTACTATCCCATTGATCTTTTTTTTGCAATGAGTAGACCGCAAATTTGTATGTAATATTATGCAAACATCATATGCAATTTTAAACTAGGATATAATGTGAGAATCACTGTGGAGCCGTATCCTAACTAATTGTCAATGCATCTATCAACCCTGAGTCCCAGGAACTTTTAACATTACCTGCTTCCAAACCCTGGTAAGGGATCATATAAAATAAAAATCATGGAATATTGTGTAATGTGCATATAACCACAAAGCAGAAAATGTAATAAATCTCAAAGCAAGGAACTTGCAACATTTTATGGTTGGCAGTGTGGGCAAGAATCCGCGCTGGAGCCACTATTCAGTATACAGTGGGGAAAAATAGAATTTAGTCAGCCACCAATTGTGCAAGTTCTCCCACTTAAAAAGATGAGAGAGGCCTGTCATTTACATCATAGGTAGACCCCAACTATGACAGTCAAAATGAGAAAACAAATCCAAAAAATCACCTTGTCTGATTTGGCAAGATTTATTTAGCAAATTATGGTGGAAAATAAGAATTTGGTCACCTAAAAACATGCAAGGTTTCTGGCTCTCACAGACCTGTAACTTCTTCTTTATGAGGCTCCTCTGTCCTCCACTCATTACCTGTAGTAATGGCACCTGTTTGAACCTGCTATCAGTATACAAGACACCTGGGCACACCCTCAAACAGTCACACTCCAAACTCCACTATGATGAAGACCAAACAGTTGTTGAAGGACACCAGAAACAATATTGTAGCCATGCACCAGGCTGGGAAGACTAAGTCTGCAATAGGCAAGCAGCTTGGTGTGATGAAATCAACTGTGGGAGCAATAAAAAGAAAATGGAAGACATAGAAGACCACTGATACTCTCCCTCGATCTGGGGCTCCACGCAAGATCTCACCCCGTGGGGTCAAAATGATCATAAGAATGGTGAGCAAAAATTCCAGAACCACACGGGGGGACCTAGTGAATGATCTGCATAGACCTGGGATCACTGTAACAAAGGCTACCATCAGTAACACACTACACCACCAGGGACTCAGATCATGCAATGCCAGACGTGTCCCCCTGCTTAAGCCAGTACATGTCTTGGCCTGTCTGAAGTTTTCTAGAGAGCATTTGGATTATCCAGAAGAGTATTGGGAGAATGTCATATGGTCTGATGAAACCAAAGTAGAACTGTTTGGTAGAAACAAAACTCGTCATGTTTGGAGGAGACAGACTGCTGATTTGCATAAAAAGAACACTAAACCTACTGTGAAGCATGGGGGTGGCAACATCATGCTTTGGGGCTGTTTCACTGCAAAGGTACCAGGATGACTGACCCGTGTACATGAAATAATGAATGGGGCCATGTATCGTGAGATTTTGAGTGCAAACCTCCCTCCATCGGCAAGGGCATTGAAGATGAAATGTGGATGGGTCTTTCAGCATGATAATGACCCCAAGCATACCGCAAGGGCAACAAAGGAGTGGCTTCATAAGAAGCATATGAAGGTCCTGGAGTGGCCTAGCCAGTCTCCAGATCTCAACCCCATAGAAAACCTTTGGAGGGAGTTGAAAGTCCGTGTTGCCCAGCGACAGGCCCAAAACATCACTGCTCTAGAGGAGATCTGCATGGAGGAATGGGCCAACATACCAACAACAGTGTGTGGCAACCTTGTGAAGACTTACAGAAAACGTTTGACCTCTGTCATTGCCAACAAAGGATATATAACAAAATATTGAGATTAACTTTTGTTAATCACCAAATACTTATTTTCCACCATAATTTGCAAAATAAATCTTACCAAATCAGACAAGGTGATTTTCTGTATTTATTTTCTCATTTTGACTCTCATAGTCGTGGTCTACCTATGATGTAAATTACAGGCCTCTCTCATCTTTTTAAGTGGGAGAACTTACACAATTGGTGGCTGACTATATACTTTTTTCCCCAGTGTATATGAAAATTGCTTAAAAAACAATCCCCTAATAGGATTCTAGTCAACTCAAATGTACATACCTGTGATCAAACACAATGTCTCATACCTTCTTGGCTCCCTGCAGGCACTGGGCAGGGCGTAGACAGGGGTGGGATTCAGCCGGTACGACCCGGTACGGGGCAGCCGTTTACTAAAATTTCTATCTGCCAGCGTTCCGGTAATTGAAAATGCCATTTTCAATTACCGGAACGCTGGCAGATAGAAATTTTCAAAATGGTTACCACTGGCAGTGGCGTAGGAAGCGGGGGGGGGCGGGCCGCCCCGGGCGGCACAATGCGGGGGGCGGCACAATACGGGGGGCGGGTCGCCGGCGGCGCAGAATTTACCTGCTCGCATCTCGGCTTCAGAAAAATGGCCGCCGCGATCTCCATCTGCGCATGCGCGGCATCCCGCGGCCATTTTCCTGAAGCCCCGGTCAGCAGAGCACTCCACCTGCGCACGCGCGGCCTCAGGAAGATGGCCGCCCACACCGATAACCAGAGAGAGCAGGATCGCGGTCAGGTAAGCAGAACTTTTTTTTTTTTTTTTTAATTGAGAGCGGCGATCGGGGGGGCCCAGGGCAGAAAGCTGGACACAGGGGGGCAGAAAGCTGGAAACAGGGGGTCAGAAAGCTGGACACAGGGGGTCAGAAAGCTGGACGCTGGGGCAGAACGATGGACGCTGGGGCAGAACGCTGGACGCTGGGGCTGAAAGCTGGACACTGGGGCAGAAAGCTGGACACGGGGGCAGAAAGCTGGACACGGGGGCAGAAAGCTGGACACTGGGGCAGAAAGCTGGACACGGGGGCAGAAAGCTGGACACAGGGGCAGAAAGCTGGACACTGGGGTCAGAAAGCTGGACGCTGGGGCAGAACGCTGGACGCTGGGGCAGAACGCTGGACGCTGGGGCTGAAAGCTGGACGCTGGGGCAGAAAGCTGGACACGGGCAGAAAGCTGGACACTGGGGCAGAAAGCTGGACACAGGGGGGCAGAAAGCTGGAAACGGGGTCAGAAAGCTGGACACAGGGGGTCAGAAAGCTGGACGCTGGGGCAGAACGATGGACGCTGGGGCAGAACGCTGGATGCTGGGGCTGAAAGCTGGACGCTGGGGCAGAAAGCTGGACGCGGGGGCAGAAAGCTGGACACTGGGGCAGAAAGCTGGACACAGGGGGGCAGAAAGCTGGACACGGGCAGAAAGCTGGACACTGGGGTCAGAAAGCTGGACGCTGGGGCAGAACGATGGACGCTGGGGCAGAACGCTGGACGCTGGGGCAGAACGATGGACGCTGGGGCTGAAAGCTGGACGCTGGGGCAGAAAGCTGGACACGGGGGCAGAAAGCTGGACACTGGGGCAGAAAGCTGGACACGGGGGCAGAAAGCTGGACACAGGGTCAGAAAGCTGGACGCTGGGGCAGAACGATGGACGCTGGGGCAGAACGCTGGACGCTGGGGCAGAACGCTGGACGCTGGGGCTGAAAGCTGGACGCTGGGGCAGAAAGCTGGACACGGGCAGAAAGCTGGACACTGGGGCAGAAAGCTGGACACAGGGGGGCAGAAAGCTGGAAACGGGGTCAGAAAGCTGGACACAGGGGGTCAGAAAGCTGGACGCTGGGGCAGAACGATGGACGCTGGGGCAGAACGCTGGATGCTGGGGCTGAAAGCTGGACGCTGGGGCAGAAAGCTGGACACGGGGGCAGAAAGCTGGACACTGGGGCAGAAAGCTGGACACAGGGGGGCAGAAAGCTGGACACGGGCAGAAAGCTGGACACTGGGGTCAGAAAGCTGGACGCTGGGGCAGAACGATGGACGCTGGGGCAGAACGATGGACGCTGGGGCAGAACGCTGGACGCTGGGGCAGAACGATGGACACTGGGGCTGAAAGCTGGACGCTGGGGCAGAAAGCTGGACACGGGGGCAGAAAGCTGGACACTGGGGCAGAAAGCTGGACACTGGGGCAGAAAGCTGGACACTGGGGCAGAAAGCTGGAAACAGGGGGTCAGAAAGCTGGACACAGGGGGTCAGAAAGCTGGACGCTGGGGCAGAACGATGGACGCTGGGGCAGAACGCTGGACGCTGGGGCTGAAAGCTGGACGCTGGGGCAGAAAGCTGGACACGGGGGCAGAAAGCTGGACACTGGGGTCAGAAAGCTGGATGCTGGGGCAGAACGATGGACGCTGGGGCAGAACGCTGGACGCTGGGGCTGAAAGCTGGATGCTGGGGCAGAAAGCTGGACACGGGGGCAGAAAGCTGGACACTGGGGCAGAAAGCTGGATACAGGGGGGCAGAAAGCTGGACACAGGGGCAGAAAGCTGGACACTGGGGCAGAAAGCTGGATACAGGGGGGCAGAAAGCTGGACACAGGGGCAGAAAGCTGGACACGGGGGCAGAAAGCTGGACACTGGGGCAGAAAGCTGGATACAGGGGGGCAGAAAGCTGGACACAGGGGCAGAAAGCTGGACACGGGGGCAGAAAGCTGGACACTGGGGCAGAAAGCTGGACACAGGGGGGCAGAAAGCTGGAAACAGGGGGTCAGAAAGCTGGACACAGGGGGTCAGAAAGCTGGACGCTGGGGCAGAACGATGGACGCTGGGGCAGAACGCTGGACGCTGGGGCTGAAAGCTGGACGCTGGGGCAGAAAGCTGGACACGGGGGCAGAAAGCTGGACACTGGGGCAGAAAGCTGGACACAGGGGGGCAGAAAGCTGGACACAGGGGGTCAGAAAGCTGGACACAGGGGGTCAGAAAGCTGGACGCTGGGGCAGAACGCTGGACGCTGGGGCAGAACGCTGGACGCTGGGGCTGAAAGCTGGACGCTGGGGCAGAAAGCTGGACACGGGGGCAGAAAGCTGGAAACAGGGGGTCAGAAAGCTGGACACAGGGGGTCAGAAAGCTGGACGCTGGGGCAGAACGATGGACGCTGGGGCAGAATGGAGAAACGGGGCATGATTGGAGACACAGGGGGCAGGATGACAGACATGGCGGCATGACTGGAGACACTGGAGGCAGGATTGGAGACAGATGGGGCAGGATCATGGGGCAGGATGGATACGATGGAGACAGATGGGGCAGGATGGGAAGATCATATGGGGCAGGATGGATACTCATTAGGGCAGGATGGGAGAACATATGGCTGACGCCAGGAATGAGACACACAGGGGCTAGGATGGCGAATATTATTACCATAGGGGGCTAATTAAGGGATATTATTACTGCAGTGATGTATTTATTTTATTTTTTGAGTACACTGTTTTAAATGGAGGGGCGGTCCTATTACTGTGTACAGTGACACTATGTCGCCTTCTTCGTGTGGTGTAATGTAAAAGTTGGGAAAATTAAGTAATGTGTTCTGCAAGTGGAACTCGAGATAACTGTGTTATTTCCTGCAGAGACGAGTCCTGGCTGGATGAAGTGATGGCGGTCTGTGCGGGATGAAAGATGAAGGACTTCACCTAGAGACGTCACTGGTGAGTCAGTGTGTTACCTATACACTGACACTATACACTGTATACTATATACAGAGGTCCTGTGTATAATGTCACTGGTGATCACTGTATTACCCATACACTATATACAGAGCTCCTGTGTATAATGTCACTGGTGATCACTGGATTACCTGTACACTGACACTGCATACTAAGTACAGATCTCCTGTGTATAATGGCACTTATGGTGATAGTATTGTGGGTTTTTTTTTATTATTGATCAGTACTATAGTATTCAGTCACTATGTGGTGGTAATATGTGGTCTGGTCATGATGTTTTCGTATTTGTTCCTTGTATTTGATATTATTCGATCACTGTGGTGGTAATATGTCATCTGGTCATGGTGTGGCGGTATTTGTGCCTTGTAGATAGTATTATAGAGGGGGGGGGCGCCCTGTAGCCTCCCCCTGGGCCCTGCAGCCCCAAGTCCCCACCAGCCTCCCCCTGGGCCCTGCAGCCCTCTAGCCTCCCCCTGGGCCCTGCAGCCCCAAGTCCCCACTAGCCTCCCCCTGGGCCCTGCAGCCCTGTAGCCTCCCCCTGGGCCCTGCAGCCCCAAGTCCCCACCAGCCTCCCCCTGGGCCCTGCAGCCCTCTAGCCTCCCCCTGGGCCCTGCAGCCCCAAGTCCCCACTAGCCTCCCCCTGGGCCCTGCAGCCCTGTAGCCTCCCTCTGGGCCCTGCAGCCCCAAGTCCCCACCAGCCTCCCCCTGGGCCCTGCAGCCCTCTAGCCTCCCCCTGGGCCCTGCAGCCCCAAGTCCCCACTAGCCTCCCCCTGGGCCCTGCAGCCCCCAGTCCCACTAGCCTCCCGCTGGACTCTGTAGCCTCCCCCCTGGGCCCTGCAGCCCCCAGTCCCACTAGCCTCCCGCTGGACTCTGTAGCCTCCCTCCTGGGCCCTGCAGCACCCAGTCCCCACTAGCCTCCTCCTTTGCCCTGCAGCCCTCTAGCCTTCCCTGGGCCCTGTTGGATGTGGCAGCCAGTCATGGACTATATAGGAGGGAGAAGCTGATGTGTATATGACACGATCGTGTTCATATAGACATCACAGTGCCCCTAACACTTTCTCTCTTATTTTTAGCTACCAGCTGAAGCTGCTGGCTAGAAACACAGTGGATGCCACGTTGACATCATGGAAGACTCCTCAAGGTTTGTTTGGTCCTTGAATAATGTATAGAGAAATGCAGAGCTGTAGTACACAACCCGTATAACACCCCTCTCCCATATACAGTATCAGCGCCCTGTTCTTTGGTGCTAGCATTCTTAGAATTATAAAATTGTAGAGTTGGAAGGGACCTCAAGGGCCATCGGGTCCAACCCCCTGCGAATGCAGGTTTACCTAAGGGCAGGCGCACACGGACGATTTTGCTGCGATTATACGGTGCGTATAATCGCAGCAAAGCGGCTGTCAAACCTGCCCTGCGAGCGGGTCTGAGAGTGCTGGAGGGAGCGCATACCTGCGCTCCTGTTCAAAGCCCGGAGTCGACCGTAAGTGTCCTGAACGGGACTCAAAGAGGCAGCATCGCGCTGCCTCTCTGAGTCCCGTTTAGGACACCTGCGGTCGGGGCGGGCTCTGTAACAGGAGCGCAGGTATGCGCTCCAGCACTCTCAGACCTGCTCGCATGCTTCCAAAAATATGAATCGTGCCACTGGGCGTGGCTTATTAGTATGGGCGGGGTTATTGAAAATGGGCGTGGCCAAAAATCCGGCCGCCGCGACTTAGAGGACCTGTTGTTAAAAATTTGAATCCAACCCCTGGGCGTAGATGATTGGTAGCCTAACATTTGCATCCTGTTTTCATATATGTCCCCATCTGTAGCTACTCATAAGGAATTATGCAGTTTTAAGATGCACTATATGGACAACAGTATCAGGACTAATATCTTAATAATTGAATTATATTTTTTCATCCAGTTTGATTGCCACAGGAGTATAACATCTGGCCCTTCACCATGCAGTCTGCATTTAATAACACCTATGAAAGAATGGCTCATGGTAGAGAGCTCACTGGTCCTGTTATTGGAGGCCACAATTGTAACAAGTCAGTTTGCTAAATGTATTCCTGCCTATCTATTCTACCATCACCTGTGAGTGCTGGTACTGAAAAGTAGAAGGAAAAGCAGCAGGTCATCCACAATGTATCAGACCATGTAAGTTACAGGGCAGGGTCGTTAAGTGCTGAGGAGCAGAAAGCATAAAAGTCACCAACACTCTACTGACACCATAGCTGCAGAGTCCAAACCTCCTCTGGTCTTATCATTATCACAACAACTGTGCACCAGGAGCTTTATGGCATGTATTTCCATCACAGCTGCATACAAGCCTTACATCACCAAGCACTATACGAGTGTCGGATGGAGTGGTGTAAAGCAGCTAGCGCTGGAATCTGAAGAGGTAGAAAAGTGTTCTGTGGAGTGACGGATCACACTTCACGATCTGGCAATCCACCTCAATCCCTCACCTCAACCCCATCCTACGCCTTTGAGATGAACTAGAACAGAGATTGCAAACCAGACTCTCCCCTCCAACATAAGACCCCATAAACTCTACTGGATTAATGGTCAAAAATTCCCACAGACACCTCCAAAATCTTGTAGAAAGTTTTCCAAGAACTGTGACAGCTGTTATAGCTGCAAAGGGGGAAACCACTCTGTATTAATTCCTATGAATTTAGGATGGGACGTGACAACAGCTCTTGTAGGTGTAAAGTGTAAATGTCCCAATTCTTCTGTCCATCTAGTGTTTACTGTGCCTCCAGTAATCTTAGTAATTCACGTGATAATGTAGATGCCGAGAAACCAAAGCATAACAAACATAAAAATGACAAGTCCTTTCCTGTAGTAGTAAAAGAAAAGGGTACTCACCATTTTCATGGTCTTCCATTAAAAGCTGGACCCCTCTTTCTTTTGTAGGTGACCCTGATGATGGCATTAGGTATCTTGCTGTGTCTCTGCTCCCCATTTAATACACTATTTTTTACGCTTTGCACCAAGACTCCTAATTACTACTATCTGGTTATTACTGATTCTCCATCCAGTCTTGCCTTAATTCCAGTTCTATCTCTTTTGATCTTTTGACCTGTTATGTCTGTGTTTTTGCTTTTCATCATTAAATATCTTCTCTAATTTTTCGCATAGTAATGAGCGATCCGTCAAATTGTCTAAGATCACTTCTGACTTTATTCTCCTTCTGCTGTCTGCTTGCACAATATAAAAGCCAAGCCACCCTATGTCCTACGTCCTCCACCATAACATACTGCAGTGACTTTGAGTCTGGTCCCGTCACAGAGTCTGTGTACACACGAGATGGTGACAGAATAGGATCCTACTAACAGGAAGAGGACAGAGATTGTGGTTATCGCTCGGCTTGTTGATGTCACACTTCCTAACCCTGCCTCGCCATCACCTAAGCTACACACAAATCATTCAGTTGTGATCCAGGAAAGTAGTGCTCTGGTCCGGTTGCTGCTTCCTGTTTATTCCTTTTTTGAAGTTCTATAAAGGTAATGTTTTAATACCCAAATCTGCCTACTCTTCTTTTAAACCCTCTCATCTCTATATATCTGTTTCAACCCCACCCACCCTACAAGTTCCTTTTTTCTGCAAACCACAAGTTCTCTAAAAGCAGATGTTCTTCTATTCTCACAATGTTTCAAGCAGGATCTTTTGGCATGTTACTCATTTTTTTGACTTGATAAGATGGTAGAAGACAAGAAAAGTGTGAACCATTACTATACCTATGGAGAAACAAATTATTTTTTAAGGAAGCAATGACACCCAGATTTATGCTATTTAATTTGGGGTTGTTAAAAAAAGAAATAAATATTTTCTTATCATCTCTAAGATAAAAATAAAAGAAAAATAAAAGAAAAATGAAATACAATTTGTCATTTTTCGTATGCGCCACAAAATATTTATCTGCTTCAACAAAATATAGTCTGTCAAAAAATTGTATTCAGAGTCACATAATGTCATTCTGCATGGGAACAGTGACAAGAGACTGATATTTTTTGGATTTGCAGAGAAATCCACAGGGGTAAATTCTAAAACAAATCAGTACTTGTGCCCATTTCATTGGGTAATGATGAAAATTGGCCTCAGATTTTACCCTTTGTAATAAAAAATACAGTAAAAAATTGTAATACATTTGTATACATTGATATGATGTGGAGTCAAAATCTGCGCCCCATGTTAATTTAGGCTAAGTTCACATTTGCGTATGTGTCCTCAACGTATCGTCTGCATGCGCAAACGCATGCAAAAACACATACAAAAGCATGCTTACCCTGCGCATCATCTTGCTCAGGACGCAAACAAAAACGCTGCTTGTGCCTGCGTTTAAATGTGTTTTAGCATGCGTTTGCATTTTTTTATGCGCATGGTGACATAATTTTCTGCACATGCGCAGTCTAAAGTACGCATGCGTATCGAACGCATTCGTACACATGTCATTGCGTACCATTGCATTCCCATAGACACTAATTCATTTTTTGACGCAATCGTCCACATGTGGACGATTGCGCAATATTTGACGCCTCAAAAAATGCAACATGCTGCGTTTGCTGGACCCCTCCGTACACCTCAAAACGACGCATGCATACGCATCCGCAAGAGAGCGCATGCAAAAACATGTCACTGCGCACACAATGTTAAAGATATGTACGCATGACGCATGCGGATCGATGCGGATCGTACGCTGCGCACATAGAACCCGGCCATACCCTGCAGCTATTTTTTTTTCTCGCAGCTCGTGGAAAGCATTTTATAACATCTCAAACATTTTGCTGCTGCAAATCTTCTACTTGCAAATACAGATGGAAAATCACCAAGGTGTGCAATACCCTCTAACTACTTTTTGGTTGGCTGCACAACTTTTTTTTTGGAGATGATAAAAACATTGAGGCATTTCAGAGAAAATGTATTTTAAAGATCCAGCCAAATCTGGCACTGATGCACCGCAGAGCCGGCTGTCAGTCAGTAGCATGCTTTTATGACTGAAAGCCAGCAGCTCCTGGGAAGAATAAAGTTTATTTTCTCCCAGGTGTTGCACTGTCAGTACACCAGCCAGGCACCTTTCTAACTCTAATAACCAGCAGATTGTCCCTATATCGCCAGGTTAATAGTGATATCCAATGTGACAGGAGATTCCCTTTAAAACATCAAATCTTTATAACAGTGAAAATCTATAAATTCCTTTACTGTTTAGGAAATCTTTGCATCATTATGGAATTTTTGTAATATAACCTAATAAATAGGAGCATGAACCTCTGGTCTCACTCCTGTATATTACAGATCTTCAACCCAAAGATACTTGCTTTATTCCCAGGTCAATATCATGTCTGTAGAGCCATTATGGCAGAAGTCTTTCTCTGATTACCTTATTATAGAGAACCTATAGTTCACACAGTATTTTATTACTATTCCAGACTTTGATACAGGTGATTTACAATAAAACCTTCAGCCAAATGGTTTATTTTAATGATCCTTGAACATGATGCATATGGGTATTCATTAACATTTTGCTATAGGCTCTACTGGTGAGATGGTTTCTCTAAGCTGTAGGTCCGTGTGAGCATCACAGACCGGATGTGATGATACAGCAGATCAGAAGTTGTCTAACAGAATGTTGAACGGCGAGAACCAATACAGCTGGAAAAGCAGGATGACAGGTGGAAAAATAAAGGCAGGAAGCAATAGACGTGGCAAAGCCAAAAGTGCGGACTGCTTAAGAACAACAGAGTCTATCTCCTAAAATTGTATGTACATTGGTGCGAAAAATACAAAACAATCCAAGGTTCTTGCGAAGAGGCAAACGTACAAAAGAATCAATATAAACACATGACCTGAAAATACAATGAGCATGGAAAAAGCCACTGCTCCAAAATGAGCAGAAAAATGGCAAGTTACTTCAACATAGCCACCATGATGTATGGAGGAAGAAAGGGGAGACTTGCATGCCAAAGAACATCATCCCAATCATGAAGCACCGGGGTGACTCTATTAGGTCTGCTTTGCTGCCAGAGGAATTGGTGCATATCGTAACAGGCCTCGGAAAATGGCGACACGAGAACTTTTTTTTATGAATTTCAGAATTTTTGTGAGTAAAACAAACCACAAAATACAAAATAAGGGATTAAGTACGTAGTGTTACAAAATATGTCGCCTACAGAAGATAGGTGCAGGGCGAAGAACATAAACAGCAGAGAGATAAACCCTAGATGGTTTTTCACTAACTGGCTTAAACTACAGCAGTATGGCTGGACCTCCAATGGAGACTATCACCAGCAGGAAATACCAGCAGGGGGAAAGTATATAAAGCCACACCCGAAAGGTGATAGGGCAGACAAATGAATAAATGAAAACACCTGTTACCCTAAAAAGACAGAAGCAAGGATAACATAAACTAAACTCCAGGAAGGAAAAAAGGTGCATTTTAAATGGCTCGGTGGACAGAGAAATGGACAACAAAGCACAGGCTCAAGGGTTCAAACCCAGACGCAAAACACCTAGTTGCTGTGACGTCTTCCGTACACAACACAGCACTCTAAGAGAGATATCTGTTTTTTTTCTTTTTTTGCACATGTAGAAAAGCAGCAGCAGCATGAAGGAAATTATAGAACAATAATGATCATAGCAGATGTGAATTCTGCACTGGAGTGAGGTAAAAGACTTGTCAGAAAAGTCAGCACCATCTACCTGCATCTCTCTCTACTTTTCAATTCACTGTGAGCTAGTTATATGAGACTAGATGCCGTGACATCTCCCATACACAACACAGGACACAGAGAGGGATTTCTGGTCCTTTCCTTTTTAGCACACCTAAGGAAGCAGCAGCAGCATGGAGGACATTATAGAGCAATACTGATCAGTGTTGATGTAAATCCTGCACTGGAGTGAGGTAAAAGACTTTTTAGAAATCTCAGCACCATCTATCTGCATCACCCTCTACTTATTTCTTCACTTTTCCTTCCTCCACTCCCTCCTCTCTCAATAGAGTGTAGTATAATCATATGACCACACATAATGCTGGCAGACTGTCTTGTCTGAGCAAGACGGATTTTTGATGTTTTTACAGAGTGGATGACAAGTTCAGGAGTCAGGGGTGCGGGTGTGGAGTGTGAGGGTGGAGGGGAAGAAGTGTCTCGTAAGTGGGGAAGGAAGCAGATTGCTCTGATAAGATATATTAGAAGGTTTCTTAGATTCACCTGCACTATTTTTATATGAAAGGTTTGTTGAAAGTACAGTTTCTATTTAAGCCTCAGTTATGCTACAACAGGCTGTGCTCTCAGGAGATAGACTGATCTGGTGATCACGTGCTTGCTGCACCACAGATTATATTTATGCTGGTGACTCATTATGCATTAGCTAAACACACATTTTCTAATTACATCCTCAAAGCCTGCCTTCTCTGCCTGTCTACCTAGTGAGCTCCTTCCTTCTCTTACTTCTCATGTAATGACTAACAACATATCTTAATGAAGTCTCAGCGTACAGTGCACATACTGTGCATTATATTTGATCTAATTCATAAAGATGAGCAAACTCAAACGGGCTTTTTACTATATTTCTGGTTTCCTGTTTGGGTTCACCAGTCTAAAAAAGCTTGTTGAAAGGTTGGAGCGCAGCCAATCAACATCCTTTTAGACTGTGGGCACTTCTGGAGCCATCACAGCCATGATAGGAGTTGGCAAGGCTGTGATAGGCAGACGTAGCACGTGACCCGGCCTGTATATGCTATCATTAGTGCAAGGATACGATGCAGCTGGGGGGCAGTGAGGGACAGATTCTGATTGCGCACTCTGCAAAAGAATGCTGTGTGTGCTATGCAACCCATGTCTGTGGTAGTACTGAGCTGCTACTTTGCTAATAGCCACTGTGTGTACTCTTCACCCCCGTCTGTTGGAGTACTGTCCTTTGAGCCGTTGTGTTTTCTAGTACTCTGAGAAATAAGTATTTGACATCCATCATTTCGTTGCCATTTCTAGGTCCCAAAAATTACTTTTCTGGACTAGTGTGTGTTTTTAAGTAGTCTGAGAATTAAATAATTCGCATCAGCTGTCTAGTTGCCATGTCTAGGCTCCAAAAATAATTTTTCAGGACTAGTGTGTGCTTTGTAGTAGTCTGGGAAATAAATAATTGACATTAACCGTCTCATTGCCAATTCTAGACAATTTTTTTTTTAATGAGTTCTGTGTGTTTCCTAGTTCTGTTTCAAATAAATCTACTCTTCGGCCATCTCTTTGAGAGTAGTGTTTACAAAAACCACTTCCAAAAATGAAGACCACATCCAATAGGGGATGTGGCTGTGGTGGCGCTGGTGTAGTTGTTGATGGCGGTGGTGTAACTGATACAGGTAGAGGACGTGGTCATTTTGCAGCTGCTATGTGCCCATCTACAACACCTTCTTCTGGTGCACATAGGTGTGATATAGAAGGGTTAACGTTTTACCTTCTTTTGCTAGAATTTGTTTTTACATTGTCATAGCCTTATAGTCTCTGATTCAAGGATTTTATATTAAATGGCAACGAAATAGTTCAAATATTTATTTCTCAGAGTACTAGAAAACACAGCGGATTAAAGGACAGTACTCCCACTGGCGCGGGATGCAGAGTACACACATATCCGACATACTGTATCTAACTTTGGGTCAGAACTAAACAGCCACAGTAGGTGACAGGACGTTATGCATCGTTTCATAGCTGCACGAATGGTGAGGCTACAAGATGTTGAAAAGGTTTTAGATTGGATGGCTAATAGTGGGTCCAGTTCTTTCTCATTACATTCTACCTGGTCCACTACAGAAAGTGCACAGATGGCACCTGAGGACCATGGTCATCCAGCAGCAGGGTGCAAAGGCACAGTGGGCGGCCCCTAGCCAGTACATTGGCTGCTACTGCTCACTGCACTACTGAAATTAGTACACCAAAGACATCTCAAAAGATCTCCCTGGTGGTGCATTTCTTCAAGCAATGTGCTGCCGACAAGCGATGGATGGTTTGCACTCTGTGCCATCAGACCCTGAATTGAGGCATAAATGTTCTCAACCTGAGCACCACCTGTATGGCAAGACATCTGAATTCGAAGCCTGAGGTGCAGTGGAGTACACACGTTAAAAAGTATGACAGATCTAAGCCTCCTCCTGCTCTCTCTTCTGCTGCAGTCTCGATCTCTTCCTCTAGCTCATGATCAACAGGGCCACCTGCCATTCCGCAAAGAGAGGATGTGACAGCATCACCCCCACCAGTGTCAGCGAACATCTCCATACTATCCCATGGAAGTGTCCAGCTTTCCATCCCTCAAATTTTCTATAGAAACAGGAGCTACCCCAGGCAATAGTGGAGTTTCTGCTGCACAAGCTTCTCTGCATAACAACATCACTTTATCACCAATGAGTGGATCTCTATGTGGTACATGTGTGCCGTGTTGCGCTGCTTTGAATATTCCACCAATATGGCCAGTGCTGATAATGCCATCATCAGCGTTATTATACCACTTATATGTCTGCTGATAAAAAACAATTCAGGCTAAGATAAATGAGGTGGTGGCTGTTACACCCATGCTGGGTGGCGTGAGCGAGGGGGATGTGGCCCCAATGCGCCACAAACCAGACTACCCTGGAAGCGGCGTGACTGAGCAGCTACTTTTTGGTGTTCGCTGGAGCCTCTGATGGCGAGGTCAGACTTGTGCGGCAGATCGCTGCCAGGTACCACTCCAGGGTGGTGTTTGGCTGTGTCAGCTGATCCCACTGAGGGACTGAACACTATTAACAGGTGGGAGCAGGTATGGTTGAGCACGACTGGTACTCTGGTGGGCACAACTGGCACTCTGGCAGACAGGCATGGCTGGCACTCTGGCAGGCAGGCACGGCTGGCACTCTAGGCAGGCAGGCACGGCTGGCACTCTAGGCAGGCAGGCACGGCTGGCACTCTAGGCAGGCAGTCAAGGCTAGCAGGACTGGAACTGGTTCGAGAAGGACAGGAACATAGGCAGGTATGTGTGGGATAAGGGAACAGGTAAGGACCAGTTCAGACTAGAGGCATAAAGGAACAGGGAAGGCCTAGACAGGAGAGTCAAGGACACACAGGGTGCAGAATGGGAGCAGAGCAAAGCCACACGATGCGGAGGGCAAGACAAAGCCTCAGGAGGCGAGACGGGAGTGGAGCAGAACCGCAGGAGGCAGAGCAAAGCAGAACCGCAGGAGGCGCAACAGAGAAGAACTGCAGGATGCGGAGCAGAGCAGAACCGCATGAGGTGGAGCAAATAGCAGAACCACAGGAGGTGGAGCAAAGAACAGAACAGCAGAAGGTGGCGTAAAGAGCAGAGCCAAAGGAGGCAGAGCAAAGAGCAGTACCACAGGAGGCGGAGCAAAGAGCAGAACTGCAGGAGGCGGAGCAAAGAGCAGAACCGCAGGAGGCAGAGCAAAAAGCAGAACCGTAGGAGGCAGAGCAAAGCGCAGAGCCGCTGGAGGCAGAGCAAATAGCAGATCCGCAGCTGGCGGAGCAAAGAGCAGAACCACAGGAGGCAGAGCAAAGAGCAGACCTGCATGAGGCAGAGCAAAGAGCAGAGCCAAAGGAGGCAGAGCAAAAAGCAGAAGGAGTGAACACAAGGAAATACACAGCGGAATAGGAAACGCTACAGACAGGGATACAAACGGACACAGGTATAGGACTGGGTTCAGACAGGGTCAGGAACGGGGCAAGGCACAGAAACAAGGACTCAAGGTACATAGCCCCTCTGGGTGGCGGAAACAAGAGAGATACAGGACACAGGTACAGGCCAGGGTACGAAGCCCCTCTGGGTGGCTGACACAAGAGAAAAAGCAAGACAAGACCTAGCACCTCAGCAGCAAGACACTAACTGAGGAAGGAAGTCGCTGTGGCCTTCCCCTAGGGGTGGGAATGCCTTAAGTACCCGATGCCTCTTGGCAATTGGCAGGGGACACCTTAGGAAGGTACACACAGTCTCTATAAGAAACAGGAAGTGCTGGGGCCGCCGCCCTAAGCATACAGCCAGAAAGTATGCAGCAAGGAAGGACATAAGGCCCAGAGCATGGAGCTGGCAGAGGACAGAACTCACAGCATGGCTTGGAGTGGTGAGTAAGAGGGGAGATGGGAAGCCATGCAGTGATGCCGGCAGGGATGTTACAGTGGCACAGGAAAAAGAGGAACAGGAGGAGGAGCAGACCCAATTCACACAGTTATTAAGCCTGCTGTCCATACATAGCTCAGAGGGTGCGTTACTGCTCGAACGTCGTCCAGGTACACAACTGTACAGCCACATCAGTGTGGCACTCAGATCAACTCATGGGCATCACGGGAATGTGGCTAGAGGAATACAGAGTATCCAGACTATATACTGTACCTCCCACTGAAGACAGCTTGTCATTGCTTCTGGGCAGCTTGGCACACATAAGCCAATTCATGCTGCAATGCCTGCACAACGACCGCCGAGTTGCCCGTATTGTTACCAGTGCAGATTACTAGGTGGCCACTCTGTTGGATCCCCCGCTACAAGGACAATGTACCATACTTTCTTCTATCCCTGGAGAGGGATCGCAAAATGCCTGAATACAAGCACACGCTGGAAGAAAAACTACTATTGGCTTTCCCACCTAACAACGAGGGCTCAGTGGAACAACAAGGCAGAGGCGGAGGAGGATGTAGCTAAATTAGCTGGGGCACCACCAGCACCTCAGTAGGCAGGGTTAGCATGGCCAAAATGTGGCAAAACTTTGAGCATGCCACAGCATACAGCACCACCATGTCATAGGGTCTAAATTAGAAGGAGCTAATGTTACAACAACATGGTGGAAGAGTATGTGTCCACACGTCTCCATGTACTAATAGATGGGTCTGCTGCATTTAACTTCTGGGTCTCCAAATTGGACGAATGGCCTAAGCTTGCGCTTTATGTCTTGGTGGTGCTGGCCTGCCCTGCGGCAAGTGTACTGTCAGAACGTGTGTGTAGGTCTGCAAGGGATGTGATCACAGACAGGCGCATCCACCTGCCCACATCCAACATGGGGAACCTAACATTCCTTAAAATGAACCAGGAGTGGATCACACAGGACTTGACCATGCCTTTGGATGACTGCACAACTATAACAGCCGCACCCAGCCAGTGCTCAACTCTTTTTGCCATTGGTTTAATCTGGGTGCCTCGGCCCCAAAATTAAAAACACAAAAAACTGTGTTGCTATCTCCTCCACTTCTTCCACCTACACCACCACGTCCACTCCCTCCACCTCCTCCTCCAGTTGGACTTCCTCCCCCTGGTTGTAGCTTGTTAGTTTATTTTGGGTTCATTCTATGCTCTTTAAGGTAAGTTCCCTAAAAAAGAAAAAAAGAAACAGTGTTGGATTACTCCTCCTTTGCCTCTTCCAACCATACCGCTACATCAACATCTTCCTCCACTTCGAACTGCACCTCATGGTCTTAGATAGCTAGTTTTATCAATAAGGTATAATAAAAAAAAATGTTGAAGTGTTTGGCTCCAATGTTTTTTCCAAATATGCGTATCTTGCCTGGAACCTTTTAGTACCTATTAGGGCCTATTATTGTGTGGTAAAAAAGATCACTGACACAAAAAGAGGACTTAGAAATCCTCCAAAAAATTGAAATAAGTCACAGAGAAAAAAGCAGAGATGTTTACCTGCTGAAGCCTCCAACCAAATGCACTAGCAGGGTGCAGCGGACCAGATTAATGATGGCAACAACACAGGTGCAAAAAATACTGATGAAACAACCACTTTCAATCCAGTGTTGGCTGTTTGGTATTAGTGCACAAAAAGATAAGCGATAATAGTCTGTATGTGGCATTGTTCACACAGGTAATGCAGAGCATTTTGTAGCACTGGGCGGCCCGCCTGCATGTGCATTAGCAATAGGCCGTAAACCAGATGCTCTGCATTGCCTGTGTGAATAATGCCACATACAGAATATTATCTCTTATCTTTTTGTGCACTAATGCCAAACAGCCAACACTGGATTGAAAGTGATTGTTTCATCTGTATTTTTTGCACCTGTGTTTTTGCCATCATTAATCGGGTCCGATGCGCCCTGCTAGTGCATTTGGTTGGATGCTTCAGCAGGTAAACATCTCTGCATTTTTCTCTGTGACTTTTTTCAATTTTTTGGACGATTTCTAAGTCCTCTTTTTGTGTCGGTGAGCTTTTATTCTATGTTTAGCGTTAGGACTGGCAAAATGTAAGGACCCTTGACGCGGGTTGCCAGCTTACGTATTGAGGCCCCAATATAAACTAATACCTTACATACATTGATATGTGTTTTTTTTGCACTTTATCTTGCAGGGTGCAGTCGGACCAAGATGGCTCTGTAAACTGTTGGCCTCTATTCACACAGCATGCATTTTGTAGCACTGGGCAGCCCGCCAGTATGTGGGTTATTAATAGGCTGTAAACCAGATGCTCTGCATTACCTGTGTGAACAATGCCACATACAGAATATCAGTGGCGTAACTACAAAGTTATGGGCCCCGGTGCGAACTTTCAAATGGGGCTCCCACCCATGCCAAAATATATAGGTGAATTAGAAATGGCGACACGAACGAACACGATCTGCTAGTATACATGCACCATTACAGAATTAGTTGTAGGCTGTGTTCACAAGAGGGAAGCTCACAGTCTGTATACAGACCACAACCTCCAGCCTCGTGGAGGGTATCCTGATCCAAACTCACACCCTCGTCCTGGACTTCCTCTTCACGTTCAGTTTGTCCGAAGATGGAGACAGTGACACCAGCGCTGATTGGTGCCGGGCATCACAACAGCACATCACAGCCCCGAGGGGGTCATAACAGCCACTGTGGGAAAAGCACAGGCACAGGAGGTGAGTATAGGCTTTATTAATTTATTGGGACCGAACATTCAGTTTAAGAAGAGGTTGTCCTAGTGGGAGACAATCCCTTTAAACAGTGGACTCTTTATTAGCCCATGTGGCAACATTTCAGTTTCATATCAGAGAATTGTTCAGTTATTGATCTGAAACGTTGCCACATGGGCCAATAAAGAGTCCGACACTTTTATCACAATCAATCAGAGTGCTGAGTGTGTGTAAATATATATATATATATATATATATATATATATATATATATATATATATATATATATATATATATATATATATATATATATATATATAGACAGACACACACACACACACATACATTATATAGGTGAAACTGCGACTGCGGTATGTCCGTTTTATAGGTTATACCACTGTGTGTAATATACTGTGCCCGCTGTGTATAGCTCATATAGGCCAGTGCAGTGTGTGTGTTATATACACACATATACACACTGCGGCTGGCCTATATGAGCTATACACAGCGGGCACAGTATATTACACACAGTGGTATAACCTATATAACGGACATGTCGCAGTTTCACCTATACAATGTATTTAGACTGCTGTACATACATTATATAGGTGATACTGTGATTGCAGTGTATAGTCACAGTATATACTGTATATATACCCAGCAGTATCACGTATATACACATTAGTCACAGTGTCACCTATATAATGAATATAGACTGCTGAACATACATTATATAGGTGATACGGTGATTATATACAGCAGTGTCACCTATATATTGTACATACAGCAGTCTATACACAGTATACAGGTCAGGCTGCAAATGCTGCATATACGTAAAAAGCTTTCATCCTGGTACTCACCTGAGATGGAGGAGGATGAGGAGGATCCACTGTCCAGCCAGCGTCGGAGGTGTTGAGGACTTGGAGCGGATGCCGGCCGGAGATTGGTGAGGAGAGCGCTGTTCAGATGAGGCTCAGGCGTCTGTGTGGCCTTTTCTCACTTCTGCACAGGCCCTGGTGTGCACACGCTCTCCTGTTTGCCCGCACTGACCAGGGCTGCAGACGCACGCAAGCACGAATGAGGGCCGCGCTCACAAAGGGCACAGAGATCACATAGCTGAGAGGTACAGAGATCATGGGGGAACAGAGATCACAGGAGGCACATAGCTGGGGGGCACAGAGATCACATAGCTGAGAGGTACAGAGATCACAGGGGGCTTATAGTTGGGGGGCAAGGAGATCACATGGGGCACAGAGATCATATTGGGGCACACAGCCGGAGGCACAGAGATCATATTGGGGCACAGAGATCATACTGGGGCACACAGCGGGGGGCACAGAGATCATATTGGGGCACAGAGATCATATTGGGGCACAAAGCGTAGGGGCAGAGATCATATTGGGGCACACAGCATAGGGGGCAGAGATAATATTGGGGCACACAGCGTGGGGGGCAGAGATCATATTGGGGCACAAAGCATAGGGGGCAGAGATCATATTGGGGCACACAGCGTGGGGGCAGAGATCATATTGGGGCACACAGCGGGGGGCAGAGATCATATTGGGGGCACAGAGATCATATTGAGGCACACAGCGGTGGCAGAGATCATATTGGGGCTAACAGTGGAGGGGGGCACAGAGCTGAGGGGCACAGATCACCTGCAGAGAGGCACAAAGCTGCCAGCACAGAGATCGCTCTGGAGTCTCTGTGTCGGGCAGCAGCTCCTATTTTGGGACAGGAGAGCATTGGGTGGTAACTCCGCCCACCCGGTAACCCCCACCCATCCCGATGACATAATTCCTGTGCAGGACAGGCAACGTTCTGTAATGAATGCTGCTTACCCTGCACTCGGGAGTTAACGGGTCGGCAGCTGGCACGATACAGCAGGCTGCCGCCGGAGCATTGCGGCCTGCCTGCGGGCCGCATGAAAAGCCACCCCCTGATTTAAAGGGCCGGCGGACAATTTTGTAGCTCAGTCCTTATGGGCCCACCCAGTCTTTGCTGGACTGGGCGGGCCCCTAAGCACTCTGGGCCCAGTCGCAGCTGCGTCCCCTGCGACCGCGGTAGTTCCGTCCCTGCAGAATATTATCTCTTATCTTTTTGTGCGCTCATACCAAACAGCCAACACTGGATTGAAAATGGTTGTTTCATCAGTATTTTTTGCACCTGTGTGTTTGCCATCATTAATCGTGTCTGATGCACCCTGCTATTACATTTGGTTGGAGGCTTCAGCAGGTAAACATCTCTGCTTTTTTCTCTAGTATTGTGTGGACAAACACCATAGACAGTTATCTGCCAAACAGCTACATTTCCCTACTCCCTCCATTTATAAAAATTCTCAGCTTGTTCATGAGTGCGTTCAGTAAGCTGCTGACAGATTCACCAAGTGGTATCTGAATTCAAACTGACCGAATTCTTCCCTTACATGACAGATGATATCAGGGGAGAGAAGAATCAGGCATTTTGTTGAAAGGAAGTTGGATGGTTTTCAAACATATTTGATGGTCGACTGGTCCTACCAAAATCATCAGGTTCAGACTACTTAAATATAGGTGGATAGAGGCCTTTATATTTTAAATCCACTGGAGTGTCCTCCTGGACTCTGCGTGACCTGTCTGGCCATCAACATACGTACACTTTAAAACGTACATATACTTTCACAAGTTTTTATATGTTGTGAAAGCTTAAATCAGTCACTAAGATTTTACAACCTGTGAGAGCAGGGTAATGTAGGATGAGACCCCGAATACACCGATGTGTCACTTACTGGGCTGCTTTCTGTAGTCTTCATAAAATTACTGCATTATCAGAAGGAGACTATCACTAGAGGACTAGTAAACACTTTTGTTATGTGGTCCAACCATGCCCCCAACACTGATTGGCAGTTTTCTGCCTATGCACAGTGTACACAAAAAGCAGAAAACTGGTAGAACTGCAGCAGAGAAAACTGTGATTTTATCAAAACTTCAGCAAGCAGCCCAGTAAATGATCCTATTTACTAGGTGACTCCCAATATATAAATAACTGGTAGTCTGTAGGGAAAGTTGGTCAGTTCCAGACATCAGTCTGAGGAGGATAGAGGGTTTACGGGGCTGTGCATGCCACTGAGCTGCATGTTATGATCTGGTAACCTTGGAGCCGCATGAGACACTTTCTCAGGAGAGGTGGTACCTGTACTGACCGCAAACCCTAAACTAACACCGCAACTAGAAGTAGCCGTGGGATGTACCTAACACGTCCTAGACATCTCGACACAGCCGGAGGACTAAATACCCCTATAGATGGAATTGGGAATTCTATCTTGCCTCAGAGCAGAACCCCAAAGGATAGGCAGCCCCCCACAAATATTGACTGTGAGTATACGAGGAAAGACACACGGAGGCAGAAAAACAGGATTTAGCAAAAGAGGCACTTCTAGCTAAATAGGAAAGTATAGGACAGAATTCTAAGCGGTCAGTATTAAAATCCTAAAAATATCCACAGCAGATAATACAAATATTCCACATCTAACTAAAGACATAGAAAGTATATCTGCATCTCCTGAGAATCCAGCATGACTGAAAAATCCAAACAAAGTCTAAGCTGGACAAAAACACAATAAATTGTACTGAATTGCAAAGCACACTGCATGTGTGCACAGAGACAAAAACCAGACACTTATCTTAGCTGAATTTGGCAGCAAGGCATGAGGAGCCAGAGAGAGATGCAATCCCTCCAAGTACAATGGACAACTGGCACAGACTCATGGATCCTGCACACCTAAATACCTAATAGAGCTGCAATCAGCAGAAACACCTGCCCGGATTACAACCCCAAGACAACTGCACTACCACCAACAACCACCGGAGGGAGCCCAAGAGCGGAATTCACAACAGCTGCAGCTCCTGAAAAGAGACATTTAGAAAGCAGAATTGATTGCAGTGAGTGTGCAGGAGAGAAAGCACAGGAGAGGATACCAGAAGGGGACCAGCCCCGAGCAGGCTGCCTCCTTCTGAGGCGCAGAAATCCGGTAGCCAGAACACCGAGGTTGTAAGGACCTCCACACCTTACATCAGAGACCAGCAGGACACCTGAACTGCAAGTTCCTTGTCCGACCCAACACCCAGGAGGCACGGTGACACCCTTCAAAGCCGGGTCATCTAAGAGACCCTATAAACAGGCTCAAGTCACCAGTCATACTGGTTTTGTTCTATCCTATCCGGGGGACAGAGAGAAAGAGATAAGATCTGTGAGGACCTTATGTGAAGCTTCTAGCAGTAAGGGACTACACCACTACAGTGCAAAGGAATGCTTCTATTCTCCACCTAGATAAGGGGACTCTGGACTTGCCTCCAAACCGGCCGGACCCTACCTGCCCCGTGATCCAGTGCCCTGGACTGTGGCCGCTGAAGTCTTCAGTAAACGAGGTAAAGAGACTGCAAACCTGTGTCCTCGTTCCTTACTGCACCTCTCACCATCCTATCATCTACACACTGGGAAGCCCTGGGGACATACTTCACCTGTGGGAAGTTATACCATCTAGCTGCCATAACATCACCCCAGCAGACCCCTTAAAGCAGCTTCGGTCCCCACTGACCGAACACCACAGGTGGCGTCACGAACACAAACTTTATTCCCTTTAAAGACCTTTCCCTTTTACATGGGCGCCCAGGGCCACGGACCGGGTCGCAGCCACCGTGACATCCCCCTGTGAACATCAGACCCGGTACCGAGTACCCCACGGTCCTGGTGGGCGACTCACTCCTACATCATGCTGCTCTCAAATAACATAGCAATAACCTAATGACAGATTCCCTTTAAGCTTTCTGCAGATGGGGGTATTGAAACCCGAACCGATTGCTCAAATGACTGTTTAGAAGTGTTCACCTCAGCAAGAAAAGTTGCTAAACTCAAAAGGCGGAGGAGCGGTGCTCCGGAATGAGTGATTGCACAAAGTTGTTTAAGGGCTCAATAGAACATCTATGGGTCTGAATTCAGCACATCCATGTCCTGAACTTAGTGCTTCTACTTGGTGAAGTGAACGCTTCCGAACAGTTACAAGAACAATCAATCGAGGTTCTTAGACCCAGATCGGTACCGTTCTGCTGTATGTTTAAGTCCCAACAGCTTATAAAAAACTTGGAAAAGTATAGATAAACTTTAACCAAAAGTGGTACAGTTTTATAGACTAGAGATTTACTATTTTTATGAAATCAATAACTGCTGGAGAGAACCTACGAGACAAAGCATGCACTTTAACATTCTTTGTCCCAAGGATATATGTTATGGAGAAATGAAACCGGGCAAAAAACAGTGCCCACCTAGCTTGACGGGCATTCAAACGTTTAGCAGCATCCAGATATACCAGATTCTTATGATCAGTAAAAACCTATATCGGATGTCTAGCCCCCTCCAAAAAATGTTGCCAATGCTCAAACGTAAGTTTAATAGCCAGCAACTCTCTGTTCCCAACATCATAGTTGAGCTCAGTCTCCGAAAATCTTTTAGAAAAGAAAGCACAGGGATGCACCCCATCCTCTCCCTCCTGGGACAGAACTGACCCCACCCCTACTGAGGAGGCATCAACCTCTACCAGAAATGGCTTGGTCTCATCTGTCTGGATCAAAACAGGAATAGAGCTAAACCTCTCCTTGAGATGCTCTACAGCCTTAACAGCCTCAGAGGATCATTGGACAGTATTAGAACCCTTCTTGGTGAGAACAGTTATAGGTTTAGCGATCACAGAAAAATTAACTATGAATTTTCTGTAATAATTAGCAAACCCTAAAAATCTTTGAACTGAATTCAAACATTCAGGCCTAGACCACTCCAGTACTGCCTGAACCGTCACCAGGTCCAACTCAAACCCATCACTGGAGACAAGGTACCCCAAAAAACTCATTTTCTGTACTGCAAACTCGCACTTCTCCAATTTAGCAAACAGTGAGTTTTCACTCAAAATCTGTAGAACTTCGCAGACTCTCTGCCAATGCGACCCCAGATCAGGTGAATAGATCAAAATATCATCCAAATAAACAATAACACTTCTACCGATCAATGACCTCAGAATGTCATTAAAGAAATTTTGAAAAAACGCAGGCGCATTAGTAAGGCCAATAGGCATCACCAGACACTCCAAATGACCTTCCGGGGTATTAAAGGCTGTCTTCCATTCATCGTCCTCCTTCATCCGCAGCAAATTATATGCCCCACGAAGGTCAATCTTCGAGAACCACTTCGCTCCGGTTAGTTGGTTAAACAAATTCGAAATTAGCTGCAATGGGTAAGGATTGCGCAAAGTGATCTTATTGATCTCCCGAAAATCCAGACACGGCCTAAGGCCCACATCCTTCTTTTTGACAAAAAAGAATCCTACAGCCACAAGGGACTTAGAGGGTCTTATATGACCTGCAGCTAAACTAGTCTGTAGGTATTCCTTTAAGGCCTCCCTCTCGGGAATCATCAGATTAAATAAACGACTCTTAAGGTACCGTTACACTAAACGACTTACCAACGATCACGACCAGTGATACGACCTGGCCGTGATCGTTGGTAAGTCGTTGTGTGGTCGCTGGGGAGCTGTCACACAGACAGCTCTCTCCAGCGACCAACGATCAGGGGAACGACTTCGGCATCGTTGAAACTGTCTTCAACGATGCCGAAGTCCCCCTGCAGCACCCGGGTAACCAGGGTAAACATCGGGTTACTAAGTGCAGGGCCGCACTTAGTAACCCGATATTTACCCTAGTTACCATTGTAAAAGTTAAAAAAAAAAAAACACTACATACTCACATTCTGATGTCTGTCACGTCCCCCGGCGTCCACAGGGTTAAAACTGCTTTTGGCAGGAGCGCTGCTAATATACACGCGCTGCTGCCGAGAGCTTCCCTGCACTGAATGTGTCAGCGCCGGCAGTAACAGCGGTGACGTCACCGCTGTGCTCTGCTTTACGGCCGGCACTGACAGTCAACCCTGTGGACGCCGGGGGACGTGACAGACATCAGAATGTGAGTATGTAGTGTTTTTTTTTTTTTAACTTTTACAATGGTAACCAGGGTAAATATCGGGTTACTAAGCGCGGCCCTGCACTTAGTAACCCGATATTTACCCTGGTTACAAGTGAACACATCGCTGGATCGGCGTCACACACGCCGATCCAGCGATGACAGCGGGTGATCAGCGACCAAAAGAAGGTCCTGATCATTCCCATCTAACAACGATCTCCCAGCAGGGGCCTGATCGTTGGTCACTGTCACACATAACGAGATCGTTAGCGGGATCGTTGCTTACGTCACCAAAAGCGTGACGTTGCAACGATATCGTTATGTGTGACTCAGCCTTTAGGAAGTGTGGCACCTGGGATGAACTCAATAGTCAAGTCGTAATCTCTATGGGGTGGTTGAGCTTGTGACTCAACCTCCGAAAATACCCTCCAGAAATCCTGAATGGCTTCAGGTAGCTCCTTCGCCACAACAGCAGCAATGTGAACATTACAACAATTACCATAAGGGCTCATTTCCACATGCAAGGCACACGTCCGTATCTCGCATGTGGAAACCAAGCTCTGGCGCCGGCACTTTGGAGCGGAGCTGTGCAGCTCCATGTGTTTCTATGCAGCCGCACGCTCCGCTCTGAAGTGCCGGCTCCACAGCTTGGTTTCCACATGCGAGATACGGACGAGTGCCTCGCATGTGGAAATGAGCCCTAACACCCCTGACCCCAGGACCTTATAGTACTAGAAGACCAGTCCAGCAAAGGATTGTGCATTTTTAACCAGGGTAAACCCAGGAAGACTGGGCAAGGTAATTTAGCAAGGACAAACAAGTCTATACACTCCTGATGTTCCATATTCACAATAAGTGGGAACGCGGTAATCTTTCGAGAAATACACCCATGTTCCACAGGAGTGTTATTAATAGCCACAACAGGAATAGGAGATGACAATGGTTCAGAATCAAACTTATATTTGTCTAGGAATTGTTGATCAATCAAATTAGGTGCAGAACCACAATCCACCATTACCTGAAAATCAATGGAATGACCATGATATGTGGTATTACCAAAAAAAAAAACTCCTGCGGACCGTAAAAACGCAATACGAACTGGAGTGTTACTCCTACTGACCTTTTTTTTTTCTTTCCTTATGCGAACTTCACATTGCTTAATAAAATGGTCAACCTTACCACAATAGAAGCATAGCCCTTCAGAAAACCTCTTCTCCCTCTCCTGGGAACGAGAGGACATCGCCCCAAGTTGCATCGGTTCCCTGCTGTCGACAGAGAACGCAGAGAAGAGAAACACAGAGAAGGCTGCAGATACCAACTGAAAACAGAAACTAAGGATAGCAGAACCAGAGGTCCCAGAACTGCATAAAATCCAACACAGAAAGCCATCAAAGCACCTAGCCAGGACTCTAGCGGATTAACACTGTTGTCCAGCAAGGACTGGGAGGCAGGTGCTGGGTAATAAAGGGTGATACAATCAATCACCTGACCAAAGACAACCCAGCACCAGGGGAAAAAGACCAGCAGCCAGAAAACCACAACAACATGGTGGATGGTCAAAAACAGAACATATTCTTATATTTTCAGCCAGATGTAAACTATACCATAATGTGTAATTTTCACTGATTGCGATCCAGAAAATTATTGCTTGACGACAACTTTGCCCACCATAGAAAATATTCGGCTTTTGCCGTACCATCTTTCGTAGACCACTATCCATCCACCCATGCCCATTCCCCACCCCTCCACACACTGGATATCAGGGCACACAAAACTTTCTGGAAAAAGAAATTGCAGATCAATTTTTTTTTTCTTCAATAGAAACTGATCTGCAGTAGATTTTTTTTTTTCTAATAAAATATCCATGCTGCAGCATTTTCTTGTCCTGTTCCATCCTTGGGGACACATATAGAATGAGATGCACATAGTCTCCAGGGATGCTGCAGTAAGGACACATGATATTAAATTCCTTTTATGCAAATTACATCAGTTAATTCCTGTACACATACACGTCTGCTGGGTGTGATTTGCAGCTGGCAGACAGATATTCCCTAGCAAACGCTATATGTGAGAGATAAATGCAAAACTGCATCTCTGATGCTCAGGCAAGCAAAAACACAATATTTGCTTGTCTTGTAGGACCCCTGGTGATTGTTAGAGGCATTGCATGAAAAGATTACATCGTTTCGAGACAGTGACCGTCACATTATATTTATACTATAATGTGACACAAACAAGGAAAGAGATAACATGGAAGTCACGTAGCTGCACTATGCAATGCGACACATTTTCAGTTTATTTGCAGTAAAACTACGGTCAAGAGTCTTTTTTTTTAATTATTTAGATTAAATTTTAATGAAGAACATCCCAGCCCCAGAGACATTTTAGAAAAGTCCATTCCTACTGGATGGGACAAAGGGACATCAGGGCAGTGTGAATAATCCAGGACAATCTTGAAAAAGATTTTCACTGCAGAGTTGTGGCCTGAAGGCTGTAACAGAAAAGATACACATTAGTTGCCCAAGTGCTACTTCCCTGGCACAATGAGAGGAGAAGAAGAGACAAGAGAAGGGCAGAAAGGGGAAAATTATCATTAAAGGGTTTCATTAAAAAATGTGGCCAAGGCAGCTTTTGTTTTAGCGTAACAAAAGTAAAGCCAGATTCACAATTATACAGTGTTTTCCCCTTAGCACCATGGAGGCAATTCATCAAAGCTTTTATTCCAAAATATTGATGTAAAAGCTCTGAAAAGTCACAGTCTTTTCAGGCAATGCAGGGTTGAGCAAGAAATATGCAGCTTTCATCATTTTATCAGCTTTTATTGAGCAATGGAACAGCAAGAATCCTGAACTACAACACATAAGAATAATCGGAAGGAAAGTATTTGTACATATTCCCAAAGAAAAATGTACCAAGTGGGAATCTCATGAAAAAGAGGGTATCCTGGTTGGCTACAGTGAAACCCAGAAAGGGTACAGAATCTTGCACACAGAAAAGAACAAATTCACTATAAGCAGAGATGTAATGCTTGATGAGAACTTTGTTTTCCTCAAGTTTCATGCCAGTAGTCCACCTAAAGCAACAAAAATCTCAGTCACAATTTCAAAATAACAACATAAAAGGATATAGAAGTTTGATTAGGTTCTTCAACCTTTGAAGAAGCAACAGACAAATCAGGTGAACCTGAAGGCAGGATATCGTTGAGATCAAACAAGAGTATACCAGCTAAGCGTCTATGCTATTTTAACAAAACACTACCTGAGTCAGAGCCACAGTCATGTGATGAGATGCAACAAATACCTGTCCACGAAAAAGTAAAGTGGATTAATGCTGCTGCTGAGGAAATTAAGTCCCTTCATCAACTCCAGACTTGGAAACTCACCAAACTACCACAAGGTAAGAAAGCAATCAGATGTAAATGGGTTTTTAAGACCAAGTATGACTCTAAAGGCAAGGTTCACATACTTAAAGAAAGATAAGTCGTAAAAGGATATTTTCAGAAATATGATAAAGATTATAATGACACATTTTCTCCAGTTGCTAAGCAGACCACATTCAGGATTTTGGGCATCAAAACTGCAAAAATGTCTCTATGCTACTATGCAATCAGCAAGAGCGTGGAACATCAAAATGAACAAAGTCTTATTGGAAGAAGGATTTAAAAGAAGTCAAGCAGATCCGCGTTTATACATAAAATGTACCGATGGAAAGTGGATGTATATTCTCTTTTATGAGGACGACGTGATTATGGTTTATCAAGAGGAAACAGAAATTGCAAAGACGACTAAAATTCTGATCCAGCATATTGAAAATAAAGTCCTTGGAAGTGTGACATATTATCTAGGAATTCGAGTGAAAAGAAAAAATATAAATTTTCTTCTGAACCAAGGTGCAAAAATCAATTCAATTCTGAATCAGTTTGGAATGTCAGAAGCCAAAAGTGTATCAACCCCAATGGAACCATTCTACTTAAAGTTGGAAGGAGAATATCTGTTACCTAACAATGAGAAATATAGACAGGCAGTGGGGTCACTTCTGTACATAACAACTATGACTCAACTGGATATCGTTAATGCTACGTTCACATTTGCGTTGTGAGCCGCTGCGTCGGCGACGCAATGCACAACGCAAACAAAAACGCAACAAAACGCACGCTAAAACGCTGCATTTTGCGACGCATGCGTCCTTTTTCGCCGAAAGTTGGACGCAAAAAAAATGCAACTTGCTGTGTTCTCTGCGCCCAACGCTTGCGGCCAAAAAAACGCATGCGTCGCAAAACGCAGCACAACGCATGTCCATGCGCCCCCATGTTAAATATAGGGGCGCATGACGCATGCGTCGACGCTGCGGCGCCGAACGCTAATGTGAACGTAGACTTAAACAATTGGAATTCTTCGCAAATATGTGGAAAAAATTAGCAAAAAAAAAGGATTGTCATTAAGACAGTTGTTTGATATTTCACAGAGACTCGATACATAAATTTAAGGATCCAGGTGCTGCTCACAAAATTAGAATATCACCAAAAAGTTAATTTATTTCAGTTTTTCAATACAAAAAGTGAAACTCATATTATATAGAGTCATTACAGACAGAGTGATCTATTTCAAGTGTTTATTTCTGTTAATTTTGATGATTATGGCTTACAGCCAATAAAAACCCAAAAGTCATTATGTCAGTAAATTAGAATAACTAACAAAAAACAACTGCAAAGGCTTCCTAACCCTTAAAAAGGGTCCCTTAGTCTGTTTCAGTAGGCTTCACAATCATGGGGAAGACTGCTGACTTGAGAGATGTCCAGAAGGTGTCATTGACACACTCCACAAGGAAGGAAAGCCACAAAAGGTCATTGGTAGTGAAGCTGGCTGTTCACAGAGTACTGTATCCAAGCATATTACTGGAAAGTTGAGTGGAAGGAAAAAGTGTGGTAGCAAAAGGTGCACAAGAACCGGGATAACCGCAGCCTTGATAGAATTGTTAAAAAAGGCCATTTAAAAATTGGGGGGGATTTACAAGGAGTGGACTGCTGCTGGAGTCATTGCTTCAAAAGCCACCACACACAGACATATCCTGGACATGGGCTACAAGTGTCGCATTCCTTGTGTCAAGCCACCCATGACCAATAGGCGACGCCAGAAGCGTCTTACCTGGGCCAAGAAGAAAAAGAATTGGACTGTTGTTCAGTGGTCCAAGGTGTTTTCAGATGAAAGTAAATTTAGCATTTTATTTGGAACTCAAATCCACACAAGGCACAAGGCGCCAGGCACACAGTCCAAGCTGCTTGAGGTCTACTGTGAAGTTTCCACAATCAGTGATGGTTTGGGGAGCCATGTCATCTGCTGGTGTAGGTCCATTGTGTTTTATCAAGACCAAAGTCAGCACAGCCATCTACCAGGTAATTTTAAAGCCCTACATGCTTCCCTCTGCCGACAAGCTTTTTGGAGATGGAAATTTAATTCTTCAGCAGGACTTGGCAACTGTCCACACTGCCAATAGTACCAATACCTGGTTTAACAACAACAGTATCACTGATGTTGTTTGATTGCCCAGCAAACTCGCCTAATCTTAACCTCATAATGGGGTATTGTCAAGAGGAGGATGAGAGACACCAGACCCAACAATGCAGACGAGCTGAAGGCTGCTATCAAAGCAACCTGGGCTTCCATAACACTTCAAAAGTGCCACAGGCTGATTGCCTCCATGCCACGCCGCATTGATGCAGTAATTGATGCAAAAGGAGCCCCGACCAAGTATTGAGTGCATTTACTGAAAATATATTTCAGTCAGCCAACATTTCGGAATTAAAATACATTTTCAAGCTGATGTTATAAAGTGTTCTGATTTACTGAGATAATGACTTTTGGGTTTTCCTTGGTGGTAAGCCATTATCATAAGTGGTATAAGTGATTAGATGACTTTCTTCTTTGAGTTGGTGCAATCACAGTGATTCCAGATTTATGGTTCATTTATCAGTTCATTCTGGGCTCAGTTATATAAAATATATGCACTTCTTTTGTTTATTTTTGTTTTTACATAAATACAGTACAGACCAAAATTTTGGACACACCTTCTCATTTAAAGATTTTTCTGTATTTTCATGACTATGAAAATTGTACATTCACACTGAAAGGCATCAAAACTATGAATTAACATATGTGGAATTATATACTTAACAAAAAAGTGTGAAACAACTGAAATTATGTCTTATATTCTAGGTTCTTCAAAGTAGCCACCTTTTGCTTTGATGACTGTTTTGCACACTCTTGGCATTCTCTTGATGAGCTTCAAGAGGTAGTCACCGGAAATGGTCTTCCAACAATCTTGAAGGAGTTCCCAGAGATGCTTAGCACTTGTTGGCCCTTTTGCCTTCACTCTGCGGTCCAGCTCACCCCAAACCATCTCGATTGGGTTCAGGTCTTGTGACTGTGGAGGCACGCTCATCTGGCGTAGCAATCCATCACTCTCCTTCTTGGTCAAATAGCCCTTACACAGCCTGGAGGTGTGTTTGGGGTCATTGTCCTGTTGAAAAATAAATGATGGTCCAACTAAACGCAATCCGGATGGAATAGCATGCCACTGCAAGATGCTGTGGTAGCCATGCTGATTCAATATGCCTTCAATCTTGAATAAATCCCCAACAGTGTCACCAGCAAAGCACCCCCATGCCATCACACCTCCCCCTCCATGCTTCACGGTGGGAGTCCATCCGTTCACCTTTTCTGCGTCGCACAAAGACACGGTGGTTGTCACCAAAGATCTCAAATTTGGACTCATCAGATCAAAGCACAGATTTCCACTGGTCTAATGTAGATTCCTTGTGTTCTTTAGCCCAAACAAGTCTCTTCTGCTTGTTGCCTGCCCTTAGCAGTGGTTTCTTAGCAGCTATTTTACCATGAAGGCCTGCTGCACAAAGTCTCCTCTTAACAGTTGTTGTAGAGATGTGTCTGCTGCTAGAACTCTGTGTGGCATTGACCTGGTCTCAAATCTGAGCTGCTGTTCACCTGCAATTTCTGAGGCTGGTGACTCGGATAAACTTATCCTCAGAAGCAGAGGTGACTCTTGGTCTTCCTTTCCTGGGGTGGTCCTCATGAGAGTTTCTTTGTAGCGCTTGATGGTTTTTGCCAATGCACTTGGGGACACTTTCAAAGTTTTCCCAATTTTTCAGACTGACCTTCATTTCTTAAAGTAATGATGGCCACTCATTTTTCTTTACTTAGCTGCTTTTTTCTTGCCATAATACAAATTCTAACAGTCTATTCAGTAGGACTATCAGCTGTGCATCCACCAGAATTCTGCACAACACAACTGATGGTCCCAAACCCATTTATAAGGCAAGAAATCCCACTTATTAAACCTGACAGGGCACACCTGTGAAGTGAAAACCATTCTTGGTGACTACCTCTTGAAGCTCATCAAGAGAATGCCAAGAGTGTGCAAAGCAGTCATCAAAGCAAAAGGTGGCTACTTTGAAGAACCTAGAATATGACATAATTTCAGTTGTTTCACACTTTTTTGTTAAGTATATAATTCCACATATGTTAATTCATAGTTTTGATGCCTTCAGTGCGGATGTACAATTTTCATAGTCATGAAAATACAGAAAAATCTTTAAATGAGATGGTGTGTCCAAACTTTTGGTCTGTACTGTATGTGTATTTATTGGTGTATTTTTTTCCTTTTTTTAGTTAATTTGATATTTATTTTATATTTAAATAAAAATTACTTTTTTTTAACCTTTACTTAGTCCCTTTATGGGACTTTCTTTTATTATTCTGATCACTGGTATAATGCACTGCAATGTACCAGCATTACAACGCATTATACATGTTAGTATTACACTGACAGATCGCCCCATAGAAGGTGCTCATGGCATCATCTAAACAGTTTACTGTAGCTAGCATTCCCAGAAGTCATCATGACGACCTTGAGTGGCCATGAATACCATCGGACCCTCGCAATGACGTTGCATGGGCGCTGATTAGTAATGAGCGAGTATACTCGTTGCTCGGGTTTTTCCGAGCACGCTCGAGTGATCTTCGAGTATTTGTCAGTGCTCGGAGATTTACTTTTCTTTGCATCAGCTGCATGATTTATGGCTGCTGGACATCCTGAATACATGTGGGAATTCCCTAACAAACAGGCATTCCTCACATGTATTCAGCGTGTCTAGCAGCTGTAAATCATGCAGCTGCGGCAACGAAAACTAGATCTCCGAGCACTAACAAATACTCAGAGACCATCACTAGTGCTGATCAGAAGGAAGAGCAAGCCCACTCCCTTTCTCAGCCTTTTAAATGCAGCAATCGCTATTGATTGTGGCATTTAGGGGTTTAAACAGTCGAGCCGAGATCCCGCCGGCGATCAGGCGGGCACAGCTCCCTCCCTCCTAAGAGACGTAATACATATATCCCACAGACCACGTGTCCCCTCTATATGGTGTTAACTTATACTCTGAGCTATCTATATATATAATTGTCTAAGGGTTTTTCCGTCTGTCTGTCTGTCTGTCTGTCTGTCTGTCTGTCTGTCTTTCTGTCTGTCTGTCTGTCTGTCTGTCTGTCTGTCTGTCCTGGAAATCCCGCGTCTCTGATTGGTCGAGGCCGCCAGGCCTCGACCAATCAGAGACGGGCACAGCATGGCGACGATGATGTCATAATGGAAATCAATCGACCAATCAGCGACGGGCACAGTATCGACGTAGATGTCATAATGGTTGCCATGGCGACGATGATGTCATAAAGGTTGCCTCGACCAATCAGCGACGGGCACAGTCTGCCGCGAATCACATACTACGGGGACATGCATATTCTAGAATACCCGATGCATTAGAATCGGGCCACAGTCTAGTATATATATAATTGTCTAAGGGTTTTTCTGTCTGTCTGTCTGTCCTGGAAATCCCGCGTCTCTGATAGGTCGAAGGCCGCCAGGCCTCGACCAATCAGCGACGGGCACAGCATGGCGACGATGATGTCATAAAGGTTGCCTCGACCAATCAGCGACGGGCACAATCTGCCGCGAATTCGCCTCGACCAATCAGCGACGGGCACAGTATCGACGTAGATGTCATAATGGTTGCCATGGCGACGATGATGTCATAAAGGTTGCCTCGACCAATCAGCGACGGGCACAGTCTGCCGCGAATTCTGGAATCATCATTGTCCATATACTACGGGGACATGCATATTCTAGAATACCCGATGCATTAGAATCGGGCCACAGTCTAGTCTACTATATAATTGTCTAAGGGTCACTTCCGTCTGTTTGTCTGTCTGTCTTTCTGTCTGTCTGTCACGGATATTCATTGGTCGCGGCCTCTGTCTGTCATGGAAATCCAAGTCGCTGATTGGTCGTGGCAAAACAGCCACGACCAATCAGCGACGGGCAAAGTCCGGCGGAAAAATGGCCGCTCCTTCCTCCCCGCAGTCAGTGCCCGCTCCGTACTCCCCTCCAGTCAGCGCTCACACAGGGTTAATGGCAGCGTTGACCGCGGTGTAACGCACTTGGTTAACGCTGCTATTAACCCTGTGTGACCAAATTTTTACTATTCATGCTGCCTATGCAGCATGAATAGTAAAAAGATCTAATGTTAAAAATAATTAAAAAATAAAAAATAGTTACATACTCACCCTCCGTTGGCCCCTGGATCGAAGCGGCCGGTTACCGATGCTCCTCGCGACGCCCTGCTGACCGCTCCATGCATTGCGGTCTCGCGAGATGATGTCATGCAGTCATCTCGCGAGACCGCAATGCACTCTTCAGATCGGAGCGCACAAGGAGCATCAGTAGCCGGACGCTTCGACCCGGGGGCCAACGGAGGGTGAGTATGTAGCTATTTTTTATTGTAATTCTTTTTTTAACAGGGATATGGTGCATACTACGTGACTGGCCAATATACTATGTGACTGGGCAGTATACTATGTGTCTGTGCTGTATACTACATGGCTCTGTGCTGTATACTACGTGTCTGTGCTGTATACTACATGGCTCTGTGCTGTATACTACGTGGCTCTGTGCTATATACTACGTCCCTGGGCAATATACTATGTGGCTGGGCAATATACTATGTGGCTGGGCAATATACTATGTGGCTGGGCAATATACTATGTGGCTGGGCAAAATACTATGTGGCTGGGCAATATACTATGTGGCTGGGCAATATACTATGTGGCTGGGCAATATACTACGTGACTAGGCAATATACTACATGGCTGAGCAATATACTACATAGTTGGGCAATATACTACGTGACTGAGCAGTATACTACGTGTCTGCTGTATACTACGTGGCTCTGTGCTGTATACTATGTGACTGGGCATTATACTACGTGGCTGGGCAATATACTACGTGGTTGGGCAATATACTGCGTGGCTGGGCAATATACTATGTGGCTGGACAATATGCTATGTTGCTGGGCAATATACTATGTTGCTGGGCAATATACTACGTGGCTGGGCAATATACTACGTGGCTGGGCAATATACTACATGGCTGGGCAATATACTACGTGGCTGGGCAATATACTGCGTGGTTGGGCAACATACTGCGTGGCTGGGCAATATACTACGTGGGCTGTGCAATATACTACGTGGACATGCATGTTCTAGAATACCCGATGCGTTAGAATCGGGCCACCATCTAGTATATACATAAATAGCTTTTGTAATGTCAGCGAGAGGCAATGTGTTCAGTACAGAATTGAGAATAAGAATAATTCAATTAATAATTAATATTTAACAACTCGCCTCTGCACCATGAGACTTTAATGGGTGGCTGCGGGTTGCTATTTTTAGGCTTGGGGGCAATATCCATGGCCCCTTACCAGCCTGAGAATACCAGTCCCCATCTGACTGCTTTAGCAAGGCTGGTTGTCAAAAATGATGGCAACCCCACACCGTTTTTTAAATTATTTAAATAATTGAAAATTATGGTGTGGGTACCCCTCTATTCTTGATAACCAGCCTTGCTGAAGCTAACAGCTGAGGGTTGCAGCCCCCAGTTGTGGGTTTTTTCTGGCTGCTTATGGGAACCCATGCCATTTTTTTAAATTATTTATTTACAGAGCAGGAGTAGTCCCACCACCTGACACCAGTAACCGGAGATAAACTTTATACCTCCGTTAATATCTGCATGCTCGGGAACCACGGCTGTCTACCGCCAATGAGAAGCATTGTTTGCCGTGCTGTCATGCACATGACAACATGGCAAACATTGGATGTCCGGGCTCCCCATTCAAGTGAATAGTGGTACTCTTCTGGTACTCAAACCTAAAATTTTTGTATCTGTTCTGGCGAATCTGTCAGACCCAAACATCCAGCTATCCGCCCATCTCTAGTCACTACCAGTGGCTTATTTCCAGAGTAGACAAAAAGTACAACCACTGAAATTCAATAGACTGGTTTCTTATCTCTCTTGGCATCATCTGTTTCAGCCCCTATCTCCTGCTGTCTTCAGATTACATAGCAAAACCCAACTGACAGATTCCCTTCAATTACAATTTTCTAATCCTGATAGAACAACAGTCAACACTTTATAGTACACAGCTTATACATCTATAATCGGGGCATAATGTTTACATAGGTTAATATTAGCATAGTAAACAGGGTTAAAGCCAACTACATGTAATCCATCATATAAGATGTTATGAGGTTTGGTTCAACATTGATTTGTCAATGGAAACCATATACAGTCTTTCCTGTAAAAAAATCAATTAAAAAATACAGAGGCTCCAGTACACATCCTTTATTTCCTAGATTCTTGCAGAAAGAGACTTGTAAGTTGCTGGCATAGATTTTTTAATCAGGTTGTATCATGTTGATCATACAGTGCAATGAGTGTTCAATATATTAAGGTCATGTCAGCAAAAGGTTATTTCTAATTCCAGTGGATTCTTCGCAAGCTCCAGTTGCGTAATGACCTTCAACTGACATTCCCAGTGGGCTTCTCACTCCACTGGTATTCTTGTTTAATATGTGTTCATTAAAAAGCTTGTTTATGTGGAACGATGATAATACACAATATTTATAGTGAAAGTCATCGTAAAAGCTATCTCTGTTCAAAAAGGAAAATGTATGTCTCAGTGCCATAATCTCCAATTGTCCACTTCATAGAAAGCTGTATTGATAGCTATGATTTGTGCATGTTTATTGTAGGAAGCTGTGATCAGTGCTCCCTCGCTGCTTCCTCTCAGCGCCGCAGCTTGTCCTGTATGAGCGGTCACGTGGTGCCGCTCATTACAGTGATGAATATGCGGTTCCACCTCCCATAGGGGTGGAGCCGCATATTCATCACTGTAATGTGCGGTACCACGTGACCGCTCATACAGGAAGAAGCTGCGGCGCTGAGAGGAAGCAGCGAGGGAGCCGGGTGAGTATTTTATTTCCAGCGGGCAGGCGCACAGGGGGTGGGAGGGGGGTGGTGACAGGGATCTTTATTTGAAACATGGAAAAAAAAAAAAAGATTTTTCATATCTTCTTTCCAGCGAACGCTGCTGGAGAGAAGAAATGAATGGCAGCTTCAGCACCAGATGCAGGGGACAGCGCTTATCTCTAGCGCTGTCTCCTGCACGGTCCGTGTGGTACCCAGTCGGCACACAGGCGGCACATGGCTGCCGCACGTGTGCCACACTGATGTGCCACATGAGCACACGGACACACACACACGGATAACTCCGGTACCGATTTTTCCGGTACCGGAATTATCTGGACGTGTGAGACTGGCCTTAGTTGTAGAAGCGGCCCAAAAATTGTATTTCTTTTTTTAGCCAGAAGTATGAATGGCTGTTTAACATAGGATGGTTCAAAAATTATCCCTCTTTGGGGAATTTCAATAGCTTTTGTATTTGCTAAATGAAAACATAAAAGCATTCTTACAAGGCATTCAAAAGTTATCCCTTCATTCATGGAGCAAAAACAGGTATGCTATGCACTTTTCAAAATGAAGAAGTGGTAGCTTCTCAACTAGTCGTGAAAAAAATTATCCTTTTGACAAAATGAGCAAATAACCTGAAGTAAATAAGTGGCTCCCCCTTTTTGGGCAGTGCATCTTGTTTTTGTAGCTTTCCACAGGCAGGTGCAAAAAAGTCAGATCTGGGTCCTACTTTGCCCTTTCTATTTTGGGGTCTGCTGACAAATAGAGTGAACTACAAAAGTTAATATCCATCTTGATTGCGTACCTTTTGTAATGTAACAAGGTGGCCGAGGTGGTAGTCCCAGCCGACTGAACTAAGCCACAGTACCTTGAACAGAAATAGGCAGGACAAACGCATTCCAGACACAGCTGCAGTCCAACACGGAAACAATTTAATAAAAGGAAATGAATAAAGTACAAACACTGGCTTCCTGCTCTCTCCTTAAGTTTGTCCACGGCCGTACCCACAACAGCCACGGCGGCCAAAAGAGGCAGTAGTCCTTACGCCGGAATTTGGACGAAGTACCTTTGGCAGGGCCCCTACGTAGTCCTGGGGCCCATGTTGCTGTCCTTAAGTCTGGTGAAACAGATTCTATCCCATCCTGGGGTCTGGCAATGCCCCGGCTGTTGCTGAGATTCTGCCCTGGGCAATACATGCCCAGGCTCTGAACAAGAAGCAGGAGCTTCCTGCTCCCTATAGGCTGCTGGCTCAGCCCACAAAGTAATGCAATACAACAGTACATGTATTATGTTTATAGGTACTCCATCTGGGTACCACACAGAATACAGTGAAGTGCATATAGGAGAGAGGGGAAGCAATGGGGTTCTCTGCCACCTCCTTACACCCCTCCCTTCTAAAACCACGGTTGTCCTCGACCGTCAGGGCCTAAAAAAACGCAACCTAGCCCTTTAAAAACATACAGTTTAAAAAACATAAGAGCGTATTGCAGTCTCTTAAAGTGGCCCGATGGCCCTTTAACACCAGTATGTCCAATCCAGGCCCGGCAGCTTTCCCCCTCCCTTCTTTGAGTGGACCACGGGCTTTTTACATGGTGGTAGGCTGCATACAACAGGGGGCCAGTCCAAGAGCAGAAATGAGGCAAAGTCCAAGGGCAACACAGTTCAGTTTTTTTTCTTTTTAGCAGCCACCCACACAGTTCACCATAGTCAACCCTCATAGTGTTACAGCCCTGTGGTCCCACAGGAAAGGCGCAACAGGCACAACTGAAAACTGGGAGAAGACTTTTTTTGTCCATTGTGAATGCATCGGCCACCACTGACGCCTCAGTCCTTTGGCACCATACAGGGCTCCCTGCCCTCTCAGGAAAGCAGAACAGTCCCAGGTACTTTTCCTCTTGTGCAAGTGGCTCAACACAAAAATTTTCCTTTTTGAACAGGACCACATCCTTTGATACCAGACATCTGAGCAGCATAATGTGTTGCATTCAGACCCTGCACCACTATGTACATGTGGCCCGAAGATTCACTGGAACAGGATTCCCTGCTGTTCCTTCTGTTTTTCACACTCCTCACCGGTGAGTCCAGGGTCTCCAGAGCTTCTGGCTTCTTTCCTCCAGCAGCGGCCGGCTCTGCAAACTTGGAGCCTCCTGCTCCCATAACCCGACTGTGCTACCAATTTCTTTGAGGGTGCCTCTTCCCTCTGGCTTACTGCGGGGGTAGCGACCAATGCAGGCGGCCGCACATAATACCACGCTTCACGCACCTCCCGCGCCTGTCTCTCCTTGATGCTAGAGAGCACTTATCGTCCTCGGGGCAAAAACAGGTGAGGGTAAGCATCACACTCACTGTGACTGCATCTGGCTGCGATAGTCCCTCTTTCCACCGCTTCTGCTTTCTCGACTGCTTCTTCTGGCTCAGGGTCCTCCACATCCACGGCGTTCCAGCTCCCGATGATCTTCCTCACCAGCTGCTGCACATGGACAGGTAACTCACTCGACAATGGCATCTCTCTTCCGGATATGCCGGCTTGCACTGCTCGGTTCCACCCATTCATGGACAGGGTCACACTTGTCTGTTCCACCCATTTCCTTGGGTTTGGCTGCATGGGTGGAGACGTCTTCTTCGCCCACACCCATTTAGGATGAGCTTTTTGCACAGGGAGGTGCAACCTTATGCCTTTTAGCACCAAATCTTCTCCATGATGCCCACAAGAGGCGGCAACATCTCTCATTTTCACGCCAATGGCCACCATCTTCTCGGTAGCGGTCAGCACCATCTTTGTTCCCTTTACCATAGTCTCTGATCCATAAGTTCCAAAAGTCCTTGCTTGCGATCCTGCAATTTTGAGGCTGCGGAGGTCCATCCTGCCGTATATGACAAGTGTAACAAGGTGGCCTGGGGTGGTAGTCCCAGCCAAGTCAACTCAGCTAAAATCAGTATACACCTCGATATCTTGTACAGAAATAGGCAGGTCAAGCGCATTCCAGACACAGCTGCAGTCCAACAGGAAAACGATTTAATAAAAAGAAATGAATAAAGCACAAAAACTGGCATCCTGCTCTTTTTCTAGCTTAGTTCACGGCCATACCCACAACGGCCATGGCAGCCAAAAGAGGCGGTAGTCCTTATGCTGGAATCTGGACGCTTGAAGTCCCTTCTGCGGGGCTCTTACGTAGTCCTGGGCCCATGTTGCTGTCCTTAAGTCTGGGGCAACAGATTCTATTCTGTCCTGGACAAAACGTGCCCATGCTCTGAACAGGAAGCAGGAGCTTTTTGCTGCCTAGAGGCTGCTGGCTCAGCCCACAAAGTTAACCCCTGATATCCCTAACTCTACAACAGTACATACAATGGGGGAATACAAGAACATTGCACATGACATTGCAAACAGAGCATACTAGTACATAACACAGTGTAATACAGCAGTACATGTATTATGTTCATAGGTATTCAATCTGGGTACCACACAGAATACAGTGAAGAACACATAGGAGAGAGTGGAAGCAATGGGGTTCTCCTCCACCTCCTTATAGTAGCAGTGGGAAGGCTTTTATGTTCTTTTGATCAAAATAGTGTCAACTAAGTACGCTATGTTATCTACATGTACTCCTATTAATTATACTGGGGAGCAAAACGGTAACAATGTTTTGAACTTTTGTCGTTCAGGCTCCATATCTCACCACTAACGTGAGACTACTATTATTTTATAGACAATCATCTTGGCGATCTTATACATAAATTTGACTTGCAACTATTTAGATAAATGATTAGTTATGCAGATTCATGTCATTGTTCCTGTTTTGCTCCTGTGATGGAAAAAATCTTTTTCTTTCTGTATGCTACAAATTATAACCTTAATCACATTCCCTAACAGCTCAGTCTGTTATTAGGTTGATTCCCAAATGAAAGGTCACTTGTTTGAATCGAGGAGCAGCCATGAAGAAGATTTCCCTAGAAAAAATAAACAGCTTCATCCAGCTCATCGATATTGACCTCTCGGCCAAGGAAATTGTCAAATTGCATCATGTGAGCGCCATGACAATTGGAAGAATATGAAATGAAGTCCGGCCATCCTTTCAAAAGACAAGAGGTGGACGTTCAGGCAAAATATAGGAGTCAACAAGCTGGCTAATACAAGGTCTATCAGTTCTGGCGCAACAAATACATCAGTGAAGGTGGCTCATATGCTTAGTAATAGTGAAATCACAGATGTCCATGCAAGCACTGTGTGACACACGTTGCACAAGTCTGCAATGGTGGTCCGAAAAAAGGCGAAGAAGCCTGAACTTCAATATCATCATAATAAGTGTTGGCTCGAGTTTGCAAAAAAGTCTGAAAAGTGGACAGTAGAATATTGTAAACGGATGATTTGAAGCGATTAGTCAAAAGTCAATAGACTAGGCTCTGATGGGCACAAATAGGTCTGGAAGAAATAGGGAAAACGGGCAAACTGATTGAGAAACTGAAGGAACTGTTAAGTTTGGTGGAAGAAACTTGATGATATGGGGTTGTTTCACAGCCAAAGACGTTGGATATTTGACCAGAATTGAGGGTGGTCTCAATGCTGAGCAATATGTGAGTATCCTGCAAGACAAACTAATTTAAATCAGATATAGACAACAATACACAGTGTTGGATAAACTATAAACACCTGTTCCCACTTGGGGAGATTGAATAGAGCAGGATTCTGTGCATTGGAATGTATAGAACATATGGAGAAACATTGCACATGAATGAATGAAAATTTATTAACCCCTTTCTGACCTCGGACAGGATAGTACTTCCGAGGTCAGATCCCCTGCTTTGATGCGGGCTCCGGCGGTGAGCCCGCTTCAAAGCCGTGACATGTCAGTTGTTTTGAACAGCTGACATGTGCCCGCAATAGCGAAGGGCGGAATCGCAATTCACCCGCCACTATTAACTAGTTAAATGCCGCTGTCAAACGCTGACAGCGGCATTTAACTAGCGCTTCTGGCCATCCATCTGGAAATGAGCGCATTGCTGACCCCCGTCACATGATCAGGGGTCAGCGATGCATCGGCATGACAACCAGAGATCTCCTTGAGACCTCTATGGTTGTTAATGCCGGATTGCTATGAGCGCCACCCTGTGGTCGGTGCTCATAGCAAGTCTGCAATTCAGCTACATAGGAGCGATCTGAGCTTCACTCCTATGTAGCAAGGGCGATTGAGTTGTGCCAGCTTCTAGCCTCCCATGGAGGCTATTGAAGCATGGCAAAAGTAAAAAAAAATAAAAAAAAAAATATAAAAAAATAAAAAAATATATAAAAGTTTAAATCACCCCCCTTCGCCCCATTCAAAATAAAACAATAAAAAAATCAAATATACACATATTTGGTATCACCGCATTCAGAATCGCCCGATCTATCAATAAAAAAAGGATTAACCTGATCGCTAAATGGCGTAGCGAGAAAAAAATTCAAAATGCCAGAATTACGTTTCTTTGGTTGCTGCGACATGGCATTAAAATGCAATAACGGGTGATCAAAAGAATGTATCTGCACCAAAATGCTATCATTAGAAACGTCACCTTGGCACACAAAAAATAAGCCCTCACCCGACCCCAGATCACAAAAAATGGAGACGCTACATGTATTGGAAAATGGTGCAATTTTTTTAAGCAAAGTTTGGAATTTTTTTTTCACCACTTAGATAAAAAAATAACCCAGACATGTTAGGTGTCTATGAACTCTTAATGACCTGGAGAATCAACATGGCAGGTCAGTTTTAGCATTTAGTGAACCTAGCAAAAAAGCCAAGCAAAAAACAAGTGTGGGATTGCACTTTTTTTGCTATTTCACTGCACTTGGAATTTTTTTACCGTTTTCTAGTACATGACATGCTAAAACCAATGATGCTGTTCAAAAGTACAACTCGTCCCACAAAAAATAAGCCCTCACATGGCCATATTGACGGAAAAATAAAAAAAGTTATGGCTCTGAGAAAGAGGGGAGCGAAAAACGAAACCGAAAAAATGAAAATACCCCGGGTCATGAAGGGGTTAAAATATAATACTTTTATTCAAAACATTGTATTAAAAAGAGTATATAACAAGAATTCAAATGAGATGATCAGGCAATGACTGCTACCAAGCAAGTAGAACCGCAGGTCCGAGGAACAGCAGTAAGTTCAAGATGCCTATTTTTAATAACATGTTCATATAGATAACAGGTAAATGCCAGTTCAATACAAAAGAGTAAAGCCACCAGTGTGACTCACCAAAAGGTAGTGAAGAGATCTATTGGCAAAAGGACCAAAATGATGAAAGTTAATTACATCAGACCTGCGGTGCCACAGCCCCTACGCGCGTTTCAGCTTGTGTGCCTTCTTCCTCCAAAAGTTTCTATAGGTTCAGTGATGGGCAGTAGATCAAATCTGTATTTCTACGGTTGGAGCCATGGTGCCTGGGCTGATGTCCTCTAGAATCTCCAAAAACAGAGGCAGATCCCCACTTTTATGCCCACAACTGTCCTTCAGGACATTATCGACAGGCTTGGGGGAAGGTAGGAAGAAGTCATCTCTCATTGTTCCTGTGTTCAATTAACCTGCATAGTTTGTCCTTCAATGTTTGCAGAAGAACAAGCTTCATGGACTGATACAATAGGTATTCAGCCGGCATTCAGCAAATTCACAATCATTTATTGTTTAATTAAGCTGTGCCTTTTCCCCAAAAGGACAGCAGAAGAATAAGCTGTAGGGGCTCATACAATAGGTAATCAGCAGACATTCAACAAATCAGCAATATCAATTCAACCTACAACAAGAATCAAGGTTCAGGCTCCTACGAACAATAGCTCATGTCCCAAGGCCTAGCGAAATAATATGTCTAGCATAATTAAGAATAAACGCGGTGATATCGTAGGTGGATTTACAAAATACTAACAAAATAATAAAAAAAAATAATAATAAAAATTCTATTTTAGATTTTTAGGACAAAAACAGCAACAATACACTGACAAATAGAATCTGCATAAATATCATATGCTAAATAGTTGCAAGTCAAATTTATGTAATACATAGCCAAGATGATTGTCTATAAAATGATGGTAGTCTCACATTAGAACCTGAATGTGAATGGTGAGATATAGAGCTTGAAAGTCAAAGTTCAAAACATTGTTGCCCTTTATCGTCAGCGTATTTATTTGCTTCAGGGTATTTACTCATTTTGGTTTTATCCTAAGGCTATGTGCACACTTTGCGGATTCCACTGCGGATTTTTCCGCAGCGGAATTCCAAAATCCGCAGTGAAAACCCGTCGCGGTTTTTACTGCGGATTTATCGCGGTTTTTACTGCGGATTCTTCTGCGGTTTTTCATCTGCATTTTCCTATTGGAGCAGGTGAAAATCCGCAGTAAAGAAGTGACATGCTGCGGAATGTAATCCGCTGCGTTTCCGCGTGTTTTTTTCCACAGCATGTGCACAGCGTTTTTTGTTTCCCATAGGTTTACATTGTACTGTAAACTCATGGAAAACTGCTGCGGATCCGCAGCGGTCAAATCCGCTGCGGATCCGCAGCAAAATCCGCAAAGTGTGCACATAGCCTAAGATGGAGTGGGATTAGATGCCTGGCTGAGCGTGGTCCATTGGAAGAATGGTGTAAAAGACAGACAATGGACAGTCGGGCAGGCAGATGAATAAAAGTCAGAATTGGTCCATGAGTGATTCATTTTAACAAAATAAAAGGTTTCGCACTCTTGTGGAAGATAACCTAGTTTATTTGATTATGGCAAAGGCAGCCGCCATGCAAAATATCTTTTTTCACATTACACTGGAGGCTGGATATGATAGTACATCGATAGCAAACTGGGTCATGTCTTCCTACGGGTCCAATGTGATGAAAGGACACAGTCTAGATATGACTGAACCTGACCAGCCAGTGAAGCTCTGTTTGCTGAAGTACTTTAGGTTGTTGAAATGGCAGATAAATGGCCATTGTTGTTGTTTTCACTCTGTTAGCCTCATCCCCTACCTGTGCCCAACTCCAACACCTGTTGCAGCACAGAGTGAAGGCGCGGAAGTGCCGAATTTCATATGCACCACAAATGACTATATGAATAAGACCCTGTCAGGGTCGAAACATTATCTTGTCGCTTGCCAAGTGTAAGTAGTTCATGTACCTTCACCATATATTACTACTTTCTCGTTCACTGTATGTGAAATAAAGTTGCTGCAATAAATTCATCTGAATGTGCGGTGATTATATACACTACTTGTCTATGGGGATCCTCATCCCACTTCACCGGCATCTCGGAACTCTACACACAGAGTGCGCACCATTCTACATTGCTCACAACAGCAAGTGACAGTCACTCACAGGTTCATGATCACTCTCTCAAAAACTGTCTTTTATTAAATAATTTTTGGTTTTCAGGAGTGGAGTCAAGAAAGGGAAGATATTCAATCTTTTCCATTATGTGCTTTATGTGTTAGGGCTCATTCAGACATGTGATTTTTCCATGTATGAGAAAAACGGACCAATTATTCTGATCAGACTCTAATCGGAGTTTAATCAGTGTGGACAGAATGTCATCTGATTTTTTTCGTATGTGTAGAAACTTTAAAAAAAAAAAAATTCTCAATGTTCTCCATTCTGGCAGTCTGAGAAAATAGGAAAATTGGACCGCATTTGGATGTCATTTGAGTGCAGTCTGATTCTTTTAGGGACCCATTGACTTGCGTTCTCAATTTTGATCTGGCCCTCAGATCAAAATTGGACATGTGATTTCCAGATAGCACTAATACGCAAAAACAGACTTCTTAGTGAAACTTTAGATGCAAACTTTTGTAGTGACATCAGAGCAAGAATAAAAGATTTTTCTGAGAACGGTCTTCCAAATACAGTTTTTAAAATAATTAAATATTGCAAAGGATAGGTCACACCCTAGTATACATTGAGTAGGGCAGCTGTAGTTTTCAATACAAAAAAACTCTTAGAAGTCATTTGTTTAGAAAAGAAAAAAAAAGCATACTGCAACTGCTTCTGTAACCTAGTGTAAGGGTACTGTCACACAGTGCAATTTTCGTCGCTACGACGGCACGATCCGTGACGTCGCAGCGTCGTATGATTATCGCTCCAGCGTCGTAGACTGCGGTCACACTTTGCAATCACGGCGCTGGAGCGATGCCGAAGTCCCCGGGTAACCAGGGTAAACATCGGGTAACTAAGCGCAGGGCCGCGCTTAGTAACCCGATGTTTACCCTGGTTACCATCGTAAACGTTAAAAAAACAAACAGTACATACTTACATTCCGGTGTCTGTCCCCGGCGTCTCAGCTTCTCTCCACTGTGTAAGCACCATAGCCGGAAAGCAGAGCGGTGACGTCACCGCGTCACCGCTGTGCTTGCTTTCCGGCCGGCAGGCGCTCACACAGTGCAGAGAAGCTGAGACGCCGGAGGACAGACACCAGAATGTAAGTATGTACTGTTTGTTTTTTTAACGTTTACGCTGGTAACCAGGGTAAACATCGGGTTACTAAGCGCGGCCCTGCGCTTAGTTACCCGATGTTTACCCTGGTTACAAGCAAACACATCGCTGGATCGCTGTCACACACAACGATCCAGCGATGTCAGTGGGTGATCAAGCGACTAAAGAAAGTTCCAAACGATCTGCTACGACGTACGATTCTCAGCGTGATGTCTGATCGCAGTAGCGTGTCAGACACTGCGATATCGTAACGATATCGCTAGAACGTCACGAATCGTACCGTCGTAGCGATCAAAATTGCACTGTGTGACAGTACCCTTAGGGTTGGAGGAATGCGCCGAGTATAAAAATATATGTATTATTAGGTGTGTTCGCAACCCGGGGTCCACTGTGCAGGAGAGGAACCTGCTGCTGGCAAAAGGGGGCGCTATATGGCGGTATAAGCGAACTCTGTTAACTCCGCAGAGTCGCTAGGAACAAGATGCTGTGCCCTGTTAACCTCACAGAGGTACACAGCTACCAACCAGAGCAAACAGTGGTCATGCAGTCAGAGAAATCAGACAAACAACTCCTCACCGGAGGTGCTGGTATTCTAGCGGCTTATTTCAACCAATGCCCTGAATACACTCATACAAACTCCTCACCGGAGGTGCCGGTATTCTAGGGGCTTATTTCAGCCAAACCCTAACCGCCAGACATGACCACACTGGCGCTGAGCTCATAGACATTGGTTTGATACTAGCGCATGGCCGCACGGCCATGCTCCTTTTATAGCTGGAGCAACTTCAGGACCTTCCTAGAGAACCAATGGGAGCTGCTACAGTACCTGAGCAACTTCAGGACCTTCCTAGAGGACCAATGGGAGTTGCTGCAGTATCTGAGCATGTGACCCCCGACCTCCAATGAAAATATTCTGAAAAGTTCCCAGGCTCGAGTTCATATGAGTTCATCCAGCAGAGGGTGCATCACCGCGACTTGAGGTAACTACAGCACATTCCCCTGCACTCCATTCATTCACCAAGTTTTACAGACAGGAGCACAGGTGCATTAGCAAAGCTCCTGGGTGTAAAATGATTTAACCCCTTCAGATGGATTTACAGCGTGGGACAAGACTGAACGACGGAAGGTATGGGATATTGTTGTTTGTTTTGTTTAACTTAATTTCACGTGACAAGGGTCTTCAGGTGGATTAAGAGTATAATAAAATATTAAAACACAATGTGTCTTTATTTCATTAAAAAACTTTTTAATAATGTGTGTGTGTTTTATTAACCATTTAGTACTATTGGATTAATATTGGATAGGTGTCATAATTGACGCCTCTCCATTATTAACCTGGCTTAATGTCACCTTACAATAGCAAGGTGACATTAACCCTTTATTACCCCATATCCCACCGCTACAGGGGAGTGGGAAGAGAGAGGCTAAGTAAAGAGGAACATGTAATAAAAAAAGGGATATGAGATGGTTTACTGTATGTAAACCATGTCTCATATCCTGTCGGGTTTGTGAAGGAGAGAGGAAAAGCCGGCAATTGAATTACCGGCTTTTCTGCTATCTAGCGCTGAATTAAATATAAATAAATATATATATATATATATATTTGTGTCTCACTGACATATATATATATATATACCCATTCTATGTGTACACATTTATTCTACCTATTCTATTCTGTCAGTGTGATTTTACTGTACACCGCACTGAATTGCCGACTTTTCTAGAGAACACCGCTGCGTATCTCTCGCAAGTCATACTGATGGTCCGTGTGTAATCCGTAATTTTCTCGCCCCCATAGACTTTCATTGGCGTAGTTTTGCGCAATACGCTGACAAACGCAGCATGCTGCGATTTTCTACAGCCGTACAAGATCGTATAATATGGATCCATAAAATACAGCAGATAGGAGCTGGGCCATAGAGAATCATTGTACCGTATGCAATCCGTATTTTCTGCGCCTCTCATACGTCCGTAAAACTCGCTAGTGTGACGCCGGCCTAAAATAAAAAGCCGCAAAAAAACAACAGAAGAGACGTCAGAAAAGATGTTGTGTTCACATACCTTAACATTGAATCGTAACTCAGAAACATGTTCACCTAGGCGAGGCACAGAAAGTGTTGTTTTGTGTCAATCCTTTGTATTGATCTGCTAGCAGGATGCACGGACTTGGAACATCATGAGAAGGTTCGTTAATGGGAATCTGTCAGCTGACATATGCTGCCCGGACCGTGGGCAGAATGTATCAGCCACTGACTGTACTGACTGTATGATCTGTTATGATCCTTAGTGGTTGAGGATCACAAATTACTCCAGCTAAGTAACAAACATAGGACAAGCTCTAGGGAGGTGGCAAACTGGACTGACCGCAAATCTGAACCTATCCAAACACACTAGAAGTAGCCGGTGAACGTGCCTAAAAATCCTAGACGTCTCGAGCCAGCCTGAGGAACTAACTACCCCTAGAGAGAAAGAAAGACCTCTCTTGCCTCCAGAGAAATAATCCCCAAAGATATAGAAGCCCCCAACGAATAATAACGGTGAGGTAAGAGGAAGGCACATACACAGGGGTGAAAGCAGATTCAGCAAATGAGGCCCACTAATACTAGATAGCAGAAAATAGTAAAGGGGTCTGTGTGGTCAGTAAAAAACCCTTACAAAATATCCACACTGAGATTTCAAGAATCCCCGCACCAACTAACGGTGCGGGGGGAGAAACTCAGTCCCCTAGAGCAACCAGCAAGCGAGGAAATCACATTTTAGCAAGCTGGACAAGAAACATGATGAATGCTGATGATCAAAAAATAAACAAACAAAAACTTAGCTTGTCTTGGAGAGACTGGGAGAAAGGTAGTCACAAGGAATCTGAAGAGCACTGATTACATTGATAGCAGGCAAGGAACTGAGTATCCAGGTGAGCTAAATAGGAAACCAACCAAGGATAACGAACCAGCTGATGCTGCCAACCTGCAGAAAGACAACACTACACAGTACCGCTTGTGACCACTAGAGGGAGCCTAAAAATAGAGTTCACAACAGTACCCCCCCCCTTGAGGAGGGGTCACCGAACCCTCATCAAGACCCCCAGGGTGATCAGGATGAGCCGCGTGGAAGGCACGAACCAAATCAGTCGCATGAACATCAGAGGCGACAACCCAGGAATTATCCTCCTGACCATAGCCCTTCCACTTAACCAAATACTGAAGCCTCCGTCTAGAGATACGAGAATCCAAAATCTTCTCCACCACGTACTCCAATTCTCCCTCGACCAGCACCGGAGCAGGAGGCTCAACAGAAGGAACCACAGGTACCACATACCTCCGCAACAAAGACCTATGGAACACATTATGAATGGCAAACGATGCTGGGAGATCCAAACGAAAAGACACCGGGTTAAGGATTTCCAAGATCTTATAAGGACCGATGAAGCGAGGCTTGAATTTAGGAGAGGAGACCTTCATAGGAACATACCGAGAAGGCAGCCACACCAAATCCCCAACACGAAGTCGGGGACCCACACCGCGGCGGCGGTTGGCAAAGCGCTGAGCCTTCTCCTGTGACTACCTCAAATTGTCCACCAAATGGTTCCAAATCTGCTGCAAACTATCCACCACAGAATCCACCCCAGGACAGTCAGAAGACTCAACCTGACCCGAGGAAAAACGAGGATGGAAACCAGAATTGCAGAAAAAAGGCGAAACCAAAGTAGCAGAACTAGCCCGATTATTAAGGGCAAACTCGGCCAATGGCAAAAAAGTCACCCAATCATCCTGATCAGCAGAAACAAAATATCTCAAATAAGTTTCCAACGTCTGATTAGTTCGCTCGGTTTGGCCATTAGTCTGAGGATGGAAGGCCGACGAAAAAGATAAATCAATGCCCATCTTAGCACAAAAAGTCCGCCAAAACCTGGACACAAACTGGGATCCTCTATCAGACACAATATTTTCAGGAATGCCGTGCAAGCAAACCACATTCTGAAAAAATAGAGGAACCAAATCGGAGGAGGAAGGCAACTTAGGCAAGGGCACCAAATGGACCATCTTGGAAAAACGATCACACACCACCCAGATGACAGACATTTTCTGAGATATTGGAAGATCCGAAATAAAATCCATGGAAATGTGCGTCCAAGGCCTTTTCGGGACAGGCAAAGGCAAAAGCAAACCGCTGGCACGAGAACAGCAAGGCTTAGCCCGAGCACAAATCCCACAAGACTGCACAAAGGAACGCACATCCCGCGACAAGGAAGGCCACCAGAAGGACCTAGCCACCAAATCTCTGGTACCAAAAATCCCAGGATGACCCGCCAACACCGAAGAATGAACCTCGGAAATAACTCTGCTGGTCCATCTATCCGGGACAAACAGTCTCTCTGGTGGACAACGGTCAGGTCTATCCGCCTGAAATTTCTGCAGCACTCGTCGCAAATCTGGGGAAATGGCAGACAAAATCACTCCCTCTCTGAGAATACCAGCCGGCTCAGAAACTCCCGGAGAGTCAGGCACAAAACTCCTAGAAAGTGCATCAGCTTTCTCGTTCTTCGAACCAGGCAGGTATGAGACCACGAAGTTGAAATGGGAGAAAAACAACGACCAACGAGCCTGTCTAGGATTCAGGCGCTTGGCAGATTCAAGGTAAATCAGATTTTTGTGATCAGTCAAGACCACCACACGATGTTTAGCTCCTTCGAGCCAATGTCGCCACTCCTCAAATGCCCACTTCATAGCCAACAGCTCCCGATTACCAACATCATAATTCCGCTCGGCAGGCGAAAACTTTCTTGAAAAGAAAGCACATGGCTTCATCACAGAGCCATCAGAGCTTCTCTGCGACAAAACAGCCCCTGCTCCAATCTCAGAAGCATCAACCTCGACCTGGAAGGGGAGAGAGACATCTGGCTGACATAAGACTGGAGATGAAGAAAACCGGTGCTTCAGCTCCCGAAAGGCCTCCACGGCCGCAGGAGACCAATTAGTCACATCAGAACCCTTCTTGGTCAAATCCGTCAAAGGCCTAACCACGCTAGAAAAATTAGCGATGAAACGACGGTAAAAATTAGCAAAACCCAAGAACTTCTGAAGACTCTTAACAGACGTGGGCTGAGTCCAGTCATGAATAGCCTGGACCTTGACTGGGTCCATCTCCACAGTAGAAGGAGAAAAAATAAAACCCAAAAAGGAGACCTTCTGTACTCCAAAGAGGCATTTTGAGCCCTTCACAAATAAAGCATTAGCACGCAGGACCTGAAACACCATCCTGACCTGCTTCACATGGGACTCCCAATCATCAGGAAAGACCAAAATGTCATCCAGATAAACAATCATAAATTTATCCAGATATTCTCGGAAGATGTCATGCATGAAGGACTGAAACACAGAAGAAGCATTAGAGAGTCCAAAAGGCATCACCAAGTACTCAAAATGGCCTTCGGGCGTATTAAATGCTGTTTTCCATTCATCTCCCTGCTTAATGCGCACAAGGTTATACGCACCACGGAGATCTATCTTGGTGAACCAACTGGCACCCTTAATCCGAGCAAACAAATCAGACAATAGTGGCAAAGGATACTGAAATTTGACTGTGATTTTATTCAGAAGACGATAATCTATACAAGGTCTCAAAGAACCGTCCTTCTTGGCCACAAAAAAAAATCCTGCACCAAGAGGGGAAGAGGATGGGTGAATATGTCCCTTCTCCAAAGACTCCTTTATATAACTCCGCATCGCGGCATGCTCTGGTACAGACAAATTAAAAAGTCGTCCCTTAGGGAATTTACTACCAGGAATTAAATTTATAGCACAGTCACAATCCCTATGAGGGGGCAGGGCACTGGACCTGGGCTCATCAAATACATCCTGGTAGTCAGACAAAAACTCAGGGACCTCAGAAGGAGTGGAAGAAGCAATAGACACCAACGGATTATCGCCATGAATTCCCTGACAACCCCAACTTGACACAGACATAGCTTTCCAATCTAAAACTGGAATATGAGCTTGCAGCCATGGCAGACCCAAAACGACAACATCATGTAAATTATGCAGAACAAGAAAGCGAATCACCTCCTGATGTACGGGAGTCATGCACATGGTCATTTGCGTCCAATACTGAGGCTTATTCTCAGCCAATGGCGTAGCATCAATTCCCCTCAGAGGAATAGGAAATTCCAAAGGCTCCAGGACAAAACCACAGCGCCTGGCAAACGACAAATCCATCAGATTCAGGGCAGCACCTGAATCCACAAAAGCCATAACCGGGTAGGACGACAAAGAACAAATCAAAGTAAAAGACAAAATAAATTTAGGCTGTATAGTACCAATGGTGACAGGTTTAGCGATTTTTCTTAAGCGTTTAGAGCATGCTGAGATAACATGAGTAGAATTACCACAGTAAAAGCACAACCCATTTTGACGTCTATGACTTTGTCGCTCAATTCTGGTCAGAGTTCGGTCACATTGCATAGACTCAGGTCTCTGTCCAGAAAATACCGCCAAAGGATGAGCAGATTTGCGCTCCCGCAAACGCCGATCAACCTGAATGGCTAAAGCCATAGAATCACTCAGACTTGTAGGGGTGGGAAACCCCACCATAACATTCTTAACGGCCTCAGAAAGACCTTCTCTGAAATTTGCAGCCAGGGCACACTCATTCCATTGAGTAAGCACCGACCATTTCCGAAATTTTTGACAATACACTTCTGCTTCATCCTGACCTTGAGAGATAGCCAGCAATGCTTTTTCTGCCTGATTCTCAAGATTAGGCTCCTCATAAAGCAGTCCAAGAGCCAGAAAAAATGCATCTACATTAAGCAATGCAGGATCTCCTGGTGCCAGAGAGAAAGCCCAATCTTGAGGGTCGCCACGCAACAAGGAGATAACAATTTTAACTTGCTGGGCAGAATCACCAGAGGAACGAGGTCTCAGAGATAGAAATAACTTACAATTATTCTTAAAATTTAGAAACCTAGATCTATCTCCAGAAAACAACTCAGGAATGGGTATCTTTGGTTCTGACATAGGGCTATGAATAACAAAATCCTGAATACTTTGCACCCGTGCAGTAAGATGATCCACACTGGAAATCAGAGTCTGAACATTCATGTCTGCAGCTGAGCTCAAAACCACCCAGAGTTCAAGGGGATGAAAGAAGCTAAACAGACTGCAGCAAAGGAAAAGCGGGAGGGGAAAAAAAAATGTACTCAGGTCTTCTTTTTATCCCACTTCTGCGATGCATTAAACACTTTCGGGCCTGCTATACTGTTATGATCCTTAGTGGTTGAGGATCACAAATTACTCCAGCTAAGTAACAAACATAGGACAAGCTCTAGGGAGGTGGCAAACTGGACTGACCGCAAATCTGAACCTATCCAAACACACTAGAAGTAGCCGGTGAACGTGCCTAAAAATCCTAGACGTCTCGAGCCAGCCTGAGGAACTAACTACCCCTAGAGAGAAAGAAAGACCTCTCTTGCCTCCAGAGAAATAATCCCCAAAGATATAGAAGCCCCCAACGAATAATAACGGTGAGGTAAGAGGAAGGCACATACACAGGGGTGAAAGCAGATTCAGCAAATGAGGCCCACTAATACTAGATAGCAGAAAATAGTAAAGGGGTCTGTGCGGTCAGTAAAAAACCCTTACAAAATATCCACACTGAGATTTCAAGAACCCCCGCACCAACTAACGGTGCGGGGGGAGAAACTCAGTCCCCTAGAGCAACCAGCAAGCGAGGAAATCACATTTTAGCAAGCTGGACAAGAAACATGGTGAATGCTGATGATTAAAAAATAAACAAACAAAAACTTAGCTTGTCTTGGAGAGACTGGGAGCAAGGTAGTCACAAGGAATCTGAAGAGCACTGATTACATTGATAGCAGGCAAGGAACTGAGTATCCAGGTGAGCTAAATAGGAAACCAACCAAGGATAACGAACCAGCTGATGCTGCCAACCTGCAGAAAGACAACACTACACAGTACCGCTTATGACCACTAGAGGGAGCCTAAAAATAGAGTTCACAACAATGATCCCAGCCATGTATGCTTTTCTTTCAAATGTTGCAGCTTTGTTCAGTTTATTTCAGTGTGTACCATGTTATGCTGTATGTCCCCTGTGGTGGTTCAGCAGGGGAATTTGACACTTGCTGGCTGTCTGGTTAAAGGAGTTGTCCACTACTAGGAAAACCTCTTCTCATTCCCCATGGTTGACATAACAACCTCACGTGATCCCCAGGAGTGCCGACACAGCTAGAACAGCACCGGAATAGAAGGTGAATATACCGGTAAGTGTTTTTATTTTATTGGGGTAAAACACTCAGATTGAGAATGGGTTGTCCTAGTAGTGGACAATCTCTTTAATTAGTAACTAACAAAAATGCACTCTGTAACGCTCTAGCACGCAAACATGAAATACTGTTTATGAAATTGCAATTGCATTACTGCTCAGGAAAATAGAAAAAAACGAAGATTCTAGCCACATTAATTGGCCAATCCATGTGTACCCAGCGGCCAAAGTTATATACAGTTATGGCTACTCTTAGTATGCACCTATTCACACGTTTTCTGTTTGGAAGTGACAGTCAGTTTTTTATATTGGAAACATCTTAAACTATGGCTAATTGCAAGGAAATTGTACCATAAATGCAGGGCCGGACTGGGACTAAAATTCAGCCCTGGCATTTGAAGTCACACAGGCTCACTTGTCACATGGTGACTGTATAATATCTCTTTGTACACTTGTAGGCAGGGCCGGTTTTAGGCAAAGTGGGGCCCTAGGTAAAGTTTAAAATGGGGCCCCAAATGCTAACATATTGCACATCACACAAAAGCATTTCTGTTGTATTTACGTGTGCTGAGTTCAGGCCGCTAAATGAGTTTGATCGACAATACGGAAGTTGTTCAACGCTTGTTTCCCGGCCTCTTTCCACCAACTGAGGAATAATGATGGGACAGAACGATCACTAATAGATCACTAACAGATCACCATACAGTATCATGTTATAAGCAGCACATCTACAGTTTACACCCGCGATGTGCTGCTGAGAACAATGATTTTTGTTCCAGCAAAAACAATCTGAATATGCAGCATTTTACTTGTTTAGTAAAATACACCCCATAGTCCTCCATATATTATAATGTGCTCCACAGTCCTCCATATAGTATAATACACTTCCTATAGTCCTCCATATTAAAATACACTGCTCAGTCCTCCACATAGTATAATACATTCCTCATAGTGCTCCATATAGTATAATGCACCGCCATAAGTCATCCATGTACTACAATTCACTTCCCATAGTATAATGCACCCCATAGTTCTTCATATAGTATAACGTATTCCTCATAGTCCTCGATACAGTATAATGCAGCCCACATATAGTATAATGCAGCCACCCCAGAGTATAATGCAGCCACCCCACAGAGTATAATGTAACCCCCCATAGAATATAATATAGCCCACCTCCCCATAATATATAATGTAGCCCCCATAGAATATAATGCAGTCCCCATAGTATATAACACAGCCTCCCCCATAGTATATAACACAGCCCCCCCATAGAATATAATATACCCCACAATAGTATATAACACAGCCACATAGTACATAACATGGCCTCCCCCATAGAATATAATATACTCCCCATAGTATATAGCAAAGCCCGCATAGTATATAGCACAAACCGTATAGTATATAGCACAGCCTGCATAATATAGCACAACATGTGTAGTAGATAACACAGCCCACACAGCAGTATACAGCACAACCCACGCAGTAGTATACAGCACAGACCACGCAGTAGTATACAGCACAGCCCACGTAGAAGTATAGAGCACAGACCAAACAGTAGTATACAGCACAGCCCACAGAGTACTATATACAGCACAGCCCACAGAGTACTATATACAGCACAGCCCACAGAGCACTATATACAGCACAGCCCACAGAGCAATATATACAGCACAGCCCACAGAGTACTATGTATAGCACAGCCCAGAGTACTATATACAGCACAGCCCACAGAGCCACAGAGCAATATATACAGCACAGCCCACAGAGTACTATATACAGCACAGCCCACAGAGCAATATACACAGCACAGCCCACAGAGTACTATATATAGCACAGCCCAGAGTACTATATACAGCACAGCCCACAGAGCAATATATACAGCACTGCCCACAGAGTACTATATATAGCACAGCCCACAGAGTACTATATATAGCACAGCCCAGAGTACTATATACAGCACAGCCCACAGAGCAATATATACACCACAGCCCACAGAGTACTATATATAGCACAGCCCACAGAGTACTATATATAGCACAGCCCACAGAGTACTATATACAGCACAGCCCACAGAGTACTATATACAGCACAGCCCACAGAGCAATATATATAGCACAGCCCACAGAGTACTATATACAGCACAGCCCACAGAGCACTATATACAGCACAGCCCACAGAGTACTATATATAGCACAGCCCACAGAGTACTATATACAGCACAGCCCACAGAGTACTATATACAGCACAGCCCACAGAGCAATATATACAGCACAGCCCACAGAGCACTATATACAGCACAGCCCACAGAGTACTATATATAGCACAGCCCACAGAGTACTATATACAGCACAGCCCACAGAGTACTATATATAGCACAGCCCACAGAGCAATATATACAGCACAGCCCACAGAGTACTATATACAGCACAGCCCACAGAGCACTAAATACAGCACAGCCGACAGAGCACTATATACAGCACAGCCCACAGAGCAATATATACAGCACAGCCCACAGAGTACTATATACAGCACAGCCCACAGAGTAATATATATAGCACAGCCCACAGGGCACTAAATACAGCACAGCCCACAGAGCACTATATATAGCACAGCCCACAGAGCAATATACACAGCACAGCCCACAGAGTAATATATACAGCACAGCCCAGAGTACTATATACAGCACAGCCCACAGAGTACTATATACAGCACAGCCCACAGAGCACTAAATACAGCACAGCCCACAGAGCACTAAATACAGCACAGCCCACAGAGCAATATATACAGCACAGCCCACAGAGCAATATATAAAGCACAGCCCACAGAGTAATATATACAGCACAGCCCACAGAGTAATATATACAGCACAGCCCACAGAGCAATATATACAGCACAGCCCAGAGTACTATATACAGCACAGCCCACAGAGTACTATATACAGCACAGCCCAGAGTACTATATACAGCACAGCCCACAGAGCAATATATACAGCACAGCCCACAGAGTACTATATACAGCACAGCCCAGAGTACTATATACAGCACAGCCCACAGAGCAATATATACAGCACAGCCCACAGAGTAATATATACAGCACAGCCCAGAGTACTATATACAGCACAGCCCACAGAGTAATATATAAAGCACAGCCCAGAGTACTATATACAGCACAGCCCACAGAGTACTATATACAGCACAGCCCACAGAGCAATATATACAGCACAGCCCACAGAGTACTATATATAGCACAGCCCAGAGTACTATATACAGCACAGCCCACAGAGTACTATATACAGCACAGCCCACAGAGCACTATATACAGCACAGCCCACAGAGTACTATATACAGCACAGCCCACAGAGTACTATATACAGCACAGCCCACAGAGTAATATATATAGCACAGCCCAGAGTACTATATACAGCACAGCCCACAGAGTACTATATACAGCACAGCCCACAGAGCACTATATACAGCACAGCCCACAGAGTACTATATACAGCACAGCCCATAGAGCACTATATACAGCACAGCCCACAGAGTACTATATATAGCACAGCCCACACAGTAGTATACAGCACAGAGCACAGCCCGCATCTCTCCTCCTCCCCCCCACCCGAGAATGGCCCACTGTCCAGTAAAAAAAAACAAAAAACACTCTCCTCACCTCTCCTCGTGCCCCGCGTTGCTTCCTGGTTCCTGCTCCTGTCTCAGCAGCTGCAGTCTGCCCGGGACACAGCAGGTGCGCGATGATATGATGTCATCGAGCACCCGCAGTGTCAGAGGCAGAGCGGGGAATGATGGGAGAGGGAGCGTCTGTAGACGCTCTCTCCTCCATCATTGCATTCCACTCTACCGGCGTCTATACGCCGGTATAGTTGAATGCGACAGCGAGGGGGGGAGTCGGCGGGGGCGGGGGAAGGCAGATCGAGCGGCCCACGACTGGCACCGGCCTTTCTGGCATTTGCCAGAAGTGCCCGATGGCCAGTCTGGCCCTGCATAAATGTCTAATAGGGTCTCTGTGACCAGCTCCTATCTCCGGAATGGGAGCCAAGAGCACTAGTTCTACTCTTATTAGAACTCTTGAATTGAATGTAGCGAGCTGTGGATGCCTCACCCCTTATTGCCGGGAACCCACGAGGGATTACAGTTTTGAGGAGAGGTACATGTTCCAGAGGTGGAACCTGAGTCTTTTACTTATTCTGTGGATATGTCCTAAATATCTGTGATGAAACAACACCTTTGTTATTAATTTATTAATATACACTGCTCAAAAAAATAAAGGGAACACTAAAATACCACATCCTAGATATCAATGAATTAAATATTTCAGTTGAAAATCTTTATTCATTACATAGTGGAATGTGTTGAGAACAGTAAAACATAAAAATGATCATTATAAATCAAAATTAATATCCCATGGCGGTCTGGAGTTGGAATGATACTCAAAATGAAAGTGGAAAACCAAAATTACAGGCTCATCCAACTTCAGTGGAAATGCCTCAAGACAAGGAAATGATGTCCTGTTGTGTGTGTGTGGCCTCCACGTTCCTGTATGACCTCCCTACAATGCCTGGGCATGTGTTATGACCCCAATGGCGAGGGTCTCAGAGGAACGTGGAAGTCTGCAGAATACAAAAATCCAGCTCATAGGGCAGTGGTAACTGGGTTGACCATATATCTACTCCTAACGCCAACACTAGAAGTAGCCGGGGATCATTCCTACGTTGATTCTAGATGACACGCGCCAGCCGGAGAATCTAGCTACCCCTAGTAGAGGAAAACAAAGACCTTTCTTGCCTCCAGAGAAGGGGACCCCAAAGCTGGATAGAAGCCCCCCACAAATAATGACGGTGAGGTAAGAGGAAATGACAAACACAGAAATGGACCAGGTTTAGCACAGAGAGGCCCGCTTACTGATAGCAGAATAAAGAAAGGTAACTTATATGGTCAACAAAAACCCTATCAAAATCCACACTGGAAATTCAAGAACCCCCGAACCGTCTAACGGTCCGGGGGGAGAACACCAGTCCCCTAGAGCTTCCAGCAAAGGTCAGGATATAGATTTGGAACAAGCTGGACAAAAATACAAAACCAAAACAAATAGCAAAAAGCAAAAGGCAGACTTAGCTGATATAACTGGAACCAGGATCAGTAGACAAGAGCACAGCAGACTAGCTCTGATAACTACGTTGCCAGGCATTGAACTGAAGGTCCAGGGAGCTTATATAGCAACACCCCTAACTAACGACCCAGGTGCGGATAAAAGGAATGACAGAAAAACCAGAGTCAAAAAACTAGTAACCACTAGAGGGAGCAAAAAGCAAATTCACAACAGTACCCCCCCCTTAGTGAGGGGTCACCGAACCCTCACCACGACCACCAGGGCGATCAGGATGAGCGGCATGAAAGGCACGAACTAAATCGGCCGCATGAACATCAGAGGCGACCACCCAGGAATTATCCTCCTGACCATAGCCCTTCCACTTGACCAGGTACTGAAGCCTCCGCCTGGAGAGGCGAGAATCCAAGATCTTCTCCACCACGTACTCCAACTCGCCCTCAACCAACACCGGAGCAGGAGGCTCAGCAGAAGGAACTACAGGCACAATGTACCGCCGCAACAAGGACCTATGAAATACATTGTGAATAGCAAACGACACAGGAAGATCCAGACGAAAAGATACAGGATTAAGGATTTCCAATATCTTGTAAGGCCCAATAAAACGAGGTTTAAATTTGGGAGAGGAGACCTTCATAGGAACAAAGCGAGAAGAAAGCCATACCAAATCCCCAACGCGTAGTCGGGGACCCACACCGCGGCGGCGGTTGGCAAAGCGCTGAGCCTTCTCCTGTGACAACTTCAAGTTGTCCACCACATGATTCCAGATCTGCTGCAACCTATCCACCACAGAATCCCCCCCAGGACAGTCAGAAGGCTCCACATGACCCGAAGAAAAGCGAGGATGGAAACCAGAGTTGCAGAAAAAAGGCGAAACCAAGGTGGCGGAACTAGCCCGATTATTAAGGGCAAACTCAGCCAACGGCAAGAATGTCACCCAATCGTCCTGATCAGCAGAGACAAAACACCTCAAATAAGCCTCCAAGGTCTGATTGGTTCGCTCCGTCTGACCATTAGTCTGAGGATGGAAAGCAGACGAAAACGACAAATCAATGCCCATCCTACTACAAAAGGATCGCCAGAACCTGGAAACGAACTGGGATCCTCTGTCTGACACAATATTCTCAGGGATGCCGTGCAAACGAACCACGTTCTGGAAAAACACAGGAACCAGATCGGAAGAGGAAGGCAGCTTAGGCAAAGGAACCAAATGGACCATCTTGGAGAAGCGATCACATATCACCCAGATAACGGACATGCCCTGAGATAGCGGAAGATCAGAAATGAAATCCATGGAGATATGTGTCCAAGGTCTCTTCGGGACAGGCAAGGGCAAGAGCAAACCGCTGGCACGAGAACAGCAAGGCTTAGCTCGAGCACAAGTCCCACAGGACTGCACAAATGACCGCACATCCCTTGACAAGGAAGGCCACCAAAAGGACCTGGCCACCAGATCTCTGGTGCCAAAAATTCCCGGGTGACCTGCCAACACCGAGGAATGAACCTCGGAAATGACTCTGCTGGTCCACTTATCCGGGACAAACAGTCTGTCAGGTGGACAAGACTCAGGCCTATCAGCCTGAAATCTCTGCAACACACGTCGCAGATCCGGAGAAATAGCTGACAAGATAACTCCATCTTTAAGAATACCAACAGGATCAGCGACTCCAGGAGCATCAGGCACAAAGCTCCTAGAAAGAGCATCGGCCTTCACATTCTTTGAACCTGGTAAATACGAGACAACAAAATCAAAGCGGGAGAAAAACAATGACCAGCGGGCCTGTCTCGGATTAAGGCGTTTAGCAGACTCGAGATACATCAGATTTTTGTGATCAGTCAAGACCACCACACGATGCTTAGCACCCTCGAGCCAATGACGCCACTCCTCAAATGCCCATTTCATGGCTAACAACTCCCGATTGCCCACATCATAATTTCGCTCGGCAGGCGAAAACTTCCTAGAGAAAAAGGCACAAGGTTTCATAACAGAGCAACCAGGGCCTCTCTGCGACAAAACGGCCCCTGCCCCAATCTCCGAAGCATCCACCTCAACCTGAAAGGGAAGTGAGACGTCAGGCTGGCACAAAACAGGCGCCGAAGTAAACCGGCGTTTCAACTCCTGGAAAGCCTCCACGGCAGCAGGAGCCCAGTTAGCTACATCAGAGCCCTTCTTGGTCATATCCGTCAAAGGTTTCACAATGCTAGAAAAATTAGCGATAAAACGACGGTAGAAGTTAGCGAAGCCCAAGAACTTCTGAAGACTCTTAACTGACGAGGGCTGAGTCCAATCAAGAATAGCTCGGACCTTGACTGGGTCCATCTCCACAGCAGAAGGGGAAAAAATGAACCCCAAAAAGGGAACCTTCTGTACACCAAAGAGACACTTTGAGCCCTTGACAAACAAAGAATTTTCACGCAAAATTTTAAAGACCAACCTGACCTGCTCCACATGCGAATCCCAATTATCAGAAAAAACCAAAATATCATCCAGATAAACAATCAAAAATGTATCCAGATACTTCCGGAAAATGTCATGCATAAAGGACTGAAAAACTGAAGGGGCATTAGAGAGCCCAAAAGGCATCACCAAGTACTCAAAATGACCTTCGGGCGTATTGAATGCGGTTTTCCATTCATCACCTTGCTTAATGCGCACAAGGTTGTACGCACCACGAAGGTCTATCTTGGTGAACCACTTGGCACCCTTAATCCGGGCAAACAAGTCAGACAACAGCGGTAAAGGATACTGAAATTTGACAGTGATCTTATTTAAAAGCCGATAATCAATACAAGGTCTCAAAGATCCGTCCTTTTTTGCCACAAAAAAGAATCCCGCACCAAGAGGGGAAGAAGACGGACGAATATGTCCTTTCTCCAGAGACTCCTTGATATATGAACGCATAGCGGTATGTTCAGGTACCGACAGATTAAACAGTCTTCCCTTAGGAAATTTACTGCCTGGGATCAAATCTATAGCACAGTCACAGTCCCTATGAGGAGGCAGTGCACTGGACTCAGACTCACTGAAGACATCCTGATAATCAGACAAATACTCCGGAACTTCCGAAGGCGTAGAAGAAGCAATAGACACAGGCAGGGAATCCCCATGAATACCACGACAGCCCCAACTTGAGACTGACATAGCCTTCCAGTCCAGGACTGGATTATGGGTCTGTAACCATGGCAGCCCTAAAACAACCAAATCATGCATTTTATGTAAAACCAGGAAACGTATCACCTCGCGGTGTTCAGGAGTCATGCACATGGTAACCTGTGTCCAATACTGCGGTTTATTTGCTGCCAATGGTGTAGCATCAATACCCCTAAGAGGAATAGGATTTTCTAATGGTTCAAGAGTAAAACCACAGCGCTTAGCAAATGAGAGATCCATGAGACTCAGGGCAGCACCTGAATCTACAAACGCCATGACAGGATAAGATGACAGTGAGCAAATCAAAGTTACAGACAGAATAAATTTAGGTTGCAAATTACCAACGGTGACAGGACTAACAACCTTAGCTATACGTTTAGAGCATGCTGAGATAACATGTGTAGAATCACCACAGTAGTAGCACAAGCCATTCCGGCGTCTATGAATTTTCCGCTCATTTCTAGTCAGGATTCTATCACATTGCATTAAATCAGGTGTCTGTTCAGACAACACCATGAGGGAATTTGCGGTTTTTCTATCACATTGCACCGAATTAGGTGTCTGTTCAGACAACACCATGAGGGAATTTGCGGTTTTGCGCTCCCGCAACCGCCGGTCAATTTGAATAGCCAGTGCCATAGTATCATTCAGACCTGTGGGAATGGGAAAACCCACCATAACATTCTTAATGGCTTCAGAAAGGCCATTTCTAAAATTAGCGGCCAGTGCACACTCGTTCCAATGTGTCAGCACGGACCATTTCCGAAATTTTTGGCAATACACTTCAGCCTCGTCCTGCCCCTGAGACATAGCCAGCAAGGCATTTTCTGCCTGAATCTCAAGATTGGGTTCCTCATAAAGTAAACCGAGCGCCAGAAAAAACGCATCAAGATCAGCCAATGCCGGATCTCCTGGCGCCAGCGAAAAAGCCCAATCCTGAGGGTCGCCCCGTAAGAACGAAATCACAATTTTTACTTGCTGAGCAGAATCTCCAGATGAACAGGGTCTCAGGGACAAAAACAATTTACAATTATTCACGAAATTCCTAAACTTAAACCTGTCTCCGGAAAACAGTTCAGGAATCGGTATTTTAGGTTCTGACCTAGGATTTCTGATAACATAGTCTTGTATGCCCTGCACACGAGTAGCCAGCTGGTCCACACTTGTAATCAAGGTCTGGACATTCATGTCTGCAGCAAGCATAGCCACTCTGAGGTAAAGGGGAAGAAGAAAAAAAAAAACTCAGAATCTTCTTTCTTATAATCCCTCTTCTGCAATGCATTAAACATTTAATACTGGCCTGGCAAACTGTTATGACCCCAATGGCGAGGGTCTCAGAGGAACGTGGAAGTCTGCAGAATACAAAAATCCAGCTCATAGGGCAGTGGTAACTGGGTTGACCATATATCTACTCCTAACGCCAACACTAGAAGTAGCCGGGGATCATTCCTACGTTGATTCTAGATGACACGCGCCAGCCGGAGAATCTAGCTACCCCTAGTAGAGGAAAACAAAGACCTTTCTTGCCTCCAGAGAAGGGGACCCCAAAGCTGGATAGAAGCCCCCCACAAATAATGACGGTGAGGTAAGAGGAAATGACAAACACAGAAATGGACCAGGTTTAGCACAGAGAGGCCCGCTTACTGATAGCAGAATAAAGAAAGGTAACTTATATGGTCAACAAAAACCCTATCAAAATCCACACTGGAAATTCAAGAACCCCCGAACCGTCTAACGGTCCGGGGGGAGAACACCAGTCCCCTAGAGCTTCCAGCAAAGGTCAGGATATAGATTTGGAACAAGCTGGACAAAAATACAAAACCAAAACAAATAGCAAAAAGCAAAAGGCAGACTTAGCTGATATAACTGGAACCAGGATCAGTAGACAAGAGCACAGCAGACTAGCTCTGATAACTACGTTGCCAGGCATTGAACTGAAGGTCCAGGGAGCTTATATAGCAACACCCCTAACTAACGACCCAGGTGCGGATAAAAGGAATGACAGAAAAACCAGAGTCAAAAAACTAGTAACCACTAGAGGGAGCAAAAAGCAAATTCACAACAGGCATGCTCCTGATGAGGGAGCGGATGGTCTCCTGAGGGATCTCCTCCCAGACCTGGACTAAATCATCCACCAACTCTTGGACAGTCCGTGGTGCAACGTGACGTTGGTGGATGGTGCGAGACATGATGTCCCAGATGTGTTCAATCAGATTCAGGTGTGGGGAACGGGCGGGCCAGTCCATAGCTTCAATGTCTTCATCTTGCAGGAACTGCTGACACGCTCCAGACACATGAGGTCTGGCATTGTCCTGCATTAGGGGGAACCCAGGGCCAACCGCACCAGCATATAGTCTCACAAGGAGTCTAAGGATCTCATCTCGGTACCTAATGGCAGTCAGGCTACCTCTGGCGAGCACATGGAGGGCTGTGCAGCCCTCCAAAGAAATGCCACCCCACACCATTACTGACCCTCTGCCAAACCGGTCATGCTGAAGGTTGTTGCTGGCAGCAGATCCCTCTCCACGGCATCTCCAGACTCTGTCACATCTGTCACATGTGCTCAGTGTGCACCTGCTTTCATCTGTGAAGAGCACAGAGCGCCAGTGGTGATTTTGCCAATCCTGGTGTTCTGTGGCAAATGCCAAGCATCCTGCACAGTGTTGGGCTGTGAGCACAACCCCCATCTGTGGACTTTGGGCACTTAGACCATCCTCATGGAGTTGGTTTCTAACTGTTTGTGCAGACACATGCACATTTATGGCCTGCTGGAGGTCATTTTGCAAGGCTCTGGCAGTGTTTCTCCTGTTCCTCCTTACACAAAGGCTGAGGTAGTGGTCCTGCTGCTGGGTTGTTGCCCTCCTTTGGCCCCCTCCACATCTCCTGGTGTACTGGCCTGTCTCCTGGTAGCGCCTACAGCCTCTGGACACTGCTTCTTGCCACAGCTTGCATTCATATGCCATTCTGGATGAGCTGCACTACCTGAGCCACTTGTGTGGGTTGTAGAGTCCGTCTCATGCTACCATGAGTGTGAAAGCACAACCAACATTCAAAAGTGACCAAAACATCAGCCAGAAAGCATTGGTACTGAGATGTGGTCTGTGGTCCCCACCTGCAGAACCACTCCTTTATTGAGTGTGTCTTGATAATTGCCAATAATTTCCATCTGTTGTCTATTTCATTTCCACAACAGCATGTGAAATTGATTGTCAAACAGTGTTGCTTCCTAAGTGGACAGTTTGATTTCACAGAAGATTGATATACTTGGAGTTATATTCTGTTATTTAAGTGTTCCCTTTATTTTTTTGAGCAGTGTATAATATAACATGTATATTTATTAAGACTGGCAATTTATTGACTGGTCTTAAAGAGATTGTCCACTATTCCGACAACCACTTCTCAATCTCTATGTTTCCTGCTTGTAAAATACTAACACCTCTACTCACCTGTGGTGCTGGTGGTGTTCCGGATGTATGTGATTTGCCTGAAGGCAGAAGTGTGAAGCCAGTGCTGACTGACCCTTGGGATCCTGTGACACATCAATGTTACGCGATCCCCGGGAGAGCCAGTACTGACACAGCTGGAATAGTGCCAACACAGCAGGAATGGTGTTGACTAGGGTTGAGCGACTTTTGCTTTTTTAGGATCTCTCTCTCTCTCTCTCTCTCTCTCTCTCTCTCTCTCTCTCTCCCGTGCATATATTGTATTTGACTCCGGAAATCACTGCAGCCCAAACGGTAATATGGCTCTATGACGCCGCAGAAACCGGGCCGGAACCTATGTCATCACGCTGCCCACAATTAATTGGCTGAAAAAATGGCGGGGAAGGCATCATTCAAAACGCGACTTTGGCGCCAAGATCGCGTACCGCATGGCCGACCCCACGCTGGGATCGGATCGGGTTTCATGAGACGCCGACTTTGCCAAAAGTCGGCGACTTATGAAAATGACCGATCCGTTTCGCTCAACCCTATTGTTGACACAGCTGGAATGGTACCGACACAGCTGGAATGGTGCCGACACAGCTGGAATGGTGTTGATGAAAGTTATTATTTTACAAGATGGAAACATAGAGATTGAGAAGGCATTGTCCAAGTAGTAGACAACCACGTTAATAGCAAGCCTACTGGAATAAGATACACATCTCACATTGGCACATCTCTGGCCTTCAGAGCATCATAACTTTAAGTCAATACGGGCACATGACTTTTATGCTAATTGCTAATGTAAATTCGAATACATTTACCCTTTTACAGATGTCATGAATTGTACCCTCATTAACCAGGACAATAGATAGAAAGGGACAAGAGAAACGTGACTTTCATTGCAAGAAACCTTTTGGACGCTACTTAGATAGCCTGATAAGAGTGGAATGAAGTTGACATGACAGTTATTTGTCGGTAAAGAGCGACATTTTTTAGTTCCTGTATAGTTGGGGAAATATCTTTTCCTGTTTTACAGCATTGAGCATTTGTGGTTGCTTCTGTGTAGACATCCTCCTCCTCCTCTCTCTATCTTGTAAGTTCCTTTTTTTTTTGTTCAGTGGCAAGTGCACAGAACACAAGATCACGTCTCTAACTAGCCATGCAGGCCATAAAGTGCGTCGTGGTGGGAGATGGGTAAGTACAAAAATATTCGTTGTATCTCTACTGGGATAGAAGTGGTGGAAGACATATAATGAAAAACTGAGCACTTCATGGAAACTTGAATTTGTAGAATTAGCCCTTATGCTATACAACCTACTTCCTGTATATGTGGTTGTGACTTTCATGTACGTCTGCTCTTTATGAGAATACTCATATTTTTTATATGAGCAGTCCCTCTGATTTAGAGTATTTTTTTAATCAAAAATGTAATTGCATGAACATCAATTCTGTAATAGATTAAAAAAGATTAATGTGCAGCGTGTCCATATTAGAGTAGCCTATACTACATGCCCTATTCGTAGATTGCAGACTACTGTAAGTATCAACCAGATGACGGAAACATGTTTTTGAGAATTTATCCTTTATTAGGGTAATTTCTAGATTTTGTTAACAACGAAGGGTGTTTTAGGTTTGGTGAATAATTGCAAATAAAAAGACAGATCCGGCCTCAGCTGTGAATGTGACCTAAGGGTGGAGGTGGTGCACATCTATAATAGCTTGAGTGTACCTGGAACCAAATTCTGCACACGTTCTCCTAATGTCATTCTCTGTTTCCAAACAAATCTTCACTAATTCACGCTGCACTCACAATAATGACGACATGTGGAATTACAGACACACATTCATCACCTAGTTATTAAATCCTGGGCTGGAGGCCATTGTTTCATTTACTGCCAATGTGATTTGGCAACTTGCATGCCACTTATACCTACAGTTTAAATAACAACCTAGAAAAAATCCCTTTTTTCTTCCTTGTGGTCAATAATGACTAAAACCTTTTGTTTGTACTTGGTTTCCTTCCTCATAGCATGCATTTACACAAACTAGTTTACTTAATGGGGTCGCCCAGTTCTTTTTTGTTTCTAAAAAAAAGTCTCAACATGGTGTACACATTAAAAGATGTATACTCACCTACCTATTCCCCATTATTCACCCATCTGTAGCATTGCCCATGTCCCCTGCCAATCTCCATGATTCATCTTCCAGTGGTGACAAAATCGATTGCAGCAACCAATCTCTGTCAATCTCTGAGGTAAAGGTGACCACTGAGTAACCTCTGCAGCCAATGATTGTCTGCAGGGCTCATATGTTCTTATGAGACTGACTCTAAATATTTTATGCTGGATGTACGGAAATGTGCCCACTGGTCATTGCAGTCAGCAATGCTTTATTACAGCAGTCACAAGAGGAAGCTCAGAGGCTGGCGGAGGTGTGGCAGGGGATCTGTAGGTAAGTAGATATTTATTTTTTTAGACCAAGCCCTTTAACTGCTAACATATGTAAAGATTTGCAAAGCCAATATGTAGCTTGCACAATATGTATCATGCATTTCTTGTAACTTTTTTTTTCCTGGTTTGGCAAGAGGATACAGCTTAGCAGAGATGCTATGTGGTTTTGTTCAAAAGGCGGCATGTCTTGAGATGCAATGCTCTGCCCCAGAATAAAGCCAATATTTTCTCGCAGAAATTTGACTCAAAGTAAGGTAATTATTAAGTGGTAAAAACAAAAGTGCCCAAAATGTGCTAAATTTATCATCCAGCATGAACTACTATGAAAAACTGGGCTAATTTTCAGACTGTGTAGGCTAAAGCTTACACTGTCTAAAAATTATTTTGTTTTAGTAAGTTTGCCCTGTTAGGTTCACACTAGCTTCAAGGCTTCAGTTGAATGTATTTTTACTCAGATGCTGGTGAACTCATGGTCAACACAAAGGACTTTAATGTCGTCAAAATTAAGCGATGGTCAGGGAACCACCACGGTGCAGAGAGACTACCGTACACAAGATGAGGTGCAAACAACAAAGGGTAAATTTATTGGAAGGCAAGGAATGAAGTGGAAGAGGAAGGTGCAAACAGGGGTATGAAATGGCAAAAGATAATTTACAAGATTTGCATTCTTTAGCTGGGCTGTCAAATAGCACTGTGCTCCAATATTACAGAATCAATATACGTACACAAGCAAATGCAAACAATAAATAAAGAATGATGCTACTCTACGTATAGCCTCCCTGGCCTCTCTAAGCAGGCCACACAACTGCTGTTTTTTGTCTGTTGAAGCCTACACTAGGCCCTGATGTGTGCACAAAACAGGAACAAACAAACAGTGATGTTGGGGACTCAGGTCCAGTCCCGGGGGGCCCCAACAGTCTAGTACGGTGGTGCGCATGGCTCTCTGCCAGCTCCGTGAAACGTGGTCTCCTCCTTGCTTCTGGGTCCGGGAGATGCTCCTGGAAACTGTAAATCCCTTTCTCAGTATCTTCGTGGCTTCTCAAACTAGCACAGGACAGCCATCCTTACTGCAACCGAAGAGTCTGTGCAATTTCACGAGTCCACTCCATCCCAGGCTGTGGGTCCTCTTTCACAGCTACAAGCACAGACGTTCTCTGCAGCAGCTTTTGCTCACACACTTTAAAGGCTCAACCCCTCCCCTCAGCACAGGGCAGTTCATTCAAACAGTCTATTGCAGGGGGGAGCAGAACATTCCATCACACCAGACAAGGAGGTGTTGTATCTTAAAGTGGCAGCGTGTTCCTTACTGTCCATAACAGCACCACCACCCTACAAAAATAAAGAAAGAGAGAGGGACATAAAGAGAAAGAGAGAAGGAGAGAAATGAGGGTGAGGAAGAGAGAGAATGTAAATGTGCCTGGGGTGGTAGCCGTGGGTGAGTGCCATGGATTTGACACCCTGGCACGTTACAGAATAAACGAGAATTCTGGATGTGTGTGTATTCTGGCATTGTTGCTTCAGACCAGTCCCGTTTCACTCCTCACCAAGTCCATTAAACTACAAGACAAGGACACCAGGTGCGTTCATAAAAACAATGCACTCTTTAATTGGCAACACACTTAAGCACACAAGGTAGCAGGCAGTACACTCTACAACTTCTTATGTCTCATACAGAGGTAGGTTCTTATAGGTTTCGGCGATTACATTTTACATGTAGATGGTAAACAAGCAGAGCAAATGAGGTACATTTCCATCTTACCATCTCCGTCTTATCTCCAGATATCCTACATCCCCGGCATACCCACTAACCACCAATGCTCTACTTGGGACGTTGCTTTCTGTATATTACTATATAGCTATATAACCCAATCCAACAAATATTCCACTTGATTACTCCACGACACTTTTTCTCCAGGCACAGGAACTCCAAATTTGGTTACATGAAACCATTTCCTCTTCTTCTGCAGCAGTCGGCAGACTGATGAAGGTCCATGAAAGACCAAAACGTTTATACAGACTGCAAAATAAAATTTTCTGAACAAAGATCTATTAAGTTGAGTGCCAAGTTTTATTATTACTATTTGTGGCTTGGGTAACCCACTTTAGCACCTTCACAGTAGTGCCACGGAATATTCTATATTTAACTTCTTTTGAGTCCTGACTGGTCTCCAGCCTTTAGATAGGGGGCTCCTCAAACTTGACCCCTCAAAATATCGCACTGGACCAACTGAGTAACTGTATCTGCCCAGAAGGCACCTTGGTCACTTCTCAGGAGTCTCCTGGAATCTCTCCATCTTCTTCCAGACTACTCTCAGGTAGAACCAAGCCACTTCAAGTTGAAGTCATCACTGGAACTATGTGCACAGCTGCATCAGGCTCCCCCAGGGAAGTCAAGGCCAAAAGTCCTTCCTGGATCTTCTCTAACATCTTCCTCTCCTTGGCAGACCACTGCTCAGCACTTCTGAGGAATTTACTGCAGCTTCTTTGGGTTGAAAATTGGTCACAATGCAATAGTTACCAGCCTGTGTCTGTCCTTACTGGACGGGATGGCGTTGAGGCTTGCATACCCCCTGCAGTGGGCTTCCCCTCTTCTTAGTTCTCTGGAGTGATCACGTACTCTCCAGTTCCTTGAGAGGTGAACTCTTAGTGTCTATTTTCAGGCTGAACAACAATAACTGGTGATGGTGGCATCTCCGAAACTACTTGATTGTGATAATCAGGCTCCCAGGACAGACAAAATACTCCAAATCCCTGCCAGTACTCATCCACTGCATACTGGTCTCCATATTGTCTCTCACCGCTCATGTCCTCTGTCTCTGTCAGAGGATCCGCCATTGTCTTCCAGCCGTTTTTCTGCGAACACGAGGGACACTGTTTTCTCTCTGGCTCCTAGCAGATTAATGGCGCCAGCCTTCTCTTCACTGAGCACCTCATGTCACTCTTCTGCCTTTTTCTAGGGCTGGCCTTTTGATGCCACCACTGCAAGGAAATTAACACTTGTTACCACAAGAAAACATATTTCACCCTTTTACATTAAACTCATTGTTGCCTTCAAGATAGGGTGTATGAAAGCTCCAATATCTAATTTAGAAGAAGGAGAGGCATAGGGAGAGAAAGACAGTGAGACAGGAGAAAAAGGTACAGAGGGAGAGTGAGTGATAGAAAAAGAGAGAGAGGGATGGAGAGAGGAAGAGAGAGTGAGAAGAGTGTGAGAGGGAGAGAACATAAGAGAGAGAGGGAAGGAGGGATAGAGTAAGAGAGGAGAGAGTGGGAGAGAGTGGAGACAGAGAGGGAGAGAAAGAATGGATGAGAGAGAGAGGTGGGGGAGCTAGAGGGAGGGAGAGAGAGAAAAAGGGAAATAGAGTAAGAGGTTGGCAGAAAGTGAGAAGGGGAGAGAGTGAGAGAGTGAGAAGGGGACCGAAAGACAAGGAGAGAAAGAGATACAGAGTGAAAGAGAGAAAGGGAAAAAGGGAAAGTAAGAGGCAGAGAGAGGCAGAGAGAGGGAGATTGAAAGAGGGAGAGAAAGAAAGAGGGGGCTAGAGAGAGAAAGAGAGAAAGAGGGGGAGAAATGGAGATGAAGATACGAGATATGGCAGTTCTCACTTGACTTACACTAGACTTACACTAGAAGGGTTTTCTGCAAAAATGTATAATTTGATAAAGGAGAAATTAACTAATAAAATGAGCATCAGCAATAGAGGTCACATAACAGCACTTCTCATTTTGGGATCATGGTGCCAATCATCCTCATCATCGTCATCATCATTTACAAGGTCTGTGACATTACTATGATTGGCATATTACTTATTATGACCCAGCAGCAAGAAAAGGTACATTATTGAAAATGCTGGAAAAAAAAAGCGAATTACACCAAAGCACCACGCCTGGGCCAAGAGGGGAAGTGGTGCTGACAATCATTCATTTTGTGACAATTATTATCAGCAGTGAAGTTTTATTTGACATATGAATGCATGTTATAAAGTGGTCAAATACAGTATAATTTTTTTTTTCCAAGGCAATAAAATCAATGTACGGAATACAAGATATATGCTTTAAGTGACATAGTCTGGACTTCATAAATGGAGGCTGTGAATATACCGTAATATGTATTCGATGTTTGGAGCTACTTCATTTTAGGTCTATCTAATTTTTTACAATTTGCATTTTATACACCCAGGTGAATCTGTCAGCACTTTTAAAAGCATAGACATTTTCCGTTTTAGCTTACACCTGGTGGGAGACACGACATTACATTGCAATACCGATACATTACTTACATCTAAAATAGTGGTAAACAAGCGAAAAACTTATGAGCATACTCAATGTATAAAATGTGGACAACATAAAACCAAAAGAAAAATAGTTAAATACAGTATATTGAAAACAGACAAATCCGTTGAGTACAACCTTTCTGAAGCAATAATACATCATACATGCCCTTGGGTCCTTGTAAAGTCCGTTAGAAAAATAAGTCAATTGCCATTTATTTCTACGTAGTGACCAAACATATTGTACCTGGGATCATTTCTGGTTTATTTTATGAAACTGACCAAGCTCAAATTTCTAACCTCAATGTAAGGCCACGTTCACACATTCAGTATTTGGTCAGAATTTTACCTCAGTATTTGTAAGCCAATATCAGGAGTGGAACAATCAGAGGAAAAATATAATAGAAGGACATCACCACTTCTGTTTGTTTCACCCACTCCTGCTGGTTTTGGCTAATATAAAATACTGACCAAATAGCGAACATGTGAATGTGGCCTAAGAAAGACCTTCCATCCTATTTATTAGCCCAATTCCGACATTGGGCGTAATAATACGCCCACGTCGGACTCCCTCAGCGCCGGCGCCTGCACCTTTCAGGCACATGTCAGCTGATCTATACAGCTGACATGTGCTTGCAACAGCCGTGGGTGGAATAGCGATCCACCCACGGCTGTTAACTAGTTAAATGCTGCTGTCAATTTCGGACAGCGGCATTTAACTTGCGCTTACCAGAATCAAGCCCTTTATCCCACCCATTGGTGACCCCATCACATGATAGCGGGTCACCAATGGGTCGGCATGACAACCACAGGTCTCCAGCAGACCTATATGGTTGTCATAACCAGATTGCTATGAGCGCAGCCCGGTGATCAGCACTCATAGAAAGTGAGCATTTCTGCTACACACAGGTGATCTGATCATCGCCTGTGTGTAGCAGAGGCGATCAAAGTAGTGCAGCTTCTAGTCTTCCATGGAGACTATTGAAGCATGCAAAAAGTTAAAAAAATGTTTTAAAAAATATTAAAAAAGTAAAAAGAATAAAATTTCAAATCACCCCCCTCTCGTCCCATTCAACATAAAACCATAAAAAAATACACATATTTGGTATTCCCGCGTTCAGAATCGCCCGATCTATCAATATAAAAAAAGGAATTAACCCGATAGCTAAATGACGTAACGAGAAAAAAGTAAAAACGCCAGAATTATGCTTTTTTTGGTCGCCACAACATTGCAATAAAATGCAATAACGGGAGATCAAAAGATCGTATCTGCACCAAAATGGTATCAATAAAAACATCAGCTCGGCATGCAAAAAATAAGACCTCACCCAACTCCAGATCACAAAAACTGGAGACCCTACATGTGTTGGAAAATAGCACTTTTTCTTTTTTTTTTTTTAAACAAACATTGGAATTTTTTTTCACCACTTAGATAAACAAGAACCTAGACATGTTTGGTGTCTATGAACTCGTAATGACCTGGAGAATCATAATGGCAGGTCAGTTTTAGCATTTAGTGAACATGGTAAAAAGAAAACTGTGGAATTGCACTTTTTTTTGCAATATTACCACACTTGAAATTTTTTCCCATTTTCCAGTACAATGATATGACACCAATGGTGTCTTTCAAAAGTACTACTTGTCCTGCAAAAAAACAAGCCATCACTTGGCCATATTGACCAAAAAATAAAAACGTTATGGCTCTGGGAAGAAGGGGAGCAAAAAACGAAAACACAGAAAACTGAAATACCCTTGATCGTTAAGGGGTTAAAGAAAGTCTGTCACCAGGTGGCTTGCAGACAGTTTTTGTTGTTATTTTATTTCTGCTGCTCGCCCTAAGTATTCCTCTTTAGTTTTATTTTTATATACCTTATACCTTTATCTTTATATACCTTATACGCACTCTGTTATATACTTTTTCTCTAAATGTCGTATTGGAGATGTTACAGGTGGTGTTACAGGTTATTTATAGAGGGAAAATTACATAAAAATCACAGGTTTTATCTCTAACATAAAATTTGCTTTTGCAGCTGCTTCCTGACATTGAGTACTGCTCCTTAGCTTACTTGTAATTAGAAGGCCCAGGATCTTGTCTTGTTCAGTTACTTCTAGTTTGATTACATTTGATATACATACAGTAATAACCTGATGGGGCTTAGATCGAATACATTTACCAACATTACATTTTATCTGCAATGTTTTTGCCCATGTTATCAGCTTATTTAGGTCGGTCAGGGATGAGAATCCAAACAAGTGTCTAAAGAAGTTGTCCCAACTGATCAGTGCAGGTCCTGATTATGAAACCCTCAGCAATCCAAGGGGCTCAATTAGAAAAGTGACCAGAAGTGTCATGTCTGGCTTCTGCGATGATATCTTTTACCACATACAGTATATTTTTCCAGAGTAGTTCCTGTTTTACTGTTGATCTTTCAAAAAAGACTTCTCTTTTGTTTCACCTTTTATCTCTGACAAATATTTTTTTTAGGTGTCCAACTGGTTGACATTAATGCGTCAGAACATTGACCATAAATAACAGTAAACTTTTTACTACTCATGATCCTTGCTACCAAGATAGCAGAAATAGTAGGGGTGATGGTGCCTACCAACTAAGTAAAAGTTTCTTCGGCACAATTAACAGTTAGCACAGATGATTGAGGACAGATAGTAATGTAATGTGCATGAAACTGTGATGGGGGTCATGGTGGCATTGTGAGCAGGTGACCGGAGGCAATGCACAGACTAGCATGAGGCAGAACTATTTATTACTTCTGGTATGGTGGGATTTTGTGGAACTGTGGAAGCAGTGAGGGCTCGCACTCATCAGCGTAAATAAATTGGTCCAATGATGTTCCTGAAAAGTAGGACAAGTGTCCTGCGTGTACAATGCAATTTTTATCAAGTAGCATCCATACGACATTCGTATGACATGCATATGCAATCCGTATGCAATGCGTTTTTAACATTAGCTTTTACATGAAGTAATTCTCTATCTCAGACCTGGACAAAGTGCGGCCCGCGGGCCACATACGGGCCTCTGGCTGCTCCAGTCCAACCGAGGGGCTGAAAACAGTGACCCACGGGCCACACCGTGCACGCCGGCCCGCTGTCTGCGCCAGCTCGCTATCTCTGCAGTCAGTCTCCATCCACGCTGACTACAATGATGGAGGAGGGGGTCTCCGGATCTTTCCTCCACCAATCAGGTTGTGAAACAGCTGATGCGATGACGTCATGTCTTCACGCCAGCTGTGTACTGTGGAGAGTCAGCGCACCGTAGAAAGAAGCAGAGCAGAGCACCGTGGGAACGGGAGAAAGGTGAGTATGTGGTGGTTTTTTTAATTTATTTATGTATATGGGATGTTTGGCTGCACACGGGGAGGCTAGGGGGTCTTATCATGGACATGGGGATGCTATGTTGTCTTAAAAATCAGAGGCTATGGGGGTCTTACCATGGAGGGTAGGCTATGGGGGTCTTAACATGAACATGGGGAGGCTGTGTGGTGCTCATATGGTGGCCATGGGAGGTTGTGTGGTGCTCATATGGTGGCCATGGTGAGGCTGTCTGGTGCTCATATGGTGGCCATGGGGAGGCTGTGTGGGATTCATATGGTGGCCATGGGGAGGCTGTGTGGGGCTCAAATGGTGGCCATGGAGAGATTGTGGGGCTCATGTGGTGGCCATGGGGAGGCTGTGTGGGGCTCATATTGTGGCCATGGGGAGGCTGTGTGGGGCTCATATGGTAGCCATGGGGATGCTGTGTGGGGCTCATATGGTGGCCATGGGGAGGCTGTGTGGAGCTCATATAGTGGCTATGGGGACGCTGTGTGGGCCTCAGATGCCAGACATGGGGACGCTGTGTGGACCTCAGATGCTGGACATGGGGATGTTGTGTGGGCCTCAGGTGCTGGCCCTTGGGAGACTGTGTGGGCCTCAGTCGCTGGCCCTGGGGAGGCTGTGTGGGTTTCAGGTGCTGGCCCTGGGGAGGCTGAGTGGACCTCAGGTGCTGCCCCTGAGGAGGCTATGTGGGCCTCAGGTGCTGTCCCTGGGGAGGCTGTGTGGGCCTCATTCGATATATTAAAGGGACTGTGTTCGGGTTCAAATTATATATAGGGGGATGTCTGCATAGTTAATTCTGCTCAATATTAAGTGATATAATTAATTTTAATAAAATTATTAATATAATAATTATAATTAATATGTTGATATTAAGAGCCCAATTAATTTCAGCCTATTGGTTCGGCCCGCTACAACAGTCATGGTCTCTCATGTGGCTCTTCAGGAAAATTAATTGCCCACCACTGCTGTACCTCTTTTCAAGCTAGTTTTCTAAGTAAGAAAATAATCTTAAATACAGATATAGATAGATAGTTAGATTAAAAAAAAGTCAGTGACTTAATTAATTAGTGCACTGCATGTGTAGTTTAATGTACATATTTTTAGCAAAAAAGTAAATAAATAAAAGCAAAAAAATAGTGTGAGGTTACCATAATTTTCTTAACCAGCAGAGGGAAAGCAGACAGCTGGGGACTGGTGTTATTATTCTGGGTAAGGGGCCACTATCCATGGATCTTCACAGCTGTCTGCATAGCCTTTACTGGTTATTAAAAAGGGGGTACCCCAAAAAATGATCTGGGGTCCCCCCTAAATTTAATAACTAGCAAAGGTTAAACAGACATCTCTGGGCTGATATTAATAGGCTGGGAAGGGGTTATGGATATTGGCACCCTTCCAGAGTGGTAGCATTAGCCCTCAGCTGCCCCAGAAATGGGGCATCCATTAGATGCTTAAATTCTTGCATTTAACCTCGGCTGTTACCATTTTCCCTGGTGGGTTAACAAGTGGGGTAATGGTTTGGGGGTTGATGTCAGCTGTTTGATGTTCACTGGCATCAAGCCCTGGGTTTAGTCATGGAAGGTCATCAATAAGACACCCCCATGAGTTTAAATTAAAAAAACACACAAAGAGCAAAATCCTTTATTTGAGCAATACACTCCCTGACCCTCATTTACCCAATTATTAACATCCAAATAGAAATAAAAAAGCAAAGTAATCCTTACCTGTACACAGATAATCCATACTGATGATATCCCACAACGATCTCCAGATCTTTTACATCAGGTTGGAGGGTTGAGCGGTTGCATGAGTATGCTACAGCTCAGCATGCCACCCGGAACTCACTGGCAGTAGCATGAGGATGCTCCTGCAGTTATGAGCGGTGACATCAATAAGGTGACCGGATTTAGTTGGCTATGAACTGCTACAACCTTACCAACGTCACCATTCATAGCATTAGAAATTTACTCCTACCTCCTCTTGGCACAATGGCCCTAGAGGGCACTGCCAGGTATTCCTGCTGAGCCACAAGTCATTCTAACAAAGTTGATCAAAGAATGCTGAGCTTCCTTTACCCCAACCGACCCCCACCTGTTGTCCTAACCTAGGCCAACCCCTGTACAATACGTTGGTGTAGGAAGGTACAGCCTGTCTTACTCGTGGTTTCCTCATTTCACCATAAGCTTCCTCCGTCGGTCGAAGTCTCCTCTTGGATCTTTGGTGCTAGAACACAGCGGGTGTCTCCTAGGCCTAGGGGAAAGATGGCTGGGCTTTGGCTCTCGGCTGGTGTCTATCCTCTGGAACTTGACCGGCGTAGATTGGGGGTTCGGGCCTTTACCACCGCAGTCTGGGTTCTGGGTTTTGACAGGCATCGGTCTGGTCCTCGTATCTTGACCGGCGTAGTCAGGTCTTTAGATCTCACTGGGCATTGTCTTGGCTCCTTCTGTCAGCGGCCAGTACTCTGGAGATGCATATGCTTTGCTGGAGCCTATAACACAGGCTCCAGCGTCATCTCTGGCTCACGTCCACACCGCTTCTTTCCTTGGCGCCAACTCTCTCTGCGGTTTGGCGTGCAGGACCTTTATATAAGACAACTTCATGATCCAAAGCACGTGACCAGGTTCCACATGTAAACTTGTCACATCCTGAAACTTTTCTGATGTCAGTTGGTTCCTCATGGCTCCATCTAGCCAGTAGGTGTTGGCCTTCCTTTACTAATGCCCCCATCACGCTGAGGCTCCTCAGGGGTACCATTGCCTCTTGTTAAGCTGTATAGCTTAATGCAATGGTTGTGCTCCTCACAAATTAACCACTTGTTTGGTTAATTTTCACACGTCCTTTGTAGACTAAGATAAACCTTTTCCTATATTGGTTTAAAGGGAAGTGATCATCAGAAAATGACCTGTTGATTAAATTAAGCTTTTATGTTAAATGTATTATTTTTTTTTGTAAATTTATTTTTTTTACATATCACAATCTGTATTAAGACAAAAAAAATAGAAATCTTACAATTGCCACATTGGCCACTATTTTAAAACTCATTCGTCCTTTTGTTTCAAGAAACAACACATGTACATTTCCCGACCCTATATTTTATATTGAAGTGTCTAATGAGCATGTGCAGATGTCATTGTAAAGGGAGGGAGAGCATGGTCAGCTGTTCCTTCTCTTATTGTGATTAGTGGATTCTGTGTTATCAACTGTGTACAGAGGTGTTACCAGTCATTGTAATCCAGCCTCTGATGATACTGAGCTTTCTGAAAACTCTTCTGGAAGGTACAGGAGTCTAAAAAAGCCCAAGTTCCATGGAAGGTGTAAGATTGCTATTTTTTTGTATTATTTTGCTTTTTTAATAAATATAGCGATATGAAAAGAAACAATTGCACATTTTTTTTAAAATACACCTAGCAAAAATTGAATTAAGCAATAGATCATTTTGTATAGATTGCTTCCCTTTAAGGTGCCCATACAACTTAGATAAACGTCAGCTGAATGTTCATTTGACAACTATGTCTCTTGTCTAAACAATATTTTAACTTTTGAGACTTATAAGAAGCTTTACATTCTAAAAAGACCCTAAGAACAATACCAAGGGTCGACTTGTACAAAATGACAGTTGTGGTTCTGTCTAGTATTTGTAAGTAATTTATAGACTTTGTTTAATTCAGAAGAACTTGATGGACAGAAATGTTAATATACAGCAGTGAAGGATACGAAGAACAGGTAAAACCTGCTCTACAGCGTATGCGTGAGTCATACCAGAGTTCATACCAGAGTTACTAACTAGCAACACATGCTACATTGTCTTAAGGGAAAATTGTGCATCTACAGATAAGCTAAGATTTGTATGTTTACTTGTCATTTTTACAAATTTCATAAAAACCGAACATCACAAACCACCTGTAAGCTATGTCAAAGTCAGGTCATGACCAAGGCAACATACGCCAAGCGAAACGCGCTGTGCAGTTTTGTCTCTTTCGCCCCATCTACTGTATATCGGACACCTACGTCAGAAGAATTCTTTTGAATGACTAAGACCTATACAAATCCAGTTTTCTACGAGCCAATGTACAACAAAAAAAAGAGTATTTTTTACATTTGACAGGTTAATGAGACTTTCACCTGGCGGCATTAACAGGTATAATGTTAGAGCATATGTAGGGCTCACAATTACTAAAATGCATTTAAATTTACACTTTCAAAATAATGAAAATAATAATTAATTGACACATTTGAGAGCACTTCATTATACCCATTCGTTGAGTTTAGTGTATTTTTTTGGTCAAGTTATGTTGGTAATTAAGCTAGCCACATTAGATAGTCATCTGCAGAACACTTTATGAGAATCATCTCGTAGCAGTCTATCTTCGCACTAAATAAAAGGATCAATCAATTCAAATCCAACCTCCTAATCCTTATGACCCTTGACATCTGTCTGGACACAGACAGTAGGTCCCAGACAAATTAGATGGTTGGTCAGTCCCGCTAAAATCAGTAGGTTTGGCCAACTTTTGTAATGTGCAGACCCTTTAGATAGAATACATCCATAGCTTTTCATAACGCTCTAAGAACATATCCAATGTATCCAATCCATAGAGATTACCCCTTTGCGGTAATTCTGGCGCTTAGTCTTGGCTTTTCCCGATTGCCCTGGTGGGGTTGCAATCGGGGTAAGAGCTTTTAGGATTGATGTCAGCTGTGTAATGTCAGCTGGGATCAAGCCCAGTGGTTAGTAATGGAAAGGTGTCTATCAGACGTTACTGACGTCATCGCTCGTGAGTCGTGAGACATGACCGAGAGTGACCTATGGAGCCTCGTTCTGGTCATACCTCATGAGCAATGATGTCAATAACGTCATCGCCCATGAGACATGACTTGGAGTGACCTGCGGAGCATCATTCTCAGAACGACACTCCAGATTGCAGTAGAGAATCGTTGGACGTTGTGGGAACGTCAGAGCTGCGGGGATTCTTTTTTTAGTATTAAATGGGTGAACCAGATAATATGTCAGAGAGTATGGTATTTATTATTTCTTGTGTGTATGTCTTTTTATTTTTAAATATGGGGTTAGTTTTTTGTGATAGACACCTCTCCAAACCCCTGGACTTAATGCCAGCTGACATTACCCAGCTGACATCAATCCCAAAAATTATTACTTCGATTGCCACCACTACTAGAGTAATTGGGAAGAGCCGGGGCTAAGCACCAGAATTGGTGCATTTAATTGATGTGCCATTTCTGGGCTAGTCTTATTAGGCTGGGAAGGGGAAAACATTCATGGACCTTCCCAGTGTAATATAAATGGTTTGTGTCCTGAGAAATAAGTCTGGAATGACTTGAAACTCATTGACTGAAAAACCTGAAATAAAAAATCCTTTCTCATACTTCCATTTGGATCTTCACTGCCTACCAACAGTTATATTGTTCTCACTTGCTTACATAAACTAATAATATATGTTCCTCATTCTGACCCCCATCTTGTAATAATTTCCATCATCTTGTAATATTGTCCCCCATGCTGTAATAATGTCTTCCATCCTATAATAATTTCTCTGATCCTGGCCCCTATTCTGTATTAATGTTCTGCATCCTGTTATATTGTCACCCATCCTGTAATAACGATCTCCATTCCTGGTTCCTTTCTTTAATAATGTCTCCCATCCTGCAATAATATCCCCCATCCTGTAATAATGTCCCCCTTCTTGGCTCCTTTCTTTAATAATGTCCCCATCCAGGTGCTCTTCTCCAACACATTTAAAAATAAGCCAAATGATTTTTCTCTCCCGTCCCTATTCTCACGATGAGCAGAGTCATCTTCCTGCACTGTAACTGAGACGTCATGCACCACCTGGATGGGCACGTCCACACCAGCAACTGGCCTCTAATAAGACACACATCCAGCTGAAAAAGGTTGTGTTGAAAGCATATGTTGGGAATGTTCCTTGACATTGACCTCTAACATATGCTATCATACTGTATAGCCATAGAGTGCATATATGTCAGCCATTGGCTACAACACAACCAAAAAAGTATGCTGCACAGTAGAACCCCCACTGTATGGAAAAACATAGTCAGCTGTGTTGCTGCACATCATGATGGTGCACCTATGGCATCCGTTGGGTTGAATGGTTGTGATATGAGTTAGCTTATAGCTGGCACCTGACGCTGATGGATGAGTCTAGTCGTTGCATGCAGTGGTTAGATGTAACATTCAGCCGGGGTCTGAGTTGACTCAGATCACCAAAACTTAACCTCTTAGACCACTGATGGACACAGACAGAAAAAGGTTCCTGTGCAAGAACAATATATGGACCGATTGCAGGCCAAGAGCTCCTGAAAATGCAAAATTGAACCTGTATTGGAGGTAGAAATGGGCCCCATTACCTCTTGGGCCCCAGATTGCACCAATAATATGTCTGTTCATGCCTTAGACTATACAGGATCATACAGCAGCCAACTGCAATTGAATGCCATATGGTGGGAAGGGGTTAAATAGCGATGTGCAGACGACTATTGTAACCCTGTGGAAGGGAAGATAGATGTTACTGCAGCTGCCCTGCCCCTCTTGTGAGCATATGCAGGCCATGTGTATGGAACAACCTGTTCTGCCATAGGTACTGGCCCTCCTTCACCTCTGGACAATCATTACGCTGATGAATCTGTCTTTGTTGTACGTCAAGTTGTTCACTTTTATTTCAACATACTGTATTTCTTGAGAAATATCCATCTGTGGGAAAGCTTGATAAACGTTTTCTTAAAGTGTTAATGTTACCCAGCTTTCCCAGAAAAGAAAAAAACTAAGAAAGAGAATGGTTGAGAAAAGTAGTCATTAGTGATTAACTGATCTTATGCATGCTAATGATATAGAGAAAAAACACAAAAATTGAGCTTGACTTAAGTTGGTACACATGCAGCACATAAACGCATATTCACATTGGCCGTAAAACATATAAAACCTACAAGAGAAAAAATAAGCAAAAACCCTGCTGTGACTAAGTAAAAAGCAAAAAGTGCATCTAAATAACACAGAGTTTTTAGTAATACTGTTTTTGATCAAAAATAGCATAAAAGCCATCCCACCACGACACGGTAACTCTGATCGGGACAGTCCTACTCTGTCTAATATTAAAAACCTTACCATGTGTCAACTTTGACCTCAGTGTATGAATAAGGGCAGACTAAAGGACTGGGCCCAACCAGTAGAACACCAGCATGGGGGAGCCTCATATACAATCTCCAGCTCAGAAAAGGGAGGCCACACCCCGGCTTACACAGAATGCAATAATACATAGAAAAAAAACACAAAAATTGAGCTTGACTTAAGTTGGTACACATGTAGAGGTTAAACACATGTTCACATTGGCCATAAAACATATAAAACCTACAAGAGAAAAAATAAGCAAAAACCCTGCTGTAAATAAGTAAAAAGCAAAACGTGCATTTAAATAACACAGAGTTTTTAGTAATACTGTTTTTGATCAAAAATAGCATAAAAGCCATCTCACCATGACACGGTAACTGTGTTTTTTCTTTGTATTACTGCATTCTGTGCAAGCCGGGGTGTGGCCTCCCTTTTCTGAGCTGGAGATTGTATATAAAGCTCTCTCAGGCTGGTGTTCTACTGGTTGGGCCCAGTCCTTTTGTCTGCCCCTATTCACACTGAGGTCAACATTGACACATGGTAAGGTTTTTAATATTAGACAGTGTAGGACAGTCCCGATCAGAGTTACCGTGTCGTGGTGGGATGGCTTTTATGCTATTTTTTATATCAAAAACAGTATTACTAACAACTCTGTGTTATTTAGATGCACTTTTTGCTTTTTACTTATTTACAGCAGGGTTTTTGCTCATTTGTTCTAGGTTTTATATGCTAATGATACAGGACTAGTCTGATTGGGTTTCCCTTCCAACAGACTAGTCCTGCTTCGAACCTTATAATCACATCTCACCTAAACAAGGGTTTTCTGGGCAGCTTGTTAAAAAATCATGGACAGACAATATTTTTATGGACACATTGGAAAACCATAAAAAATCACTATAATCATAAGTGACACATGTCTAAGGTAATGGCTCACAGTAGAACACCATACTTTCTATCAATAGATTAAACTATAATTTCATTCATTATTTCAATAAAAGATTTTTACTAAAAAAGTGAATGAACACACAACCACCACCAAAATATCACACTAATAGAGATACCATAGGGATGTGCCTAACCCTATTCTACTACTAAACCACCCTGCCTGTCAGCAGAGGGTGGTACCCTATACCTGAGCAGTGGCGCCCCCGCTCCTCGACGGCTCCCCTGCTGACCCTATAAGGCCCTGAGAGGGACAGGCAGAAAATTCTTAACAATAAGTGTGTAAGTCGGAGGATATATAAAAAAATATGTTATTATGTCAAATGTATGACACATAAAATGCCCCTATATGTATTATCCCTGCCTATCAGCGGGGTTGGCACCCTATATTGACAAGAATGGCATCACCGCTCGCCAGCGGCTGTCTCTCCTATCCCTCACTGATGTGTTGGAAGATTGAATGATCAAATGAGGAGATAACAAATAAAGTGCTTAGTGCCTTACAAAAAAAGAAAGCGTAAAAATGATAGGATATAAAAACCCCATATATAACATAGTTCAGTGGAGAAAGATATAAATTAAAAAATGATTCTTCAAAGATTGCAGTGTTCCTAAGTTAAAATGACTCTGTCAGCAGGATTTTGCTAAGACACTGTCAGGTTGGTGGTGTTAAACGGCTTAAAATTATACCGGGTTCAAGAAATCCATCTTGTGGTTCTTGTGTAATCAGTGTGAGAAGTTTTCAGTTAATGAGCTGCTCATGCTCCGGGGTGGGACTGTAGGAAGAGTCTTATCTGGCCTAGAGCAGGAAGATAAGACTATGCCTACAGTTCCGCCCCAGAGCACGGGCATATCATTTGTAGAAAACTTCTAACAATGATTACAAAAGAACCACGGGACAGATTTCTTCACCCCAGGTATCATTTTAATCCATTTAACACTGCCAGCCTGACAGGGTCTTTAATTTACTTAGCAAAATCTTGCTGACAGGTTCATGTTAAATAAAAGGCATGATCAAATTAAAGAAATCTGCACCCACATCACTATTGTGGCACCCCAGGAATCCAGTTGCCACAGTGGTATTGCCTCCCTCCCGGGGAGGGTGATGCCATGCCTGGAAGCGAGAAGGAATCCCATTGGCAGCATACAACACTTTCCTGACTCCAGGCCAGAAGGGGGAGCTCTAAACCCAGTTTCAGGGTAGCTTCCCTATAAGTTCTGGTCTGAAGGAGGAGTTAGAGTCAGTCTGTGTGAGACAGTGAAGGGAGAAGGAGCAAGTGGAAAAGAAACTGGGAGTGAAGCTGCGATTAAGCTCACCTCCAGGATTAAGCGCAAGAAACCAGACACCGGAGTCCGAGGTTGTGTGGGAGCTGTAGGCCCCATAAATGAATCCGGAGGGCAGGTCTCCTGGCCATAACAGACACCCGAAGGCACAGCAGCAAATTAGAGCCCAGAGTCACCAGGAGAGAGGGACACCTGAAAAAGGCTCGAGCTGCCTGCCATGCGGGTAGTGTTCCACCTGAGGCACAGATTGAGAGAGGGACTTGAGGAAAGCTAAGGCATCAAGAACCCAGAATTCAGCACAGAAGGAAGGCTTCCAACCCCACCTGGCTAGGGGGATTCTGAACCACTTCCAGGCTGCCCAGATTTCAAAGATCACCTGTAACCTGTGCCCCGGACTGCACTGGCAATTTGAAAGTAAAGAGACTGCAAATCCTGTGTTACATAGTTACATAGTTATTAAGGTTGAAGGAAGACTTTAAGTCCATCTAGTTCAACCCATAGCCTAACATGTCCTAACATGTTGATCCAGGGGAAGGCAAAAAAAACCCCATGTGGTAAGAGTAAGCTCCACCATGGGGAAAAAAATTCCTTCCCGACCCCACATACGGCAATCAGACTAGTTCCCTGGATCAACGCCTTATCAAGGAATCTAATATATATACCCTGTAACATTATACTTTTCCAGAAAGGTATCCAGTCCCCTCTTAAATTTAAGTAATGAATCACTCATTACAACATCATACAGCAGAGAGTTCCATAGTCTCACTGCTCTTACAGTAAAGAATCCGCGTCTGTTATTATGCTTAAACCTTCTTTCCTCCAGACGTAGAGGATGCCCCCTTGTCCCTGTCTCAGGTTTATGATTAAAAAGATCATCAGAAAGGTCTTTGTACTGTCCCCTCATATATTTATACACTAAAATAAGATCACCCCTTAGCCTTCGTTTTTCCAATCTAAACAGCCCCAAGTGTAATAACCTATCTTGGTATTGCAGACCCCCCAGTCCTCTAATAACCTTGGTCGCTCTTCTCTGCACCCGCTCTAGTTCAGCTACATCCTTCTTATACACCGGAGACCTGAACTGTGCACAGTATTCTAAGTGTGGTCGCACTAGTGACTTGTATAGAGGTAAAATTATGTTCTCCTCATGAGCATCTATGCCTCTTTTAATACATCCCATTATTTTATTTGCCTTTGTAGCAGCTGCCTGACACTGGCCACTGAATATGAGTTTGTCATCCACCCATACACCCAGGTCTTTTTCATTGACGGTTTTGCCCAGAGTTTTAGAATTAAGCACATAGTTATACATCTTATTACTTCTACCCAAGTGCATGACCTTACATTTATCCCCATTAAAGCTCATTTGCCATTTATCAGCCCAAGCTTCTAGTTTACATAAATCATCCTGTAATATAAAATTGTCCTCCCCTGTATTGATTACCCTGCAGAGTTTAGTGTCATCTGCAAATATTGAAATTCTACTCTGAATGCCCCCTACAAGGTCATTAATAAATATGTTAAAAAGAAGAGGGCCCAATACTGACCCCTGTGGTACCCCACTGCTAACCGCGACACAGTCCGAGTGTGCTCCATTAATAACCACCCTTTGTTTCCTATCCCTGAGCCAGCTCTCAATCCACTTACACATATTTTCCCCTATCCCCATTATTCTCATTTTATGTATCAACCTTTTGTGTGGCACCGTATCAAAAGCTTTTGAAAAGTCCATATACACTACATGTACTGGGTTCCCTTGGTCCAGACCAGAACTTACCTCTTCATAGAAGCTGATCAAATTAGTCTGACATGATCGGTCCCTAGTAAACCCGTGCTGATACTGGGTCATGAGGTTATTCCTCTTCAAGGGGTATAGCATCCCTTAGAATACCCTCCAGGATTTTACCCACAGTAGAGGTTAAGCTTACTGGCCTATAATTTCCGAGTTCAGTTTTTGTCCTCTTTTTGAATATTGGCACCACATTTGCTATACGCCAGTCCTCTGGTACAGACCCTGTTATTATGGAGTCTTTAAAGATTAAAAATAATGGTCTATCGATGACTATACTTAGTTCCTGCAGTACTCGGGGGTGTATCCCATCCGGGCCCGGAGATTTGTCAATGTTAGTGATTTTTAGACGCCGCCGTACTTCCTGCTGGGTTAAGCAGGTGACACTTAATGGGGAATTTTTGTTATCACTGATCATATTGGCTGCCATGGGATTTTCTTGTGTAAATACTGATAAAAAAAAGTCATTTAGCATATTGGCTTTTTCCTCCTCCTCCTCCACCATTTCACCCAGACTATTTTTAAAGGGCCCAACACTATCATTTTTTAGTTTCTTACTATTTATGTAGTTAAAGAATATTTTGGGATTATTTTTGCTCTCTCTGGCAATGAGTCTCTCTGTCTCAATCTTTGCTGCCTTGATTTGCTTTTTACAGAATTTATTAATTTTTTTGTATTTATTTAATGCCTCATCACTACCTACTTCCTTTAATTCTCTAAATGCTTTCTTTTTGTCACTTATTGCGCCCCTTACAGCTCTATTTAGCCATATTGGTTTCCTCCTATTTCTAGTATGTTTATTCCCATACGGTATATACTGTGCACAGGTCCTATCCAGGATGCTAATAAACGTCTCCCATTTTCTTTGTGTATTTTTATGTCTCAGGATATCGTCCCAGTTAATTGCTCCAAGATCATCTCTCATTCCACAGACTTTATTTGCCACTACACTTCAAACCCCTTTAATTGGATGCCCAGGGCCACGGGCCAGGTCACTGCCACCGTGACTTCCCCTTTAAGAACTGTGCCAACCCGGTACCGAGCATCTCACGGCCCTAGCGGGCGCTCCACTATAGTAGTGATTGGGGCAGTCAAGGAACTTTACAGGTTTCCTTTAAAATGTTTCCATGAGTCATTTGTGAAAAGCACACATTCTGTGTCCATTTACAGCCTCTAGATGTAAACAAGTGTATTTCATTCCCTGATGGCAAAGATTTCGAAAAGCATGAAGAACTAAAACACTGCATATTTGCAATGTTTATCTGTTTCATTACACATTGATTAAGTTTTATTTGCATAAAGCTGGAAAACCCCTTTTAAGCAGGAACTAGACATAGTCGTAGCTTGTAACGCTAATCACTCAGATTTCATGCACCTCGGTTCCTCCACATGAGAAAATGTAAATAGCTTCTTTATTCTAATGCTAATCACTCGCAGGTAGGTGGATTCAACTATTGCATATGAATAGTGTTTGCATTAGTTTTGACACTTATGCCATTTCACCACACCGTGTTGTGTCTAGGTGGGCATAATTTGGCAACTAATCAACCCGATGCTTCCAAATATAGTGATGCTTAATATAAAAGTAAAGTATGTTTTAACAGATTGTCGTGGGGGATGTTCTTTATGAATTTGAATAGAAGTAATGGGGAAAGGAAAACACGCAGCAACAGGCAACAGTTGGTGAATAAATCTGAATTAGATCGGCGGTTGCTCTATATAGAGAGCTTTTACCACCCTTGACAGGTATCGGACATTTGAAAAAAAAAAATTAACACCTGCAACACAATCCTTGTATTTTCTTTGTTTGGCAGGAGAAAGTCATTTTAGGTGTAGCATCTATGGATTGTTGTGCAGAGAAGAATATGTGATTTAAAGACCATTATGGCTTCAAATAATGTAAAAAGGACCTTTCATCAAATTTTTCACATTGAACTGGACACAATGTAATAGTGGCTACAGAGCAGAAAAAAATATTTTTCTTTTTGTATTGCCTCTTCGTTGCAGAGATATTGCACACCGGGTGTGCGAGAAACACCGGCAGGTCTGACCGGTGGTAATGATGCACTGTGGCTCCCATGCTGTCAGATTCTGCTGTTTGATCCCTCATGGGAATTGCTAGAGCAGCAGACTGTGTGATGTGGTCCACAATGACCAGCAGGTATTTTAGATATTCTAAGGACTCTTGAGTTGTCAGATAGTCCATTAATATCACCTGCAATAAGGAAGTAGTCTGCACCGTCCCAACCGATGACTGTTGCTCTCCAGCTTTCGACAAGTTGCATTTTCGGTAATTTTGACCGACTTCCAAGGCTGTATCCAGTAAAATAGGATGACAGTAAAACCTCTGTAACCATGCAAATGTCTTTGCTTGACCGAAATATCCCTTCTTCGCACTTCTGTGCACTCATTTATCTACTTTTCAAACATCGCTCTCAGAGAATACAGGTGAACCATAGAACAATCGGTCGCTCTATTTTATACAAGACTCTTTCTAGCAGAGTCATCAGATGTTTCTGCTGAAGAATGTTTTTCTAAACCGTGGTCAGTCGGTACTACTTAGGATCCATCCTCTCATTTACTCTGTTTGATCATTAAGTCTCTGCTTGTCCATTAAGTTGCAGTAAACTCAACCCCTGAGTCAGGTACTTACTCTTTTTGTTTTATAGGTATGGTCTCAAAGTCATGATAGGATGGTTTCCATATCTAACAGCAAGAAGCGAGAAGCTTCAGCTTCTTCTAGTTCTTCATCTGTGAGGCCATTGGCAAGCTCGACAGTGTGTTGAGATAGGACATTGGCGTTTCTGATGCTACAACCTGGACAGTACCACATGTTGTAGTGAAATTTGCTTAATTGGACCATCCAACACTTTTTAAGGTCTCCTTGGTTGGCAATATTCAAGTGTACTGGAGTCAGGTACTTACTCTTTTTGTTTTAAAGGTATGGTCCCAAAGTCATGATAGGATGGTTTCCATATCTAACAGCAAGAAACGAGAAGCTTCAGCATCTTCTAGTTCTTCATCTGTGAGGCCATTGGCAGGCTTGACAGTGTGTTGAGATAGGACATTGGCGTTTCTGATGCTACAACCTGGACAGTACCACATGTTGTAGTGAAATTTGCTTAATTGGACCATCCAACACTTTTTAAGGTCTCCTTGGTTGGCAATATTCAAGTGTACTGGAGTCAGGTACTTACTCTTTTTGTTTTAAAGGTATGGTCCCAAAGTCATGATAGGATGGTTTCCATATCTAACAGCAAGAAACGAGAAGCTTCAGCTTCTTCTAGTTCTTCATCTGTGAGGCCATTGGCAGGCTTGACAGTGTGTTGAGATAGGACATTGGCGTTTCTGATGCTACGACCTGGACAGTGCCACATGTTGTAGTGAAATTTGCTTAGTTGGACCATCCAACACTTTTTAAGGCCTCCTAGGTTGGCAATATTCAAGTGTACTGGAGGTTTGTTGTCAGTCAAAAAGTTGAATTCTGCCCCCATAAGGAGGTCAGGAAATTTTTCAGTGACTGCCCACACTGTTGCCAATATCTCAATTTTGAAGGAACTGTAAGTGTGAGGATCCTTCTCTCCATGAGTCAGTCTTTTTAGATATACATTCTTTTCTTATATCTAGATCTTCAGATTTGATTTATAGCTGTGCTGAATGGTACACAGAATCCCTTGTACAGCCAGGGAAAGCATTAGACTATCAGGATTTGTCATTGCCCCTGATCTACCTGCCACATTGTGCAAACTATCATTCACAATGCCTTGTTTATCCTGCCTCAGTCATTGCCACAATTGTAAAGCAACGTACAACTGCCAAACTATCACTATTGCTAATGAGGTAAGGATTCCTTTACAGCTGCTTGTAGCGGCATAAATAAATATATATATAACCAAACAGAAGGGGGCAGTAGAAGCTTATGTTTCTTATTTGGATGCTATACACTGCCTATGTCTGAAGGCGAAGGATTTTATGGGCAATGTCCTCATGCTGCATAAGCAGCCCTCTGTATCTACATATCTCATTTTATTTATATACATAAATGCTTTAATAAATCAACAGACTCAAAGGAACACTATGTATAGCCACAATATGGCGGCATTAGTATGCAGGCACTGACTTGATATTAAATAGAAATCACCTTACACAGAATGCATGTGAATAAGACATTACTAAAATGTGCAAGTCCGACAAATACTTCTCAGAACAGAAACGTTGAAAGCCGCACACACCCCATCACCTAAATTGTAAGATGTCTGACTGCAGCAATGAAGGTAAAAGACTTGAAAGGGAATTTGTCAGCAGGTTTTAACTACGTAATCTCAGAGCAGCATGATGTTGGGGCAGAGAGCCTGATTCTAGCGATGTGTCACTTACTAAGCTGCTTGGTGTAGTCTTCATAAAAATCCCTGTTTTTTTCTGCGGTGCTCAAATGTTGAACTCTGTATAACCCCGCCCACACCCCTGATTGGCAGCGTCCTATATACACTGTGCAGAAAGCTACCAATTAGGGATGTGGGCGGGGTTACATAGATTAGCTGGATTGCCTGGCACCTAGTCCTCTAATGATAATCTCCTGCTGATAAAACACTAGTTGTATTGAATCTACAACACACAGCCTTAGGCCATGTTCACATGTTCAGTATTTGGTCAGTATCAGTATTTATAAGCCAGAACTAAGAGTGGGTGAAAAATGCAGAAGCAGTGACGTGTTTTTATTATACTTTTCCTCTGATCGTTCCACTCCTGATTTTGGTTGACCAAATACTGAACATGTGAACATGGCCTAATAAGTGACAAATGCCTGTACTCAGGCTCTTAGCCCCTACATTATGCTGCTCTCAGATTAAATATAGCAAAATCCTGCTGACAGATTCCAATCATTGCCATCAGATTATTCTGTAAAATAAGACGCATAAGAACATTAAAAAGGTTTCCTCAACATTATTAATAGGTAAAATTGCAAAGTGCTTCTTAAAAGAAGCAACTTTGTAATTTACTTGTTATTGAAAATCCTACTTATTCTCAAGAAAGGAGGGATCTTTGATGTTATCATTTATTGCTCTATCTAGGTTAATGGCCACTTCTGCAGTCGATCAGATTATCCTAGATAAGGAGCACATTGCTTGTAATCTCTTTGGTATGGAGTTTGTAAGCGCTTCTCTAAAGGTGCCGATTGCTATGGCTATGTCTTGTGGAAGTTCGGGTTCTGGTACCTGACCAGACTTTAGTCCAAGGGTCGGTTCGATTACCAGAACTGAACTTTCTCTCAGCAGGAATCTGAGGGCAGGTTTCCTTTAAGCCCAATGGTGTAGAGGATTATCATGGCAGATTTATTAAAACTTTTAATTAAAAACTGTCTTTACCGTTTACAGTCCATGCCATGAGTCTTTTCCCCCAGACCTGTAATATGGTTATGTACAGTGCCTGTATTGGCCAACTGTCCCAAATATGGCAAATTTCAAACCACCATGGGTCAAAAAGGATGCAGTTCTAAAAACCCTGTCCAAAAATAAGGTGGGTGAGTCAGGGGCAGTGGTGTAACTACAATCCAATAGGCCCCTGGGCAAAATTTGAACCTGAGACCACACATCCATGTTGGTTAGATGTATGAGCCTTTGTAGCATTCTCAATCCTATAAAAACATATATATATATATATATATATATATATATATATATATATATATATATATATATATATATTTATATTCACTCTCCATGCCCTAATGTCTCCATCCTGGCATCTTCCTGTAATAGCGTCCCCTTCCCCGGCCTATTCCTGTAATAATGTCCCTCAACTTGGGCCCATTCCTGTAATAAAGTCCAACGTCCTTGCACCTTTCTGTAATAATGTCCCCCATCCTGGCCTTTTTCTGTAATAATGTTCCCCATCTTGGCAACCATCCTGTTATCATGTCCCCTGTCCTAGGCCTCTTCCTAGTATAATGTCCCCCTTCCTGGTATAATGTCCTCTATCCTATGCCCCTTCCTGTTGTAATGTCCCCTGTCCTCGGCCTCTTTCTAGTATAATGTCCCCCTTCCTAATATAATGTCCTCCATCCTGGGTCATTTCCTGGTATAATGTCTCCGATCCTTGGCCCATTCCTGGTATAATTACTGCCATCCTGGTAAAATGTATCCTATCCTTGCCCCTTTCTTGGAAAATGTCCCTCATCCTGAACCCTTTCCTGTTATAATGTCCGTTCTGCCACCCTTTTCCAACACAGTGAAAAAAAATGAATTCTTCTTACCTTCCTCTGCTCCCACAATGTGCAGCATCTTCTTTTATAGCCTGCATCTGACTTCAGCGTGCCAGCCATGATATCACCACGTCAGCTTGGACACATATCCAGGTGAAATAGGGGCTGGTATCAGCAGGCCCTCTCCCGCATGAGTCAGGTCGCATATGTTTCCTCCGTGGCTGTGATCATTATTTTACTTGTGAGGGCATTTTCGGATGGGTTTTTAACTTTCTTTTATGCTCAATACCATTCTTAGTAAGTATGAGAGTCCTGGACTGAAAAACACATAGACATTAAGATTGTGTTCACATGTGTTGGATGCTTTCCATGATGGACTGTCGGAAACCCGACGTTAACCATTTTAGACAATAGAGGGTGCCGTTGGTGTCCATGATGTGATGGATTGGAATTGAATAGAGCATATGTGAACTAAAACCAAAAGTGTGTATTTGGTTTTCATACAGGAAAGACATATATCTTGGTACCGTGTTAGCCAGTAGATAGAAAAATATTTAGAATTGAGAGTCAGTTGTTGATACCTTTTACAAAAATGTATTGCCACAGATAGATCCATTCTTTGTCTCCCCAATCATAACATTATGGACATGAAATTACTTGTATTAAAAGGCAACTTCAAATCTCAAAGAGACAGAAGAGTTTGGGAATATAAGCTGATGATAACCTTTGATAGTCTTAGTGCAGGAATGAATGTGTTGCATGGATTTATGTCGTTTTACATCAACTAAGGATTTTGCCCCTCAGACCATGTGGGGTCATCACAACAGAACCAGACCCCAATCAGAGGACAATAAAATATTCCTTATCTAAGAACTGGTCCAATATTTATGGACATAACTGTTTATCACTCATGGTAATTCTGCTTCATGTCACCTGTCTTATCCATGTTTTTTTTTATGTGCTATGTTGTGCATAAATATGTGATTCTCCAGAATTTCTTTTAGTCTATGCCTGATGAAGGGACCTGAGTAGTCTCTGAAGCTTGCAATTTGTTACCATCTTTTCAGTTAGCCATTAAAAGGTATCAACCACTGAGGACTCTCAATTCTAAATATTTTTCTATTTGGTTTTCAATCATTTATATTGGGTTTGTAAAGCCATATATACATGGGTAAGAGAGGGAATGTCGATTTTTTGCGCAGAATTCTTTGCAGTCTTCACTCTTGCAATGCACAGTGTGAGATTCTCAACCAAATTTACATGCAACGCGAGCAGATTTTGATGTGGAAACACACTGGAAATGCTTTGGACACACTGCAGATACTCTGCGGATACGCAGATGGAAAAATCCTCATTAAATTCACAATGTGTGCATGTACCCTAAGATAAACATGATGTTTCTACATGGAGGCAAGTAATTTACTTGGTAGCAGGCTCGGACTGGCCCATAGGATAACAGGGCAATCCCCCGGTGGACCCCAGTGCAGATCTGAGCCTCCAACCCCAATGTATGGGCAGTACTTGGCATTATTCACTTGATTCACTCTGTACAGAAAAAAAGCAGCATCTAATCATTGAATCACTGATTAACCAAACTACCCAGTTTATTATTATATAGCGATATAGGTAAATTTGTGAACGAGGGTAGTGTAATATTAGTATGCAGGTGAAAAGTGCCCCTCCCCCCAAGTCAATGTTACTGATGGGCCCTATGCAATCCAGTCCGACACTGCTTGGTAGATAATGTCACTTGTAAAAGCAATTAAGTAATTGGTAAGTCAGGGTAACATAATTCTTTTTGGAAAATTTAACTTCTATGTTTCTGATGTTTGAAGGGACTGTGTCAGCAGGATTTCACGCAACCCAAACTATTTATATGGGCGTGTAACTCTATAAAAAAATAAGTCCAGCAATACCTTTTCATGACCACTCCATTACTCTGTTGCTGAAAAATCAGAGTTTTAACTATTTGTAGGTGTGAAACATCCGTCACTCCAGCTCTATCACCTGCTAAGTGTTTCCTCTTTTTGCTTCACTGACAGGTTCTATACTATGTGACTTCAGGCAAAGGAATGGTCAAGCAGGAGGAGGTTTGACTGGCTGGGAAACAGAGCTGGAAGGACATGGGCTTCAGATCTACTTTAGTCCTTCAGCCTCATTTGTATATTAATTCAGATTTGTCTGTAATTCGGGTATAATATCAGTACAATGACTCCCCATACCGTGGTCCAACACAGAATTGAACAGTCAATAACAAAGTGTCACATAACAACAATGCCTAAATGAAGGTACATAGAAAAACATCCAAAACATGACAATAATTTCTGTAAGGGTAAATAGATAGAGAGAGAGAGAGACTAGTAAGGAGTTTATGATATCGAAATCCTCCATATATCAATGTTGTCTCTCATATCCCTATTCTTATTAATACAAAGGGCCCTGAAGCAGTGTGCTGGGACATACCATGCAGCCAGATTAATAAAAATGGGAAAGTACGTAGATGGAATGAGATATACCTCTTTGAAGAGAAACCCAAACACCAGGAGAGATCCATTCAACATCCCCTCACCTCGACACGCGTTTCGCCACCAGCTTCTTCTGGTGGCACCTGTATGGGAACATGGTCTGATCATTCCACAGCTCATCGGCAGGGGAGTAAGTAAAAGAGTATACAGACAGGATATCAGAGAATTGCAATTGATTCTTTCTTTGAAGTAAAAACAGGCAATTAACTTATTTAACTCATGGAAAGAATCAGCTGAGATCCCATGCTGTGATATCAGTAGACTCTTTTACTTCACCCTCTGCACAAGAGATGTGGTATGATCAGACCATGTCCCTGTACGGTCAGACACAGCCATTACACAGTACACAGTAGGGGCACATGTATAAGATTATCTCAGCACAGGAACGTTTTATTTAAACACATCCAATTGTGGAAGATATTATTATTATTCTAAGATCTGTTGATTAAAATGAACTTTTGTTCGTGGGAAAACTCATTCTCTATATATTTTTCCATCCTTTGGTTGAATCTGATGGACATGTGTCTTTCATCTACCGTACTATGTAAGATATTTTGCAGTTGGATTGCAGGTAAGTATAATGCATGCGACTATCCTGCCTTAGGACACATTTAAACATTCCTAGGAACGAATGTTTCATGATTATTGGATTCTCTAAACTGGTCTGCAAAACACTCATTCGTCAGGTGAGATGAGTTTTAAAATCATTATTCTTGACAATACAATGTCCTGTGTAAACAGGAGATGTGATGCCAATAGCATTATGTTCTGTACCTACAGAATGATCTTATTAACCATTGTTCTGTGCACAGGGCTGCCACTAGAAATTTTGGGGCCCCATACTGGTAAATTTTTCGGGGCCCCCTTGAGACTCCACCCAGGCTCCACCCCAGCCCCGCCTCCACACTCCACCCCTCGAATTGTCCACAGTCCCATCGCTCTCTCTTTGAAAAACTCCACTTCTCACCTATCACACATTAACAGTTCCCATCACCAGATCACACATATAGCCAGCAGCTTTTGTTTTGGCCAAAAGATTTTTTAAGCCGCCACCATAACATGGTAGACACTTTTGGCCTGGCCCTACTCTGCTGTAACCTATTAAATATTTGTTAAAATATGCAATACAATTTAGGTATATTTTTATTTATTTTTCAATTTTTTAAATGACCAATAATATCACATACAAGGATCAAATACCGCTACACCATGTCAAGACCACATATTACCGCCACAGTGATCGAATAACATCAAATACTAGGAACAAATACCACAACACCATGACCAAACACCATATTATTACCACATAGTGACCAAATAGCACATACAAGGGACAAATACCACCGCACCATGACCAGACCACATATTACCACCACAAAGTGACCGAATACTACAATATTGATCAGTAATTAAAAAAACACAATACCATCACCATAAGTGCCATTATACCCAGGAGATCTGTACTTAGTATGCAGTGTCTGTGTACAGGTAATACAGTGATCACTGGTGATATTATACACAGGAGCTCTGTATATAATGTATAGGTAATACAGTGATCACTGGTGACATTATACACAGGAGCTCTGTATATAGTATACAGTGTATAGTGTCAGTGTATAGTTAACACACTGACTCACCAGTGACGTCTCTAGGTGAAGTCCTTCATCTTTCAACTTTCATCCAGCACAGACCGCCGCCACTTCTTCCAGCCAGGACTTGTCTCTGCAGGAAATAACACAGTTATCTCAAGCTCCGCTTGCAGAACACATTACTTAATTTTTCTCAACTTCTACATTACACCACATTAAGAAAAAAAGGTGACATAGTATCACTCTACACAGTAACAGGACCACGCCCCCATTTAAAACAGTATACTCAAAAAATAAAATAAATATATCACTGCAGTAATAATATCCCTTAATTAGCCCCTATGGTAAAAATATCCCCCATCCTGGCCCCCGTGTGTCTCATTCCTGGCTCCAGCCATATGTTCTCGCATCCTGCCCTCATGAGTATCCATTCTGCCCCATATGATCTCCCCATCCTGCCCCATCTGTCTCCATCGTATCCATTATGCCCCATGATCCTGCACGATCTGTCTCCAATCCTGCCCCTAGTGTCTCCAATCATGCCCACATGTCTTCCATTCTGCCTCGTGTCTCCAATCATGCCCCCAGTGTCTCCAGCATTTCTGCCCCCAGTGTCTCCATCATCTCTGCCCTGTGTGTCCAGCATCTCTGCCCCCAATGTCCAGCATCTCTGCCCCCAATGTCTAGCATCTCCGCCCCCAGTGTGCCCAGCATCTCTGCCCCAGTGTGTTCAGGCAGCATTTCTTCCCCCAGTGTGTCCAGCATCTCTGCCCCCAATGTCCAGCATCTCAGCCCCCAATGTCCAGCATTTCTGCCCCCAGTATGTCCAGCATTTCTGCCCCCAATGTCCAGCATTTCTGCCCCAGTGTGTCCAGCATTTCTGCCCCTGCATGTCCAGCATTTCTACCCCAGCGTGTCCAGCATCTCTGCCCCAGCGTGTCCAGCATCTCTGCCCCAGTGTGTCCAGCATCTCTGCCCCAATGTCCAGCATCTCAGCCCCCAATGTCCAGCATTTCTGCCCCCAGTGTGTCCAGCATTTCTGCCCCAGTGTATCCAGCATTTCTGCCCCAGCGTGTCCAGCATTTCTGCCCCAGCGTGTCCAGCATTTCTGCCCCAGCGTGTCCAGCATCTCTGCCCCAGCGTGTCCAGCATCTCTGCCCCAGCGTGTCCAGCATCTCTGCCCCAGTGTGTTCAGGCAGCATTTCTTCCCCCAGTGTGTCCAGCATCTCTGCCCCCAATGTCCAGCATCTCAGCCCCCAATGTCCAGCATTTCTGCCCCCAGTGTGTCCAGCATTTCTGCCCCAGTGTATCCAGCATTTTTGCCCCAGCGTGTCCAGCATTTCTGCCCCAGCGTGTCCAGCATCTCTGCCCCAGCGTGTACAGCATCTCTGCCCCAGTGTGTCCAGCATCTCTGCCCCAGTGTGTCCAACATCTTTGCCCCAGTGTGACCAGCATCCCTGCCCCAGTGTGTCCAGCATCTCTGCCCCAGTGTGTCCAGCATCTCTGCCCCCAGTGTGTCCAGGCAGCATTTCTGCCCCCAGTGTGTCCAGCATCTCTGCACCCAATGTCCAGCATCTCAGCCCACAATGTCCAGCACTTCTGCCCGCAACGTGTCCAGCATTTCTGCCCCCAATGTCCAGCATTTCTGCCCCAGTGTGTCCAGCATTTCTGCCCCAGCGTGTCCAGCATTTCTGCCCCAGCGTGTCCAGCATCTCTGCCCCAGCGTGTCCAGCATCTCTGCCCCAGCGTATCCAGCATCTTTGCCCCAGTGTGTCCAGCATCTCCACCCCAATGTCCAGCATCTCAGCCCCCAATGTCCAGCATTTCTGCCCCCAGTGTGTCCAGCATTTCTGCCCCAGTGTATCCAGCATTTTTGCCCCAGCGTGTCCAGCATTTCTGCCCCAGCGTGTCCAGCATCTCTGCCCCAGCGTGTACAGCATCTCTGCCCCAGTGTGTCCAGCATCTCTGCCCCAGTGTGTCCAACATCTTTGCCCCAGTGTGACCAGCATCCCTGCCCCAGTGTGTCCAGCATCTCTGCCCCAGTGTGTCCAGCATCTCTGCCCCAGTGTGTTCAGCATCTCTGTCCCAGTGTGTCCAGCATCTCTGCCCCAGTGTGTCCAGGCAGCATTTCTGCCCCCAGTGTGTCCAGCATCTCTGCCCCCAATGTCCAGCATCTCTGCCCCCAATGTCCAGCATCTCAGCCCACAATGTCCAGCACTTCTGCCCGCAGCGTGTCCAGCATTTCTGCCCCCAATGTCCAGCATTTCTGCCCCAGCGTGTCCAGCATCTCTGCCCCAGTGTGTCCAGCATTTCTGCCCCAGTGTGTTCAGCATCTCTGCTCCCAATGTCCAGCATCTCTGCCCCAATGTCCAGCGTCCCTGCCCCAGTGTGTCCAGCATTCTGCCCGGGGCCCCCTGGATCACAGCTCTCAAAAAAAACCAAAAAAAAACGAGTTCTTTCCTGGCCACGCTCCTGCGGTGAGCGAAGCTCACTCCCTCCACGCAGGTGAAGCGCGCATTCGCCGGTGGCTGACAATGACGTCAGACGCTGGCGAAGTGCGCGCTGCGGCTCAAGTCAGCTGCCAGCCTCTGATTGGCTGGCGGCTGTTAACTATTGCAGCTCCTGTAGGGGGGGCCCGGTGAGCAGATGAGACAGGGCCCGATGTGGGCCCCCTCTGCCCACCGGGCCCCATACACCAGTCAGGGCAGTAATGCCCTGATGGCGGCCCTGTCTGTGCATATAAAAGTGTGGTCAGCTCCTCTAAACGGGCAATTATACCACCACTAATTGGTTTGTATGTAGGGACTATTCACCGGCTGTGATCAGCCATTCTTTATGGGCCTTGCCATCCGATTTTTTTAATTCTCTTAGCAGTTAAGATAAACATTTCTCTTATCTTCCACATTTCCTGGTCTGATCTTGATTAATTTTGCTTTTTACTGACACTCACATGACAACGGTCATTTTTCTTCTATTTTGTAAGAGTGAATGACGCAAAGTGGCAAATATATTGGAACCAGTTAATGTAAATCTGGAGTTATCCTTTGTCAAATGTTACCCTGCTTTTCCACAATCCTGAATGCCAGATATGGTGCCTTATCCTGTAAAACATCCCTTTCTCCCACATCGTATCTGTATACTCAGTACTCGGTCGATATACCTGTTCTCACAAAATAACAGTCAACTTAAACTACTCTCTATACACATCCAACTAAAGTTGTCAGAACTCGCCAATATTGCTGAAAATATTAGTTAACAATTTAATGTGAATTGAAGCCTCTCGACTCTTCCCTGCAAGAAGACATTGGGAAACATAAGTGTCCAGCAGTTGGAATTCAGTTTCCCGCCTCTTTTGCTTTATGAGAGATACAGTAAATCATTAGTAAAGGAGACTGGCAGTGGCTTTCTCTGCTCCTTCCATTGAAAATTCATGAAGGTTCTTGTGTATAAATGTAGCTCATCGCTGAAGAAGAAACACCTACCTGCACTTTTCCACTGAAAGGGGTTGTTCAGCCTTTGGGTACAAGTCTGCAGTCACTGTATATGACTGCAGACATGTGAATCCTCACAAGTGCACATTGTGCTGTCAGGATTCTGTGGTACTGGTACTTGGAGCATACATACGGTCACATGTCGACTAGACGGGCACATCCTCTGCCAAAACAAGTTAATAGAGTGAGAACTGACACGACTAGTCAGAATGTGTCCGGAATTATCTAAATCGTATACCTACTGTCACATGACCATCCACTCCTGGCAACGGCACCGGAGAATCCTCATATCACGATGTGAGAATTCACAAGGCTGCAATCACATACAGTAAAGACGGACACAACTAGTCAGAATGTGTCCAGAAGTATCCAAATCATATACCTACTATCACATGACCATCCACTCCTGGCAGCGGCACTGAAGAATCCTCATATCACGATGTGAGAATTCACAAGGCTGCAATCACATACAGTAAAGACGGACACAACTAGTCAGAATGTGTCCAGAAGTATCCAAATCATATACCTACTATTACATGACCATCCACTCCTGGCAGCGGCACTGAAGAATCCTCACAGCGCAATGTAAAGATTCACAAGTCTGCAATCACATAGAGTGACTGCAGACTTGAACCCCAAAGCCAGACAACCCCTTTAGGCTATGTGCACACATTGCATTTTTGCTGGGTTTTTTCAGTGCAGATTTGTCACAAAACTTGAAGAGTCTCCTGATGCCAGCAAAGTGAATGAGAATCCTGAAGTCTCATGCACATGTTGCTTAATTCTGTCTTGCAGATTTGGTCCAGATTTAACTTTGCAGCATGTCAATTCTTTCAGCATTTACACAGCAAAATCACCAATTTTGCCTCTGCGTTTTTCTTGTCAAGAGATGTAGAAATGGTGCCGAAATTTCTGCACCAAATACTTACCGTGTGTGTACATACCCTTAAGCCGGACATCAGCTCAGTTGGCCATTCATTAGTTTACAAAGTCATGGATGGCCACAATAATCCCTTTACTGCCATAGATCAACAGAGATTCCGAGATTAACACCTTCATTGCCTTTAAGTCCCCCATACACATTAGACTAATGTTGGCTGAACTCACATATATCGATGGTTTTGGCCTACGGTCTTATGTGTATGTGAGGGGTAGAGCCATGGCCGTACTTATGGCCAAGAGCATATGCGTTAGCGTGCCCTGGTCTCCCTTCACATGAATATAGTGTCCCCACTGGCGCATACCTTCCACTTCACCTTCTGTACCGTTGGGGTCCCATTTCTTCCTCTTTCCCTGTACTCTTCTCCTAGTCACACAGCACGTGCCTGGGACGGACCATATCACACGGTTCCTCAGCGTCCTCCCTGTTCAAACTCTCTGTGTTTGGGGGTTCCCTCAGCCATTTTGTGCCAGATCTGAGGGCATCAGCCCATGCGATGATCTGCCACATGGTGAGTGACCTGCCCTTCATAGCTGCTGTGACTTCTCCTGCAGCTCCAATTCTTACTAATGCTATCACTGCTGCTGCTCTGCTGCTGATATGGCCTAATGGCCCTAGATAGCTGGGCTTTTCCCTTGGAACATTTTCGTAGTCACTGTGCGGTTCCGGGCATTAAGCCTGTCGGGACTGTCAGGACACTAAGGCCTCCTGAGCTATTCAGCTACCAGGCTTCTCTCCTCTCAAACCAGGAAATCCTCCTCTCTTATCCCACAGTGGCCCCTCCTATTTTAATTAAGTACAGTGCTCAAACTACTAATACAAGGTGCTCCCTCTAGGGGTCCTATTAGGCGCTTTCCCTAGCCAAATAGCATACATTGTGCAGGAGCATTAGATCAATACACATACAGTTAGGTCCATATATATTTGGACACAGACAACATTTTTCTAATTTTGGGTATAGACATTACCACAATGAATTTTAAACAAAACAATTCCGATGCAGTTGAAGTTCAGACTTTCAGCTTTCATTTGGGGGTATCCACATTAAAATTGGATGAAGGGTTTAGGAGTTTCAACTCCTTAACATGTGCCTCCCTGTTTTTAAAGGGACCAAAAGTAATTGGACAGATTAAATAATTTTAAATAAAATGTTCATTTTTAGTACTTGGTTGAAAACCCTTTGTTGGCAATGACTGCCTGAAGTCTTGAACTCATGGACATCACCAGACGCTGTGTTTCTTCCTTTTTGATGCTCTGCCAGGCCTTCACTGCGGTGGTTTTCAGTTGCTGTTTGTTTGTGGGCCTTTCTGTCTGAAGTTTAGTCTTTAACAAGTGAAATGCATGCTCAATTGGGTTGACATCAGGTGACTGACTTGGCCATTCAAGAATATTCCACGTCTTTGCTTTAATAAACTCCTGGGTTGCTTTGGCTTTATGTTTTGAGTCGTTGTCCATCTGTAATATGAAACGATGACCAATCAGTTTGGCTGCATTTGGCAGGATCTGAGCGCACAGTGTGGGTCTGAATACCTCAGAATTAATTTGGCTGCTTCTGTCCTGTGTGACATCATCAATAAACACTAGTGACCCAGTGCCACTGGCAGCCATGCATGCCCAAGCCATCACACTGCCTCCGCTGTGTTTTACAGATGATGTGGTATGCTTTGGATCATGAGCTGCACCACGCCTTCGCCATACTTTTCTCTTTCCATCATTCTGGTAGAGGATGATCTTGGTTTCATCTGTCCAAAGAATGTTCTTCCAGAACTGTGCTGGCTTTTTTAGTTGTTTTTTTTAGCAAAGTCCAGTCTAGCCTTTTTCTTCTTGATGCTTATGAGTGACTTGCACCGTGCAGTGAACCCTCTGAATTTACTTTCATGCAGTCTTCTCTTTATGGTAGATTTGGATATTGATACGCCGACCTCCTGGAGAGTGTTGTTCACTTGGTTGGCTGTTGTGAAGGGGTTTCTCTTCACCATGGAGATTATTCTGCGATCATCCACCACTGGTGTCTTACGTGGGCGCTCAGGTCTTTTTGCATTGATGAGTTCACCAGTGCTTGCTTTCTTTCTCAGGATGCACCAAACTGTTGATTTTGCCACTCCTAATATTGTAGCAATTTCTCGGATGTTTTTTTTTTCTGTTTTCGCAGCTTAAGGATGGCTTGTTTCACCTGCATGGAGAGCTCCTTTGACCGCATGTTTACTTCACAGCAAAACCTTCCAAATGCAAGCACCACACCTCAAATCAACTCCAGGCCTTTTATCTGCTTAATTTAGAATGACATAACGAAGGGACTGCCCACACCTGTCCATGAAATAGCCTTGAAGTCAATTGTCCAATTACTTTTGGTCCCTTTAAAAACAGGGTGGCACAGGTTAAGGAGCTGAAACTCCTAAACCCTTCATCCAATTTTAATGTGGATACCCTCAAAAGAAAGCTGAAAGTCTGAACTTCAACTGCATCTGAATTGTTTTGTTTAAAATTCATTGTGGTAATGTCTATAACCAAAATTAGAAAAATGTCGTCTCTGTCCAAATATATACGGACCTAACTGTAAAATATGCAATCCAACAGTAAAACCTTATATAATAATAGAACATGATGATACGAGTGTGTGTGTGTGTGTCGGGTGGAATAGCACCACCTTTGAACCCCCTTACATGTATGGTGCTAATTGGATATGTCTGACTTCAGATTGCCGATCGCATTGTTCTCCCTGAGATAAGCCACCAGCCAACTTGTGAGTCAATGGTTTTCTCCTAGAAAAGACAGGAGCGCCCAGCCTAGTGAGCAGTCATGTGAATTGGAGAGTCAACTGAGAAGGCTGCTAGTCAATTGATCTCCCATTGTTTGGTCAACAACAGACATCTAACATATATGGCCAGCCTTATGACCACCATGGACCCTGACTTGAACTCCTTTACTGTCCTAGGCCATCACTGATGCTGACATGAATCACTTTCAGTGTCCTAGAGTACAAAATATTAACCTATTCACTACTCTAGGTTACCATCGATCCTGACTTGAACCTGTCTACTGTCTTAGGCATCCAAAGCTCCTGACATTAACTCTTTTCTTCCCTAGACAACCAGGGATTTTGATATTAATTCAGTCACTGCCCTAAAACACAAGAGATCCTGACATCAACATGTCACTGTCCTGGTCCACCAGTGATTCTGACATTGATTCCCTCACTGCTCTAAACCACCAGGGATCCTGATCTTAACTTCTTTACTGTCCTTAGACCACCATATTCATTTCTTCACCACCACAGAAAACAAGATACGGTATATTAATAATAACCTCTTAACTGTCCTTGAGCAGCAACTAATTGGGATCTTAAGAATTAAAGGATTTGACGGGTGTTGAAAAAATTTGCATCTTAGGGATGGATCTTTTTAAAATAACAAATGAGGAAAGTCATGACTGCGCTGTTGCTATGCAATAGAGCAACTGAACCTGTGATCGGCTGCAGCGGTCAGATAACCAGAAGAATGTGTCATCAGATAAACTATTGAAGTCACACTGTTCTAGTTAGCTGACCGCTGCAGCCAATCATAGGCTTCAGTGGTCTTGTGACATCCAGATGGTGCATGCATTGCTTCCAGAGCCTCTACAGACAACCCGAGAAAACTGTGCCGGAACCAACATTTGTGATTTTGAAATAGACAGATATGTTCCTGCTTACAGTAAAGAAGTCACTTAATGCTTTTGCCTTTCTCTTACAGAGCGGTGGGAAAAACATGTCTGCTCATCAGTTACACAACTAATGCCTTCCCTGGAGAATATATCCCCACTGTGTAAGTACAATCTTATGCTCACCAGTTCAATTAAAGGATCCTTGAAAGGAGTGAAGAAATGATTAGTAAACACTTTTTCATTGAATCTTTAGAAAAAAAACTTTGTACTGGAAAAAAAAAAACAAAGAAAAGCACGATGCATAATGAAATTTGATGCCTAAATCTACCTGTGCATGTTCCCCGAAGAACCCTATTTTTGCATGTTTTAATAATTCCTTCCTTTTAGCTTTCCAAGGCTTTTATGTTGGTGAGTATGCTGTTCATACACTTAAGAGACGCAAGATCTGTCATCCGCGGTAATGGAGGTGGTGGAAGTCACTTCTTTTTCAAACTCCAGGATAGATCATGGCAGCTTTGGGTTAATCTTTGCCAAGTTGTCAAGAGGCGCAACTTGAAGTTTCTAGGAAAAATATATAAAGGACTCCTAACTTTGTTAGTTCATATTGGTAGAGGAGCCTTTAGCCAACCTAGGACATCAGGACTCAGGTACATCTGTGCTCTGCCTCAGTTATGGCATTTTCTACATTTTTTTCATACTTTTCTAACTTTAACTAGAGCTAGATTAGGACTAGGGTTAGGGATAAGATTTATGGTTATGGCTAGGTTTAGGGTTATGGCTAAGTTTAGGGTTAGGGCTAGGTTTAGGGTTATGGCTAGGCTTAGGGTTATGGCTAAGTTTAGGGTTAGAGCTAGGTTTAGGGTTATGGCTAGGTTTAGGGTTAGGACTAAGTTTAGGGTTAGGGCTAGGTTTAGGGTTAGGGCTAGGTTTAGGGTTAGGGCTAAGTTTAGGGTTAGGGCTAGGTTTAAAGTTATGGCTAGGTTTAGGGTTAGGGCTAAGTTTAGGGTTAGGGCTAGATTTATGGTTATGGCTAGGTTTAGGGTTATGGCTAGGTATAGGGTTAGGGCTAAGTTTAGGGTTAGGGCTAGATTTAGGGTTAATGCTAGGTTTAGGGTTAGGGCTAGGTTTAGGGTTAGGGCTAGGTTTAGGGTTAGGGCTAGGTTTAAAGCTTTGGCTAGGTTTAGGGTTAGGGCTAAGTTTAGGGTTAGGGCTAGATTTATGGTTATGGCTAGGTTTAGGGTTATGGCTAGGCATAGGGTTAGGGCTAAGTTTAGGGTTAGGGCTAGGTTTAGGGTTAGGGCTAGGTTTAGGGTTAGGGCTAGGTTTAGGGTTAGGGCTAGATTTATGGTTATAGCTAGGTTTAGGGTTATGTCTAGGGTTAGGGCTAAGTTTAGGGTTAGGGCTAAGTTTAGGGTTAGGGCTAAGTTTAGGGTTATAGCTAGGTTTAGGGTTATGGCTAGGTTTAGGGTTAGGGCTAAGTTTAGGGTTAGGGCTAGGTTTAGAGTTAGGGCTAGGTTTAGGGTTAGGGCTAGGTTTAGGGATAGGGCTAAGTTTAGGGTTAGGGCTAAGTTTAGGGTTAGTGCTAGGTATAGGGTTAGGTGTTATGATCCCAAGTGGCTGAGGATCACAAATAGACCAGCAAGTGATTAAACTAAGGATGAGCTCTAGGGAGATGGTAACTGGACTGATCGCAAATCTGAACCTATCCAACACAACTAGAGGTAGCCGGTGAACGCGCCTAAAAAATTCCTAGACGTCTCGAGCCAGCCTGAGGAACTAGCTACCCATAAAGAGAAAGAAAGACCTCGCTTGCCTCCAGAGAAATAATCCCCAAAGATATAGAAGCCCCCAACAAATATTAACGGTGAAGTAAGAAGAAGGCACATACATAGGGATGAAATCAGATTCAGCAAAAGAGGCCCACTAGTACTAGAAAGCAGAAAATAGAGCAGGGGTCTATGCGATCAATAAAAAACCCTTACAAAATATCCATCCTGAGATTTCAAGAACCCACACACCAACTAACGGTGTGTGGGGAGAAACTCAGCCCACTAGAGCAACCAGCAAGCGAGGGAATTACATATTAGCAAGCTGGAACAGAAAACATGATAAACACTGCTGATCAAAAAATGAGCAAACAAAACTTAGCTTGTCCTGGATGGACTGGGAGCAAGGTAGTCAGAAGGAATCTGAGTTGCACTGATTACATCGACAGCCGGCAACAAGTGGAAGTAAAACAGAGCTATATAGGAACCTCCCAGAGGATAACGAACCAGCTGATAGCCAGAGACCAGCAGGATAACAGACAAAGCCACCAGGGGGAGCCCAAAGCAAAAGTCACACCATACCATCAGTGACCACAAGAGGGAGCCTGAACACAGAGTTCACAACAGTTAGGGCTAAGTTTAGGGTTATAAAATAGTTACATAAAATGTAGCTAAAAACTCAAAAATATATTCTATCAATGTATAACTTTCATTTTCTAAAGTTTCATACTGAATTACAGCAAAAAGTAGAAAAAAAATAGAAAGTTAAAGTGCAAATTTCATTAAAATGCAATACATGGGCTTGGGGTATAATGGGTTTAATACTCCACTGTTGGAAGGGGCTCAGGGAGTGCAATAAGGGAAAGAGGGGAAAACACTTGCCTTATCCCAAGCGCTGGGAATACACGCTATGCCATTGCATGCAGATATGTCTTCCTGATGCAAGGTGGAGATGGCTATGATGCTGATTAATGGACCTTATATATTTTGGCAGCAACCTGGGAAAACAGTAAAATCTCCCCGTGCCACATGTTATGTGCAGTTTTTGTGCCACATATCAGTATTTTCAGCGTTTATTTATGGCCTCCCCTGCGAGTAAATGTAAGATACCTAAAAATATAGTGTAGAATTTTGCAGAAGTGTATTATCCACTGCGCCAAAAAGCTGTAATCAGAAACTGACTGTAAATGCCGGAAGAAAATGGCTTTTCTGACATCTTTCAATAACGTTCTGTCTGCAGAAATATATTTGCAGTGATATCTGACCGTAATTTTTACTGTGTGATAAAGCAATACATCACACAAAGCAAAATTACACCTGGGTGATGGAAAGGTAAAAATGAATGCAGTTTTCATATGGGTTTCACTGACAGAATCACAGTAAAAAAAAAGTACGGCAGCTCTTTCATGGCCTAATAATGGATTTATTTATATCCGATTTTTTTCCCTAAGGCTTATTCAGAAGCCAGTTTGTCACGGTTTTCACAGATAGAACCTTTTATAGTCTGTGGGGCTGTTCCCATTTCTGCATGAAAACAGGGAGACTTGTCTGATTTTTATTTGGTTTAAGGATCAAACTCGCCAATGAAAGGCTATGGGTTTGGGAAAAAAAATCGAACAGCACTCATAAGCCATCTGCGAAGCTCACATCAGTTTTGGGGGGAGGGTTGCAACCAAGAAAAACTCATGAAACTGATGGTAAAAACTGGCACGCTGACCAAACTCTGATGAAAATATGATCTAAAACACCGATGGAAATTGGTCAGTTTTTTGCGTACGAGAAACATCATTGATGTCTGAATGACCCGTTAAATTCATTGATTTCTGTGATTTGTAAATGTGAATCTGGATATAAAAATAAACAGGGGGCAAAGGAGGGGGGGGGGCAAAATATCTGGGTAGGCTGCTAATCTATGTAACCATGTTTACAAGTAAGATTGAGTCCCCTGATTGTAAGTATAGTTCGAACCTCAACCGATGACCATCCTGTTACTGCAAATCAGTCCATACTCAAAGACCATTACTAATATTACTGCCATACAGTGACCATATAGTGGTAGGTACGAGTCCTGCAGAACATATACGTAATTACAGCATAGTTATAGATAGTGACTTACAACTGATGTTCTTTCTGATGGAGTCGATCACTTTTCCTATATTTTCCATCTGGCCCAGACCGACATGACGAATTCTATCAGATAGGAGTCGGCTGCAGAGCATAAAACAAAGACACATTTGACTTCTCACATTTCCAATACCGTCCACATCTATTCCCAACCTGCTCAATCTCCTCATCCTACTGATACCCGAATGCTGAGCCGCTGCTGCCTTATGTGTTCCGATTACTGCATCTAATGTGTGGCACAAAAACAGCGCTGCTCTTAGTGCCCCATATAATAATGCCCATCGCTGTGCTCCTTACGAAGTAAAGTGTCTCATTTGTGCCCTCTAGATTGTAAAATCACCCCCTATAAAATAATAATACCCTGTGCTAGTTCCCTAGAAAACAGTGCCTACATTTTGGAAGCAATAATGTCCTTTGCATGCCCCCTTGACAGTAACAATACCCTCAATGCCGCTATAACAATAACGCCCCTCTTAAGTGCCCACTTCACATTTAACAATGTCCCCTTAGTTACCCCATATACACTAATAATGCCCCCTAAGTCCTCTATGTACAGTAGCAATGTCTCCTGAGTCATCCCATGTACAGTAATAATATCCACTGAGTCCCCCATGTACAGCTCACCTATGCACAGTATGATGCCCCCATAGCTCCTCCACGCACAGTATAATGCCACCACAGCTCCCCTATACAAAGTATGATATTGCTCCCTGCTTCCCTATACACAGTATGATGACCTCACTGCTCCCCCTTACACAGCATGATCGGCCCATAGCTCCCATATCCACATTATCATGGCCCCCATAGTCCCCCACACTGTATGATGCCCCCACTGCTCCCCTATACACAAGATAGTATCCCCATAGCTCTCTTATAAACATAATAATGCTCCCCCACACAGTATGATGGCCTCAATAGTAGTCCTTACACAATACAACATCCCGAAAACCACCCTCCTCGATGTAGGGCAAGGATGAGTCTGGCATCATGATGTCATCACACTGATCAACCCCAACTCCAGGCCATCACTCTGCCATTCTTTAGGCCAGAGGCCTAAAGCGACCTGCAACCTACATAACGGAGACCAGTAGTGAAGAGGAACTATTTCTCCACAGTCTACACACTGATACAGTTAAGATTGGCAGTTGCTCTGCGTGGACTCCTCCGAGTGAGGAGCCATGGACAATCGGCCCTTCTGGCACCCCGGTAGCTACACTACTGAAAAGATCCTATCATGAGATGTACTGTAAATGACAAGCGTGTTTTACTGCCTAACCGAGATGATTAGCTTTCACACTGGACAACATTAAAGGGAACCTGTCACCCCCAAAATCGATGGTGAGGTAAGCTCACCAGCATCAGGGGCTTCTCTACAGCATTCTGTAATGCTTTAGATAAGCCCTCGATGCTACCTGACAGATGAGAAAAAGACATTAGATTATACTCACCCAGGGGCGGTCCCGCTCCAATGGGTGTCTCAGGTCCGGTACAGCGCCTTCCATCTTCATTCCATGATGTCCACTTCTGATCTTCGCACCACGGCTCCAGCGCAGGCGTACTTTGTCTGCCCTGTTGAGGGCAGAGCAAAGTACTGCAGTGCGCAGGCGCCGGAAAGGACAGAGAGGCCCGGCGCCTGCGCACTGCAGTACTTTGCTCTGCCCTCAACAGGGCAGACAAAGTACGCCGGAGCCGGAGCCGCGGCATGAAGACCAGAAGAGGACGTCATCTGATGAAGATAGGAGGTGCCGGACTGGACCTGAGACACCCATTGGACTGGACCGCAGTGGGACCGCCCCTGGGTGAGTATAATCTAACCTCTTTTTCTCCTCTTTCAGGTAACATCGGGGCTTATCTACAGCATTCCAGAAAGCTGAAGATAAGCCCCTGATGACGGTGAGCTTACCTCACCATCGATTTTGGGGGTGACAGGTTCCCTTTAAAAGTAATAAGAGTATACTGCTAAGTATTTCTTGGTTATCTACTTATTCTTAGTTAAAAAAACCTGTGCTTTCAGACCTCAAATAATTCAAAGAAAACAAGTTCATAATCATTTAGAAACAACAATATAATGTTTTAACTCAGGAAGAGTTCAGAAATCAATATTTTGTGGAATAACCAAGATTTTTAATCACAGTTTTCATGTGTTTTGGCATGCTTTCCACCAGTCTTTCACACTACTTCTGGCGCAAAAATGTAAGCAGTTCTTCTTTGTTTGATGGCTTGTGACTATCCATCATCCTCTTGATTACACTCCAGAGGTTTTAAATGGGGTTCAGGTCTGGAGATTGGGCTGCCCATGACAGGGTTTTGATGTGGTGGTCTCTTAATTTTAGCCAGAGCTGTATATTTTTCCTTAGTTATAGAACAACTTTACAGAGTTTGTGAAAGTGATCTACCAATATTGTTTGCAGGTACACTTCAACAGTGTCTCTTGACTTCTGTTACGAGCACAAATGCAGCGAGGGAAGAGACAGATTTCTTACTCAGATAAGGAAGTTTTTGTGCACCACTGACAGGTACTTTATATATGGCATGAAATTATGGAGATATTACTCTGAAAGCCATATTCAGTAATGTGGTATCCGATTGGGAAAACCTATGTATGTCACTGTATGAAGTCACATACAGGGCAGAAGAGCTCGCTCCCCGGTAGTCTATAGGCATCGTATAGGTTTTATGACTTGGTAGTATGGGTGTATACATAAGACACAATGGAACAGAAATAAAAAGAAACTCCCAAACAAAAGTGTGAACACAACCGGAGGCTGTCGGTCAAAAACGGAGACCTCTGTTTTTTTTATTCGATTTGTAGAGTAAACTTTCCTGTTCAAGGGAATGGTAATTCTTGTTAATGTCTACATGTATAACCATGCAGACTTTATCAGTATCCTAATAATATTATATTACCAGATTTTGGTTATTAAGAATGGACTTGTGATAAAATCACAGGTCTACAAAAAAAGTTTTATTTCAGGTGCTAAGGTTTTTTGTTTTTTTTTATGAATTTAGGGTATTTTGAGAATGCTGAAATAAAAAATTCCATTACTTTTTGTGGAATTGATTCTAGTTTTGAGATAATTCAACCATGAAAATAATCCATTCCTACAATGTGACTTGTGTGTGATAACAAATGCAATAGCTTTTGGTCTTTTGACTCTTTAACCCCTTTCCACTTTGGGCATAATAATACACCCACATCGGACTCCATCCCTTTGATATGTGCTCCGGCGCTGAGCCCACATCTTTCCTGGCACATGTCAGCTGTTTTGAACAGCTGACATGTGCCTATAACAGCCGCGGGTGGAATCGCGATCCACCGGCGGCTGTTAACCATTAAATGCAACTGTCAATCTCTGACAACAGCATTTAACTCGTGCTTCCAGGAAGAGCAACAGATATCCCACCCATCTCGCCCATCGGTCACCCTGTCACGTGATCGTGGGTCACCGATGGGTTGGCATGACAACCAGAGGTCTCCAGCAGACCTTTATGGCTGTCATAGCCAATTTGCTGTGAGCGCTGCTCGTTTGTTGGTGTTCATAGCTAGTGAGCATTTCTGCTACATACAGGCGATCTGACCATTGCCTGTATGTAGCAAAGCCGATCAGGTTATGGCAGCTTCTAGTCTCCCATGAAGACTATTGAAGCATGCAAAAAGTTTAAAAAGTTTTTAAAAATATTTAAAAAATAGAAAAAGTATAAAAGTTCAAATCACCCACCTTTCGCCTCATTCAAAATAAAATGATAAAAAAATCAAACATACACATATTTAGTATCGCTGCATTCAGAATTGCCTGATATATCAATATAAAAAATAAATTAGCCTGATTGCTAAATGGCGTAACGAGAAAAAAAGTCAAAACTCAAGAATTACGTTTATTTGGTCATCACTACATTGCAATAAAATGCAACGGGCGATCAAAAGATCGTATCTGCACCAAAATGGTATCAATAAAAACATCAGCTCTGCGCACAAAAAAATAAGCCATTACCCAACCCCAGATCCCGAAAAATGGAGACACTACGGATCTCGGGAAATGGCGCCATTTTTATTTTGGGATTTGTTTTTTCAAAGAAGGAATATAAACCAGCTCACCCGTGATGCATAAACCAAACCTCGGGAGCACGGACCCACTGTGTCCAGGCATATAATGTCCAAAAAAGAAAAGAATGTCCAGCTTCACCAAGTCCGTAAAAAAGAGTTTTCTTTATTCACAAACTTTAAACATGGAGGATACAGACTTCAGCACGAACCATATGGGTAAGAATCTCAACGCGTTTCTGGAGACTAAGCTCCCTTAATCATTATTATGCAGCTCCACCTTCTATGGGAGGTGGAGCCGCATATTCATCACTGTAATGAGCGGCACCACGTGACCGCTCATACAGGACAAGCTTCGGCGCTGAGAGGAAGCATCGAGGGAGCTGGGTGAGTATTTTAATGCCAGCGGGCGGGCGCACAGGGGGTGGGAGGAGGCAGGTGACAAGGATCTATATTTTAAACACAAAAATAATAAAAAAACATTGATTTTTCATTCCTTCTCTCCAGCGAACGCTGCTGGGGAGAAGAAATGAATGGCGGCTTCAGCACCACACGCTGGGGGGACAGCGCTTACTGTAGCGCTGTCTCCTGCATGGTCCGTGTGGTACTCAGTTGGCAACACGGGCAGCACACGGACAGCATCCGCGTGCGATACGTGTTTACACAGACCCATTGACTTTAATGGGTCCGTGTGATCCGTGCACTCCCACGAACACTGACATGTCTCTGTGTTTTTCACACAGACACACGGTCCATGAAAACACGCTGACATGTGCAGAGACACATTGATTTTAATGTGTCTACGTGAGTCAGTGTCTCCGGTACGTGAGGAAACTGACACCACACGTACCGGAGCCACTGACGTGTGAAACCAGCCTAAAAGTCAGAACTCTTCTGTATTTAATGAATTAATTAACTATTATCCCCTTACTGCCATTGGATGGGATAATACTTCCAGTGGCAGTACCCCCGCTTTCAAGTTGTGGCAGCTTCTAGCCTCCCATGGAGGATATTGAAGCATGCCAAAACTTAAAGAAAAATAGTTTTTAAAAATATATATAAAAAAAATATATAAAAGTTTAAATCACCCCCCTTTCGCCCCATTCAAAATAAAACAATAATAAAAAAATCAAACATGCACATATTTGGTTACGTCGCGTTTAGAATCGGCCGCTCTATCAATAAAAAAAAGCATTAACCTGATCGCTAAACGGCGTAGTGAGAAAAAAAATCGAAATTACAATTTTTTTTTGGTGGCTGCGACTTTGCATTAAAATGCAATAATGGGAGATCCAAAGAATATATCTGGCCAGTAGTGGTATCATTAAAAATGTCAGCAAAAAATAAGCCCTCACTTAACCCCAGATCACGAAAAATGGAGACGCTATGGGTGTCGGAATATTGTGAAATTTTTTATTTTTTATTTTTTTTTTTTAGCAAATTTTGGAATTTTTTTTCACCACTTAGATAAAAAAGAACCTAGACATGTTTGATGTCTATGAACTCGTAATGACCTGAAGAATTATAATGGCAAGTCAGTTTTAGCATTTAGTGAACCTTGCAAAAAAGCCAAACAAAAAACAAGTGTGGGATTGCACTTTTTTTTTGCAATTTCACCGCACTTGGAATTTTTTTTCCCATTTCCTAGTGCACAACATGGTAAAACCAATGGTGTTGTTCAAAGTACAACTCATCCCGCAAAAAATAAGCCCTCACATGGCCTTATTATGGCTCTGTGAAAAAGAGGAGCAAAAAACGAAAACGCAAAAAAGAAGAGGAGGAAAAAACAAAAACGCAAAACTGAAAAAAGCTCTGGGGGCTAATGGGTTAAACATCTCAGAAACTAGAGCCAATCTGGCAAAACTGAAGAAATATTCTTAATCAGCACCATAAACATAATATAAAACCGTTCAAACATCGTTGGCACCAAAATCACTGTATAATAGCGTGATAGTATCATCAAGAAAAAAAACTTTTACAATTGCTATTTTTAACAGGTTTGACAACTATTCAGCTAATGTCATGGTGGACAGTAAGCCAGTGAATCTGGGATTATGGGATACAGCGGGACAGGAAGACTATGATCGTCTGAGGCCACTTTCTTACCCCCAAACGGTAAGGTGATAAAATATAGCACAATCACATTGTAGTCATTAAGAAGAGAAAATTGTAGAAAGTTTTTTTCTGACGCGAACCAAATCAAATAATATCAAATCATTTCACTATATTTTATTTCTTGTAGGGCCACTGTTAAAAGTCACATGCATTGTCCAACCATATTGAAATATTCTACTTTAATGTGTTTTTTTTCCATTTTCAAATGTATAATTAATGGTGTATTTATGTTTATAATTCTTCTCGAAGAAAAAATAACTCTCCATAGAGCTGTTAGGAAAAGGCGCCTCAGCAGAAGAAGCTATTTTGCCCTCTTAAGAAGGAATTGTCAAGTCCGCACAATGTTATAAAAAGCTCATTTGTCATCTTAAAGGGGGTCAGTGGCCCAGTAACATTAACATTAGTTTAGGTTAGCCAACCTTTGAAGGGATAAGCTAGGTGTGTATAATTCTTACGCATAATTTCAGATCCTACAGACATTCTCATATTAAAGTAAATCGTGGCTCATGTGCTTTATGTTTTTTATTCTGTAGGATGTTTTCCTCATTTGTTTTTCATTGGTGAGTCCAGCGTCCTATGAAAATGTGCGAGCAAAGGTAAGAATGGTTATGCTTTTAGTTTTAAACAGTTATTGAGTTTTATATATACAGCTCTGGCAAAAATGAAGAGGCCACTGCAAAATGTTCAGTTTGTCAGATTTTTCTCATTATAGGTATATTTCTGAGTAAAATGTAAATTGTTCTTTTATTCTATAAACTTCTGACAACATTTCTCCTTTTCAGAAAAAAAAATGCAAAAATGTATTGCTTGGAAATTCGGAGACATGTTGTCAGACGTTTATAGAATAAAAGAGCAATTTATATTTTACCCAAAATATAGCTATAAAGAGAAAAATCAGACAAACTGAACATTTTGCAAGTGGTCTCTTAATTTTTGCCAGAGCTGTATATACAGTATGTATATATACTGTGTGTATATATATATATATATATATATATATATATATATATATATATACTGTACTAGACTGTGGCCTGATTCTAATGCAACGGGTATTCTAGAATATGCATGTCCCTGTAGTATATGGACAATGATGATTCCAGAATTCGCGGCAGACTGTGCCCGTCGCTGATTGGTCGAGGCAACCTTTATGACATCATCGTCGCCATGGCAACCATTATGACATCTATGTCGATACTGTGCCCGTCGCTGATTGGTCGAGGCGAATTCGCGGCAGACTGTGCCCGTCGCTGATTGGTTGAGGCAACCTTTATGACATCATCGTCGCCATGCTGTGCCCGTCGGGATTTCCAGGACAGACAGACAGACAGACAGACAGAAAAACCCTTAGACAATTATATATATAGAATATATATATATATATATATATATATATATATATATATATACATACTTACCTTGTAATGACTTCACATCCAGTTCTGTCCGAATGTGTCCGGATCCGGGAATTCTAAGTGGCCGAAGTTCACAGACCTCCATATTGGGACACCCAAGTGATGAGTGTCTCAATATGGAAACTGCTGGTGGTACCAGCCTCTTGCCACACACACACACACACACACACACACACTGTATACGCCGTATGCACCACACACACACACACACACTGTATACGCCATATGCACCACACACACACACACACACTGTATACGCCGTATGCACCACACACACACACTGTATACGCCGTATGCACCACACACACACACACACACACACACTGTATACGCCGTACGCACCACACACACACACATGGAGGCATGCAAAACAAGTCTGTGAAGGTTCACTTTGTGGTTACTATAATATTACAATTACATAAAAAAATAAGTAAAAAACATATGAAGGACACTTGGATAAAATGACCATTTCCTGTTCAAAGTATCCTACACACAGTAAAACATATAATATCATGACTGAGACTATTTTTGAGGAGGTATATTTGCAATCCCTTATTGTTATCAGTAGTTCGAGTTGTGAATTTTTGCGCGACCTTATTCTCAGGGAGATCGAAATGCACTGAACGTGCCGTATTCTGCGTCTTACATTCTTACATCGACCACACGTGATTGCAGTTTTATTTTTTCATCGATTGCAATATAGAATAATCAATCTGATAGATTATTATTGGCTGCAGCTGTCTGCTCCGCGTTATTATATAATTCTTCACGTTGTCACATACATCTCCTATTTTGGCCAAGTGAAAAATTGCGATCAGCTTTTCAACAATTCCACATTTACAGCTTTTAATAATTCAGTAAAGGATGTTGCCTCCAGCCACAAGGATCCATGTAGTAGTTTTTCATTTACCCTTAGCTTTACATAGGAGAATCTCAAACACTGGTTCATCCATGACAGTCTAATGATTCATTAATTTAATTTCACTTAGAACTATTTACAGACCTGTGTGTTCTTTCTTTTCTTTTTTTGTTCATTATTATCCCATTTGATGGGTTCCCCCTAGTTATACCTATGTGGATGCCATATATTCATTCCGTGTTATCATACTGAATCCTGTATACTAGAATTGCTGCACATGTAGAGACCAAAAGGAGCCTGGATAATCCATAAAAGAGTGGATTCTTGTACTAAGTGGTTAATATGACCTTGGATCTTGTGTATTACCAGGGCATACTATGTCAGAGAGTAGTGGCACCGTAGCCAATAGTCAACGAGGCACAGCCCAAGTTAGTGGGACGTCTGGCAGAAGTTAAAGACCCAAACCCCGATTTTGGGACCTCTCAGAGAGGTTGTGCTACTTCCTAAAGGTGTCTATTCACTGGAACACTTGTGTTATTCTGGTAAGACCCTCTTACACTTTAATAGACCATGCCTAGGAAAAGGTTACAGACATCCGTGGGTCCAGTGCAAACATTTAATGAGTTGCCTTCCCTTTCCCAGCATATTTTAAAGGAAATCTGTCTGTTTTAGCCCCCAAACTATTTATATGTGCACGTAGCTGTTTCATGGACAAGTCCAGCAATACCCTTACATGGTCAGTCTGTTCCACTGTTGCTGAGAAATCAATATTTTACATGATATGCAAATGAAGCTGTATACCTGAAGCCTTTGTCATTCCAGCTCTATTGCCCACCCAGCGCCACCTCCTCCTGCTTGAATAACTGCTCCATTGCCTGAAGTCACTCAGCTTAAAAGCCATCATTTAAGCAGGGAATAGAGCTGGAGTGACAGAGGCTTCAGATCTACACTCTTATTTTCATAAAGAATTCAAACACTGATTTTTCAGTAACGAAGGAATGGACTGGCCATGTAAACATATTGCTTTACTCGAATTTGAAAGCGCCATATGTGGATATAAATCGTTTAGGGGAGAAATCCTGCTGATAGATTCCTTTTAATACCCCTCTTTGGAAATGAAAAAGAGGTTACCTTCCTCCATCATCCAAAGAGTTCATTAAATTACTAGTGATAACTCATCTTACAGCAATATGGAAAGTAGTTCATTGTTGTTGAGGATACAGCTACTCCAAAGGCTGAAGAACTTTGTATTTCTTTATCACCTAACAGCCCATAAAGGGTTCCGATGCCCTTATACAGTTCCTTAGCCCCAGAATTTTTCAGGCAATTTCTTATTTATGCCATTCATAAATGCCTGCTGCAAATGTCCCACTGTAGGCCTATGAAGTTGGTGGCAGGACAGAGTCTCCGAGCTTCTGGCCTCACACTCTATGCCAGTTAGGGCATATGACGGGCATGCCATTTGTCAGACTCTACATGGATGCCATGACGGTTGGCCTACAACATTGTTTTCATCAATCATCCCTTTGACCTTACTGTACGTGACAAGAAATATAAGATGTATTCTTTTAAAACCCTTAGAAAAATATTCCAGAAAATGTTCCATGACTTTTCCCATATTTTGAAATGATTAGATGGAAAAACTGACATCAACCTTTGTCCTTACACCACCGATGTGAACGTTTGTCCTCTATGATGGCAGCAAGCAATGAAAAAATATTAAATCTGTGCTTCCACTCATAGAAAAGTTCTTCCAGATTTTTTTTTAATATTGACAATTTTATTAGGTTATTTGGGAATATATTTCGGTTATTGTCCTTATATTCTACAGAGTACATAAGTGTCAGGATCGCCTTCTTTATAATGTTACTGATGATTTCTTCAGATTGGTAGTAAATTATTATAATATTTGTATAACAGGAAAATCCCCATGTATTATGGACATATATTTAGGGTGTACCCACTAGTGACTTCTAACAGACTGTAAGACCTTGCTCTTTTTATTTGGCGTTGATGTTACTAAGGCTACTTTCACACATCAGGTTTTTGCATCAGGTACAATCCGTCGAATTTTGGAAAAAACTGATCTGACACAGATTGTGAAAAACTGATGCGACGGATCCTTTTTTTTGACGGATCTGATCTAGCATATCCAGATAATTGGATTAAAAAAAATTGGAGCATGCTCAGTTTAATAAAATGGAATCCGACACCGGAATCCGTCATTTTCCAGATCCGGCACCGTCAGGCTCCCTTAGGCTTCTGTCATTCTAGCATTCGCCGGGGACAAAAAACGTTACTGTGTACGTTTTTTCCAGAAACCGGAAACAGCAGATTTTCCGGATCCGGTGAAAACCGGACGAAACGCAAGGTCATCCGGAGCAATCCGGCACCAATACAAGTCTATGGGAAAAAAACTGATCCGGCGGCAACATTCCACGGATCCTGTTTTTTGAAAATTAGCCAGATTGAGCCTGTCGGCGAAAACTTGATGTGTGAAAGTAGCCTTAGATCAGTCAATTCATCAGTTACAATTTGAGGATGCCTTTGGTTGCTATGTCCACAAGAACAGCAAAAAAACATACTGTATGGTATGGTCATAAAAATAAGAATTAGTAGGTTGGTCAGTGCTTCAAGGAAATATAAAAATCAATTTTTTGAATAAGCTGATAGAAGCTCCGGAGTGGGGTACTATTACTGGCTTAAATGAATTTTGATTTTTTAAATATTTCCCTTGAGCATTTTTTTTACTACGATACTTACCTACACGCACTTAGAAGTCAAATGTTTAAGCAAGCATAGTCTTTCGATGGCAGGAGAATTGCTTCTCTGTAACCTGACAGATATAGAGTTTGAGTTGGAAGAATGTTTGCATTTGATAAACTAACAAACTGTCAGCATTTTCTATATGTCAAGCATTTCCTATATAAGAATTGAGCTTGTGTGGATATAAAGTATAGGTAAGTGGTCAAGAACCTAAACTTTCTACTGAGTCCTTACACCAATATGTGCGCACTCATGGAGGAGCTGAGCGTTTCTCCAAACTATTCTGATTGGTGGGGGTATCAGCACCTGGATTTCCAACAATCTTCGGGACCTTTCACTAATTTTAGCATGTTAAACTGGCTTCATCATGGAACAGCTACTGCAGAGCTGAATAAAATATAATTTTTTTTATTTTTTTGCATTACTCTTTTCGATATTACCTCATAAAGTTTAGTTTACCATTTCCAATTCAAGCAGGGGCAATAGCAGAGATTCTTCTCTGAGGAATGTTTCTTTTTCCCCTGTATTATGTTATCCAATCATAAGCAGGAGGCTTCATTCAGTGTATAAAAAAAGAAAACGCGCCCAGAAAATGTCAGACCCAGGTTTCTCTGTGTGATATGGAAAGACATGTAATGACACACAGTCCTGCTCTCCTCTCTGATCTCAATGCAGGCATCTATGAGCGGGGGGAAGAGAAGATCAGGGGTGTGTGTGTCATTATAAACATCTCTTACAATTCTCATTCCATGGCAGTCAGTTTGGGAGGGAGTAGAGCAGAGATGAGAGATGCAGATGTGTTTGTAATGACACACAGCTCTGCTCTACCCCCATCAACTAGGGTACTTGACCTTTTCTGTGGGCGTGTTCTTTTATTTACCTTGCATGACACATGATTTTTATGATTGGACAATGTCATATAGGGGGAAAAAAAAGTACCCGCCCCAGAGTCAAAGGGATAATTAGTTCCACAACAGAGATGAGAAATAAAAAAATAAATACTACATTTTAATAAGCTCTTTAACTAATACTCTATGATGTGGTCAGTTTGGCACTCTCAAACTGCTGAAAGGTCCTTTTCAAGTGATTCCAGCGTATAAAGAAACTTTAATTAACTATTCAACTTTTTTTTGTATTTCTTTCAGTGGTTTCCAGAAGTCAGGCACCACTGCCCAAGCACCCCAATAATCCTTGTGGGGACCAAGCTTGATCTTCGTGATGACAAAGAAACTATTGAGAAGCTTAAAGAAAAGAAGTTTTCCCCAGTTTCTTACCCAATGGGCTTGGCTCTAGCTAAGGACATAGGTAAGGTTCTAATGCGATTGAGGACTAAAAGAATATTCGGTCTTCAGCTACCATGGCTATTATTAATAATATTGATTTTTTTAAACTACATAGCACAATATGGACGGAACACAATTATACCTGAAAACTGTGTCAAAGAAAAATTGGTTTTGGTGCCCATATCAGCCAATCAGAGCGCAGCTTTTCTTTTACAAGAGCAAATCAATAAAGAGAGCTAGTCTTTAAGATTGTTGCAATGATTGATGCCCATTAATACTGATAAAATAAGAAAGGACAGTGTGGAATAGATAAAGTTATACTTGGTAGGAGACCTGCTGATATCAGCTTGCAATCTGCCCATGCTACAAACTTAAAGGGAACCCAACATCATTCAGAAATATTTGTTAAGGCAGATGGCAAGGGGCTTGCTTTTATAGAACTGTGGCAATGGGACTAAATGTAAAACCTGAATTCAGTTATTAAAGAACTCCCATCAAAGTTTTTATCCTCTTAATATATAGCAGTCATCATATTATATAGCACTGTGCACTTACAATTGCAATTTTGCCTTTCTACCCAGTTAATTATTCTCTTTTCTCTGCTCTATGTAGAAATATGAAGTTTTTTGTCCCTTCATTTATCATTCCCCTCTTCAACTCATGACCCAGGTGCTCCCTCTTCCTCCCCGCCAGGGACTTTGCAGTGATGAGGGTAAATGGACGTCTTGTTTCTACATAGAGCTTAGAAGAATTCAGCTGGTCTGTTTTTATATGTGATGTAAATAAATTAATGGAAAACAGAAAAATTATCTGGCTAGAAGGGCAAAATGAGCAATTGTAAGTACATGGTCTGCAGTAGGGGTGAGGGGCCTAAAACCGTCCCTGGAATGGGAACCCTAAGGGTATGTGTCCTCAGGCCGGTTTACATCCGGATTAGCTGTGGATTGAACGCTGCATACAACCGCAGCGTTCAACCCGCAGCGTCCAGATGTTACAGCATAGTGGAGGGGATTTTATGAAACACGCACCCGGTGGCCCTGCGTTTACGGACATGAGGCACGTCTTTTTAGAACGCAGCATGTCTGTTTACCTTGCAGCGACACTCCGTCGCCGCAATGTAAATCACAGGGCCCTATGCATAGGGTTCAGAGATTCCGGATGTGTGCAATGAACACATCCGGAATCACAGCGCGTTCAGAAGGGGGCGGCGCTTTGGGCGGAGCGGGTTTTCCGCTCCATCCAAAGCACTGTAAATCTGGACAGTGGACATGCACCCTAACTATCCCTGTCCCAGGGGTACTCTTGAAGGTAGAAAGGCCTGAGTCTCCACCCTTACTATGCTCCTGTTAAACCCTAGTCTCTCCCTACCCCACCCCATGATGCATGGCACAGAAATTTAAGGCAAACGAGGCACAAAAACAAAAAGGGTAACAGAAAACCACTATTATCCAGAACCTCTCACCAAAAATAGGAAGAAAGGGAAAGGGAGGGATAAACAACCTAAATCAGAATAAGGACAAGGAGATAAACACTCACAAGCCTACTGCTCAGAGAACTCTCCAGTAACTACTACCAACTCCAAACTAAACAGATCAACAGTTTCCAGGAAGAAGATTCTTTCACCAGCAAGGAAGAATTGCCCAGAGCTAGTAAATATAGGGACAGGAAATGATCTCATGAGCTGCAGCTGAGCAACAACTCTGTATGTTCCCAGCCAGCATGGAAAGAGTCCTTAACCCTTTCAACACTGATGGATATCCAGATAATCCATTTAAAATAGGACATGAATCACACCATCTCTACAGAGGACCTGCCATTCATTACCGGTTGTGACCTTCTAAGGGTACTGTCACACAGTGCAATTTTGATCGCTACGACGGTACGATTCGTGACGTTCTAGCGATATCGTTACGATATCGCAGTGTCTGACATGCAGCAGCGATCAGGGACCCTGCTGAGAATCGTACGTCGTAGCAGATCGTTTGGAACTTTCTTTCGTCGCTTGATCACCCGCTGACATCGCTGGATCGTTGTGTGTGACACCGATCCAGCGATGTGTTCGCTTGTAACCAGGGTAAACATCGGGTAACTAAGCGCAGGGCCGCGCTTAGTAACCCGATGTTTACCCTGGTTACCAGCGTAAACGTAAAAAAACCAAACAGTACATACTCACATTCCGGTGTCTGTCCTCCGGCGTCTCAGCTTCTCTGCACTGTGAGCGCCTGCCGGCCGGAAAGCGAGCACAGCTGTGACGCGGTGACGTCACCGCTCTGCTTTCCGGCTATGGTGCTTACACAGTGGAGAGAAGCAGAACGCCGGGGGACAGACACCGGAATGTAAGTATGTAGTGTTTGTTTTTTTTACGTTTACGCTGGTAACCAGGGTAAACATCGGGTTACTAAGCGCGGCCCTGCGCTTAGTAACGCGATGTTTACCCTGGTTACCCGGGGACTTCGGCATCGCTCCAGCGCCGTGATTGCAAAGTGTGACTGCAGTCTACGACGCTGGAGCGATAATCATACGACGCTGCGACGTCACGGATCGTGCCGTCGTAGCGATCAAAATTGCACTGTGTGACAGTACCCTTACTCCAGGTCTCCCAGGGGAATGTGACACCCTCATGAGAGCTATATAATATGATGATTGCAATATATTAAAAGGATAAAAACTTTGATGGGGAGCTTTTTTTAAGAGGTCTGTTCTGATATATTGTATGGACAAAAGTATACTTTTTCAAATAAGCATTTTACTGGAAAATGGGTAGACAGACACACTGGAATGTTAACCTTAGGGAAAGTAAAATGTTAATTCCTGTCTTGAAGCCAACAAAAGAACGGTCTGATGACATAACATATTGACCCATCACATAAGTATCTATTGTTATCCACTAGCATCTCTATTTTTTCACCGATGATTTATAAACGGTTTGTTATTGTAACTATTTTTAATATCTAGAATAGCACAAACTAATATGCAATTCTAAGCATTAAAAAAGCAAGAGATCTAATGTAAATGTCAAAACAAAATTAAAAATACAAGTGTTAACTGGCTAAGAAATAGAACAAATCACCCTAAGCCTGCCAGTAAAAAAGAAAATATGATGATGTGTTAGTATAAATACGCCTTCGAAATGTGGTGTTGGAGAAGGATGTTATTGATACCATGGATGGCAAGAAGAAACAAACAACTCAATTTTGGAACAAATCAAGCCAGATAAGTCACTGGAAGCAAGGATCACCAAGTTACGACTTGCCTACTTTGGATACATCATACGAAGAGAGCAATCACTGGAGAAACACATCCTAGTTGGAAGAATAGATGAAATGGAAGACCGGCAATCTGATGGCATGATACAATCAAGATAACATCAGAGAAGACCCTGGTGGTCCTATCTAGTCTTGCACAGGTTGGATCTTCCTATAGAGTCTCTATTCATCAAGTCACCATGTCTCGAAATTGAGCTGAAGGCCGTTAATAATAATAATAATAATAATAATAATAATAATAGTAGTATAAATACAAGTCAATGGAAAATGCTCAGGAAAAGTTTTATATCAATTATGTTACAGAGAAATAAACGATATCTTTGTACTGTATTAGCAAGTAGAGTCCTCAGTGGTTGATACGTTGATTTCTGTGAAACTATGCCTGATGGAGAGTTTTGAGTAGTCTTGAAAGCGTGCTATCAATCGTCACCATTTCTGTTAGCCATTAAAAGGTAATAATTAGAGAAGGGTGGCTCGATATGCGGCACTCCGGTTCATTGGCCAGATCAGTAGTCTCTGGCCAGGTTAGCAAATCTCTTGCCTTCCGGGATACCTGGCTTGGCTTTTGATTAGCAAAGTAATGACTGCAGTGGAACCCACAGATGACGTCGCACCAACCCGGCTACTCATAAGCGGATCCCAGGAGGTAAGAGATTTGTGAGCCTCTTATCCAGCAGCCAGAGACTACTGACCTGGCCTGCATATCAATCTGCCCAACTCTAGTAGCAACTGGAGCGCCCCCAGACGCAGGGCCGCGGGGTACTCGATACCGGGCCTCTCTGTCTCGGTCTTGGGGTTGTCACGGTGGCTAGACCTGGTCCGTGACCCTGCTAAGGGGCGTCCAATGAAAGGTGTGGTGATGGTACGTGGTGCAAGTCGCGATGAATAACGAGGACACAGGGTTGCAGTCTCTTTACCTCTTTACTGAAGGCTTCAGGATCCGCAATCCAGAGCACTGCTAACAGGGCTGGCTGAGACCGGCCGGTCCGAAGGCACATCCAGAGTTCCCTTTGCAGGTGGAAATCAGTGCCTACCTTCTAGCACCTGTGTGTTGTAGTACCTCCCTGCTGAGCACCACGGGATAGTCCTCACAACTGTTGTGTCTGTTTCTGATGTTCTTTCTCACAACTCGTATCTGTTCTGATGTTCTTTCTCCGTCCCCCAGATGATTTGGCTAGGACGCACCCATATGACGGGTAGGCCTGGAGTTCTTCCGGGACCCTAGCGACGCCCCTCTCCCACAATTGCCTCCTATGTCTGCTTAGGTGATTTAGGTGAGACAGCCAACCTATAATTAACTGCCCTGCCGTTGGTTTGAAGTAATTCTTGGAGCCCAATACTTCCTCGGCGTTCCGGCCACCGGCTACGCGCCTCAGCAGGATGTTGCCACGATATTAAGGCACGACTCCTACTGGTTCTATTTTCCTTTGTGCTGTGATCTCGTTTCTCACTTCTCCACAATAAACCTCGCTTCTTGTCCCTTCTTAAGATACCACCGCAATGAAGTGCAGGCGCGGTTCTGTAACAATCTGTCCTTTTCGCTAGGCCTCTGTCAGGATCCCACCCCTGACAGGGACCCACCTGAATCTTCCCCCGCAACACCCTCTGCCACAGGATGTTGCCTGGTTCCAACCCAGTCAGCTTCTCTCTAACTTCCTATCCGACTCCCAGTTTTACCAGATTGTGAGGAGTGGCCTAATCATAGAACCCTTTGCTCCCCCTGGTGGCCAGAATGTGAAGTGTAATGTGTGACTGTGATACCTGGTCAGGTGAACTCCTTAAGTGCGATCAGACGTACCATCACTCCCCTTAGTGGCAGAGCAACAGTACTGCAACGACCAGGACTCTGGGGCGCTGCACTACCACTGAGCACTCTACAGTTTATTTTTTTTATTATATTAAATAATATGTTACATGGTAATGTTCTTGAATCCAATGTTAACTTTACAATTCTGAATCCTAATCCTAATCTGCTTCATTCTTAAAATATATGTATATAATATATCAACCATAAATAAGTAAAAATAATATTCATCTTCTAAAGAACTCAAATGCCAAGCATTTGGATCATTGTGTGACACATTCTTTATAATTGTCGTTCTAGTGGCATGCTGCCTAATAGACTGAATATATGATAATTAATGGATAATGGATTTATATGACTTAAGACATCTGCTTATCCTTTCCCAATTTCACGGTTTTGACATCTCCTGTTAATTATACATAGAACTCGCATGGGAGATGCAAATGAGCAGCTGAATGTTTAAATCTCTATTTTATCACCATGACATGCTATAAGACTGTAGGGAAAACGGAGCAGAGAAAGAAATTACAACTTGGGGTTTTGTATTATATAACAGCCCTGGTGCCACACATGAGCATATTGCTGGTTGTTAAATCAATGCTAATATAGTACGCTCCATAAATCATCTACAACACAACAAAGGGTTTAGCTGCAGACAACCAAGAACAACCTAATAAAAGTCAAGAGGTTGGATAGGGTGGAATTTTGAAGCACGTAGTGTGCCTGGAATCAGTGGTATAACTAGAATCCGATCGCCCCTGATGTAAAATTCGGACCTTGGCCCCCACCAGCATGTTTGACTGATATATGGGCAATTGTAGCATTCTAGAACTTATAAAAACATGTGTATTCGCCCCCCCCCCCCCCGTAATAATGTTCCCGTCCTGTCTCCTTCCTGTAATAATGTCCCTTGTCCTGGCCCATTTCATAATAATGTCTCCCTTCTGACCCCTTTCTGAATTAATGTCCCCTGTCATGGGCCCCTCTCCTGGAATAGTCCCCCCTACTGGTCCCTTCCAGTAATAATGTCCCCCTCCTGGCCCCTTCCTGTAATATGCCCCTTCCATTCTGGGCTCCATCCTATTCCAATGTCTCCCATCCTATGCTCCTTCCTGGTATAATGTCCCCCATCCTGGGCCCCTGCGAATAATAATAATGTCCCCCATCCTGGGCCCCTTCCAATAATAATAATGTCACCCATCCTTGGCGCCTTCCATTAATAATGTCCACCATCCTTGGCCCCTTCCAAAAATAATGTCTCCCATCCTGGGACCCTTCCAATAATAACGTCCACCATCCTGGGCACCTTCCGAAAATAATTTCCCCCATCCTGGGCGCCTTCCAAAAATAATGTCCCTCATCCTGGGCCCCTTCCAATAATAGTGTCCGCCATCCTGGGACCCTTCCGGTAATAATATCCCTCATTCTTTTCTGAAACATTATAAGAAGAAACAAATGACTATTCTTACCTTCCCACGCTCCCACGATGTGCAGTATTCTCTTCTGCAAAATGAAAGCATAAAGTGAAAGAATTTTGATATCTTACCAAATTTCTTTATACTTTGCATTTGTATTTTTATATATATTATTAAAATGGACACATAGTGAATAGTAAGTACTTACCCTTTTAGATATAATGATATATGCCAACTCTCCCGAGTTATATATGGCAACTCTCACAGAAAAGATAGCCAATCTTCTGTGCATAACCCCGCCCACACCACTGATTGGCAGCTTTCTGTGTGCACTGTGCATAGGCAAAAAGATGCCAATCAGTGGTGGGGGCGGGGTTATACAGAGCTCATGAATATGGAGGACTACATGGCAGCAGGTGTAATAATCCATTAATGATGATGCCCTGCTGATGAAACAGTGATTTTAGCAAAACTACAGCAAGCAGCCCAGTGTATGACACCTCTTCGGAATAAGGGCCTCTGTCTCTACATTTTACTGCTTTCTGGTTAGGTGGCAAAAACCTGGGGACAGATTCGTTTTAAGCTGGCCATACACATGAGATATCTGTTGACTTTATTTTAGTTAACCAGGTATTATCTCTCGAGCTCCCCATAGACTTGAACAGTCAGCTCGGCCAAAGCGTTTATGAGTTTTTAACAGGAAGAGTGGAAAATATATAAATTGAGTGTGGAAGTTCTAACTGCCTAATTCTTCTCTGCTTTGACATCATCTGTTAGCGCAGAGTCGGGAAGCCCCCGCGCACATCAGATAGTCGGTCTTGCCAAAATCAGCAAGTTTGATCTAATGTTTATGGAAGCATTTAGTGCAGTTATCAGACGTCTGTCGTGTAACCGGCTGTGCAACTGTGTGTGTATCAGAACATGGAAACCTTTTTATCAACTGGCAGTAAACAATTAGATGGTTTATCCAGTACTATTTTTTTAATATGTTACTAAAAACTAATAGGCAGGTAGTTGCTAACAACACGCCGGATCTAACCAGCGCCGGCATAGAACTGTTACCGACCGCTCCTGCCAGAAATTCAGCTGCACAAAGTCAACAGAGCAGCTCCTCCTCTTCCAGGCTGCTCGGTTGACGAGGCGTGTCTGCCGATGTCATGCTGATTGACAGCAGGCTTCCTGCAGTTAGGCGGTGCGGAATGGCAGTCAATCAGCATTATGTCAGCAGTTATGCTCCATCAACAGAGCAGAGAGTAAGAAAAGGAGCTGCTCTGTCGATGTGACATCAGGGAAGCCAATGAATCGCTGGCAGGACATGTCTGTGACCGCATTGTGCCAGCAGAGATTGGTGCCGGGCATAACAGGCAGATAGTTAGCAACTACCTGCCTGTTAGGTTTTATGTTGTGAATTCCGTTCTCGGGCTCCCTCCTGTGGTCATGAGTGGTACTTTGTGAGTTCTGTTCATGGGCTTCCTCTGGTGGCTTTGAGTGATACGGCTGGTCTGTAGCTGGGCTCCAGCTGCCTCGTTTTCTGCTATGCTGGCTGCCTATTTAACTCCACCTGGATCTTTACTTGTTGCCTGCTGTCGTTGTATTCAGTACTGGTTCAGATCTCTCTGGGACTTCCCTTGTGACCTGTCTCCTCCTGGAGAAGCTAAGTTCATGCTGGTTCATTTTTGCTCATTACTTTTTTGAAAATGTTTCTCAGTATATGATGAGTTCAGTACAGCTTGCTTATATGCTATTTTCTTGCTAGCTGGAAGCTCTGGGGTGCAGAGTTGCGCCCCTCACATCGTGAGTCGGTGTGGGGGTCTTTTGTATTCTCTGCGTGGATAATTTTTGTAGTATTTTATACTGACCGCACAGATTCCTTGCTATCTTCTGACTATTTAGTTATTAGCGGGCCTCATTTGCTAAAACCTGTTTTCATTTCTATGTTTGTGTTTTCCCCTTAACTCACCGTTATTATTTGTGGGGGGCTGCTATTACTTTGGGGAAATTTCTCTGAGGCAAGTGAGGCTTTGTTTCTCTCTAGGGATAGCTAGTTCTCATGCTGTGAAGAGGCGTCTAGGCAGAGTCAGGAATGCTCCACGGCTGCCTATAGTGTGTGTTGATAGGATCAGGGTTGCGGTCAGTAAAGTTCCCACATTCCCAGAGCTTGTCCTTTATTTCTGGTTTACCTATCTGGTCATTTCATGTGTTCCTAACCACCAGGACCATAACAGTACAGCAGGCCCATAAAGTGTTAATGCATCGCAAAAGAGGGATAAGAGAAGGTCTGAGCTCATTTTTTTTTTCCTCTGCAGTGTGTTTAGCCTCTCTCTTCCCCTTAATCTCTGGGTGGTTCAGGACTCAGCTGCAGATATGGACATTCTAAGTCTGTCCTCTAGTGTGGATCATCTCACTGCAAGGGTACAAGGCACTCAGGATTATGTAGTTCACAGTCCTATGTCAGAGCCTAAAATACCAATTCCTGAGTTGTTCTCTGGAGATAGATCTAAGTTCTTGAATTTCAAAAATAATTGCAAATTGTTTCTTTCTCTGAGACCTCGTTCCTCTGGTGACCCTGCTCAGCAAGTTAAAATTATTATTTCTTTGTTACGTGGTGACCCTCAAGATTGGGCATTCTCCCTGGCGCCAGGAGATCCTGCATTGCTAAATGTGGATGCGTTTTTTCTGGCGCTTGGATTGCTTTATGAGGAACCTAATCTAGTAGACCAGGCAGAAAAGATTTTGCTGGCTCTCTCTCAGGGTCAGGATGAAGCAGAGGTTTACTGTCAGAGGTTTAGGAAATGGTCTGTGCTCACTCAATGGAATAAGTGTGCCCTGGCAGCGATTTTCAGAAAGCGTCTTTCTGAAGCCCTTAAGGATGTTATGGTGGGGTTCCCCACGCCTGCGGGTCTGAATGAGTCAATGTCTTTCGCCATTCAGATTGATCGGCGTTTGCGGGAGCGCAAACCTGTGCGCCATCTGGCGGTGTTTTCTGAGTAGAAGCCTGAGTCTATGCAATGTGACAGGATTCTGACCAGAATTGAACGGCAAAATCACAGACGTCAGAATGGGTTGTGCTTTTACTGTGGTGACTCCACTCATGTTTTCTCTGATTGTTCTAAGCGCACAAAAAGGTTCGCTAAGTCTGTCACCATTGGTACTGTACAGCCTAAATTCATTTTGTCTGTTACTTTGATTTGCTCTCTGTCATCCTACTCAGTTATGGCTTTTGTGGATTCAGGCGCTGCCCTGAATTTGATGGATTTGTCATGTGCCAGGTGCTGTGGTTTTATCTTGGAGCCTTTGCAATTCCCTATTCCACTAAAGGGAATTGATGCTATGTCATTGGCCAAGAATAAGCCTCAGTACTGGACTCAAGTGACCATGTGCATGACTCCTGCACATCAGGAGGTTATTCGCTTTCTGGTGTTACATAATTTGCATGACGTTGTCGTGTTGGGTCTGCCATGGCTGCAGGTTCATAATCCAGTCCTGGATTGAAAAGCAATGTCTGTGTCAAGTTGGGGTTGTCAAGGGGTACATGGCGATGTTCCTTTGGTGTCAATTGCTTCTTCTACTCCTTCTGAAGTCCCTGAATTTTTGTCGGATTACCAGGATGTATTTGATGAGCCCAAATCCAGTGCCCTACCTCCTCGTAGGGATTGTGATTGTGCTATAAATTTGATTCCTGGTAGTAAGTTCCCTAAGGGTCGACTTTTCAAATTAATCTGTACCAGAACATGCCGCTATGCGGAGTTATATAAAGGAGTCCTTGGAGAAAGGGCATATTCGTCCGTCCTCGTCACCTTTGGGTGCAGGGTTCTTTTTTGTGGCCAAGAAGGATGGTTCTCTGAGACCCTGTATAGATTATCGCCTTCTGAATAAAATCACGGTCAAATTTCAGTACCCTTTGCCTCTGCTGTCCGATCTGTTTGCTCAGATTAGGGGGGCTAGTTGGTTCACCAAGATAGATCTTCGAGGAGCTTATAATCTTGTGCGTATAAAGCAGGGCGATGAATGGAAAACAGCATTTAATACGCCCGAAGGCCATTTTGAGTACTTGGTGATGCCTTTTGGGCTTTCTAATGCCCCTTCCGTGTTTCAGTCCTTCATGCACGACATCTTCCGAGAGTATCTGGATAGATTTATGATTGTGTACCTGGATGATATTTTGGTCTTTTCTGATGACTGGGAATCTCATGTGAAGCAGGTCAGGATGGTATTTCAGGTCCTGCGTGCCAATGCCTTGTTTGTGAAGGGCTCTAAATGTCTCTTTGGAGTCCAGAAGGTTTCCTTTTTGGGCTTTAGTTTTTCCCCTTCTACTATCGAGATGGATCCAGTTAAAGTCCAGGCCATTTATGACTGGACTCAACCTACATCGGTGAAGAGTCTTCAGAAGTTCTTGGGTTTTGCTAATTTTTAGCGTCGCTTCATCACTAATTTTTCTAGTATGGTTAAACCTTTGTCGGATTTGACCAAAAAGGGTGCTGATGTGACGAATTGGTCTTCTGCGGCCGTTGAGGCCTTTCAGGAGCTGAAACCTCGGTTTTCTTCGGCTCCTGTCTAGCGTCAGCCAGATGTCTCTCTTCCTTTTCAGGTTGAGGTTGATGCTTCTGAGATTGGAGCAGGGGTGTCTTGTCGCAGAGAAGCTCTGATGGCTCTGTGATGAGGCCATGTGCTTTCTTTTCTAGAAAGTTTTCGCCTGCCGAGCGGAATTATGATGTTGGTAATCGGGAGTTGTTGGCAATGAAGTGGGCATTCGAGGAGTGGCGACATCGGCTTGAGGGAGCCAAACATCGCGTGGTGGTCTTGACGGATCACAAAAATTTGATTTATCTCGAGTCTGCCAAGCGGTTAAATCCTAGACAAGCGCGATGGTCGCTGTTTTTCTCCTGTTTCGATTTCGTGGTTTCGTACCTTCCGGGCTCAAAGAATGTGAAGGCTGATGCCCTTTCTAGGAGTTTTGTGCCTGACTCTCCGGGAGTTTCTGAACCGGCTGGTATCCTCAGAGAGGGGGTGATTTTGTCTGCCATCTCCCCTGATTTGCGGCGGGTGCTGCAGGAATTTCAGGCTGATAGACCTGACCGTTGTCCACCGGAGAGACTGTTTGTCCCGGATAGATGGACCAGTAGATTTATTTCCGAGGTTCATTCTTCGGTGTTGGCGGGTCATCCTGGGATTTTTGGTACCAGGGATTTGGTGGATAGGTCCTTTTGGTGGCCTTCCTTGTCGCGGGATGTGCGTTCCTTTGTGCAGTCCTGTGGGATTTGTGCTCGGGCCAAGCCTTGCTGTTCTCGTGCCAGTGGATTGCTTTTGCCTTTACCTGTCCCGAAGAGGATTTTATTTCGGATCTTCCAGTTTCTCAGAGGATGTCTGTCATCTGGGTGGTTTGTGATCGTTTTTCTAAGATGGTCCATTTGGTGCCCTTGCCTAAGTTGCCTTCCTCCTCTGATTTGGTTCCGCTGTTTTTTCAGAATGTGGTTCGTTTGCATGGTATTCCGGAGAACATTGTGTCTGACAGAGGGTCCCAGTTTGTGTCCAGATTTTGGCGGTCCTTTTGTGCTAAGATGGGCATTGATTTGTCTTTTTCTTCGGCCTTCCATCCTCAGACGAATGGCCAAACCGAACGAACTAATCAGACCTTGGAAACTTATCTGAGATGTTTTGTTTCTGCTGATCAGGATGATTGGGTGACTTTTTTGCCATTGGCTGGGTTCGCCCTCAATAATCGGGCTAGTTCTGCTACTTTGGTTTCGCCTTTTTTTTGTAATTCTGGTTTTCATCCTCGTTTTTCCTCAGGTCAGGTTGAGCCTTCTGACTGTCCTGAGGTGGATTCTGTGGTGGATAGGTTACTGCAGATTTGGAACCATGTAGTGGACAATTTGACGTTGTCACAGGAGAAGGCTCAGCGCTTTGCTAACCGCCGTCGCTGTGTGGGTCCCTGACTTCGTGTGGGGGATTTGGTATGGTTGTCTTCTCGTTATGTTCCTATGAAGGTTTCCTCTCCTAAGTTCAAGCATCATTTCATCGGTCCTTATAAGATTTCAGAAATCCTCAATCCTGTGTCATTTCGTTTGGACCTCCCAGCATCTTTTACCATTCATAATGTGTTCCATAGGTCATTGTTGCGGAGGTATGTGGTGCCTGTGGTTCCTTCTGTTGATCCTCCTGCTCCGGTGTTGGTCGAGGGAGAATTGGAGTATGTGGTGGAGAAGATCTTGGATTCTCGTATTTCGAGACGGAAGCTTCAGTACTTGGTTAAATGGAAGGGCTATGGTCAGGAGGATAATTCCTGGGTTGTTGCCTCTGATGTCCATGCTGCCGATTTGGTTCGTGCCTTTCATTTGGCTTGTCCTGATCGGCCTGGGGGCTCTGGTGAGGGTTCGGTGACCCCTCCTCAAGTGGGGGGGTACTGTTGTGAATTCCGTTCTTGGGCTCCCTCCTGTGGTCATGAGTGGTACTTTGTGAGTTCTGTTCATGGGCTTCCTCTGGTGGCTTTGAGTGATACGGCTGGTCTGTAGCTGGGCTCCAGCTGCCTCGTTTTCTGCTATGCTGGCTGCCTATTTAACTCCACCTGGATCTTTAATTGTTGCCTGCTGTTGTTGTATTCAGTACTGGTTCAGATCTCTCTGGGACTTCCCCTGTGACCTGTCTCCTCCTGGAGAAGCTAAGTTCATGCTGGTTCATTTTTGCTCTTTGCTTTTTTGAAAATGTTTCTCAGTATATGATGAATTCAGTTCAGCTTGCTTATATGCTATTTTCTTGCTAGCTGGAAGCTCTGGGGTGCAGAGTTGCGCCCCTCACATCGTGAGTCGGTGTGGGGGTCTTTTGTATTCTCTGCGTGGATAATTTTTGTAGTATTTTATACTGACCGCACAGATTCCTTGCTATCTTCTGACTATTTAGTTATTAGCGGGCCTCATTTGCTAAAACCTGTTTTCATTTCTATGTCTGTGTTTTCCCCTTAACTCACCGTTATTATTTGTGGGGGGCTGCTATTACTTTGGGGAAATTTCTCTGAGGCAAGTGAGGCTTTGTTTCTCTCTAGGGATAGCTAGTTCTCAGGCTGTGAATAGGCGTCTAGGCAGAGTCAGGAACGCTCCACGGCTGCCTATAGTGTGTGTTGATAGGATCAGGGTTGCGGTCAGTAAAGTTCCCACATTCCCAGAGCTTGTCCTTTATTTCTGGTTTACCTATCTGGTCATTTCATGTGTTCCTAACCACCAGGACCATAACAGTTTTAGGCCCATAGTTCAAAAATAGTCCTGGATAACTGTTGTGAACTCTGTTTTTGGGCTCCCTCTTGTGGTCACAACTGGTACTGTGTGAGTGCTGTCTTTGGGCTCCCTCTGGTGGTTCTTTGTGTCATTCTGCAGGTCTGAGGCAGGATCAGCTGTCTCGTTATCTCTTAGCTGGTTTCCTATTTAGTTCACCTGGACTCTCAGTTTTTGCCTGCTGTCAATGTCTTCAGTGCTATTTTGGAGCTCTCCTGCAGTCCTTCGTTATCAGTCTCTTCAAGAGAAGCTAAGTTTTGCTTGGTTCATTTTTTGACCATCAGTGGTCACATGTTTCTTGGTTTATTTTTGTCCAGCTTTCTAATATGTGATTTCCTTGCTTGCTGGTAGCTCTAGGGGGCTGAGTTTCTCCCCTCACACCGTTAGTTGGTTTGGGGGTTCTTGTATTCTCAGCGTGGGTATTTTGCATAGGGTTTTTTACTGACCACACAGTTCCCTATCTGTCTTCTGCTATCTAGTATTAGCGGGCCTCATTTGCTTAATCTGTTTTAATTTCTACGTTTGTGTTTTCCCCTTACCTCACCGTTATTATTTGTTGGGGGCTTCCTATATCTTTGGGGTGATTTCTCTTGAGGCAAGTGAGGTCTTACTTTCCCTCCAGGAGTAGATAGTTTCTCAGGCTGCGTCGAGACGTCCAGGATTTTAGGCACGTTCACCGGCTTCCTTTAGTGTGTTGGTTAGGATCAGGTTTGCGGTCAGTCCAGTTACCACCTCCCTAGAGCTCGTGTCTATGTTCATAAACTTAGCTAGTCCGTTTTGTGATCCTCAGCCACTAGGATCATAACAGATAACCACTTGTAACGTTGTTATTGAATGACTATGCAAGCAGAGGTCTTGAAAATCGTGAGAACATGGCATATATTGGAAAACTGTATAACTTTTTGCTTTATAATGAATAACTTTAATTTGGTGAACTGTAATATACCCTTTTAAATGTATTAGTACTGCCTCTTGGAAAAAACGTGTCAGAGGCTAAGAAGCTAATCTGTAGCAGGGTTAAATAAATCCTATATGTAATTTTGATATTGCCGGCATGAAGAAAGGATTTATGGAAGCAAGCTGTGGGAAACAGAAAGAGAAGACTAATGATGCTGTTGAAAAGAATGGATAATGATCTTGTTTTTGGTTGAGCAAAGACAAGGTCTGAATGTAAACCCACTAAGAAGGCTGCTACCATAATAAATAATAGCCGCCCTGCCGTCTATCCTGCTCATGTACAGTATTCACCCACACTGTCCGTGGATCGCTTTCTTGTCTTTATCTGTTTGTTTTTTGTGCCTCTCTGCTTTCCGTTCATGACCTAAATGCTTTCTTTTTCCATTTTACACCTTTGCTCAAGCTTTGTTTCTTTGTGTCGACAGAGTCTGTGAAGTATCTAGAGTGCTCAGCTCTTACCCAGCGCGGTCTCAAGACTGTGTTCGATGAGGCCATTAGAGCAGTGTTGTGTCCTCCACCCTCCCGGCCTAAGAAACACGGATGCGTATTGCTGTAAAGGTGAGCTAAAATTATGACTGCCATTTGTTATTTTAATTTGACCTCACTATCCTATTGCCATCCTGTCCTGTACCCAAGACAGAATTATAAGGGGGCACGAGGGGCACATAGTGTACCACTTCCACCAGCCTGGGGTCCTTGGGGTGGAATCCTCCATCTAATTATCCGTCTAACATTTCCTCACTATGCTGTTCCCATCATCTGTAAATCAATATAACAGGGACATAAGAGTCCTACACCCAAGACAGAATTATAAGGGAGCATAAGGAGCAAATTCTGTAGCTCTTCCACCAGCCTGGAGACCTTGGGTTGGGTCCTCCAGCTAATTATGTCTTTCCAACATTTTGGACCTCACTATGCTGTTACCATCATCTGTAAATCAATATAACAGGGACATAACAGTCCTACACCCAAGACAGAATTATAAGGGAGCATAAGGGGCACATTCTGTAGCTCTTCCACCAGACTGTAGACCTTGGGTTGGGTTTTGCAGCTAATTCTCTGCCTTTCCAACATTTTTGACCTTACTATGCTGTTACCATCATCTGTATATCAGTGTAACAGGGACACAATAGTCCTGCACCCAAGACAGAATTATAAGGAACCATAAGGGGCACATTATGTAGCTCTTCCACCAGCCTGTAGACCTTGGGTTGGGTCCTCCAGCTAATTCTCTATCTTTCTAACGTTTTTTACCTCACTATGCTGCTGCCATGCTGCATAAATCAGTATAAGAGGGACACAATAGTCTTGAACGCAAGACAGAATTATAAGGGGAGTACAACAAACATATGCTGTAGGACTTCACCAGCCTCGGGACCTTGGGGTGAAGTCCTCCATCTATTTCTGTGTCTATCTAACATTTTTTACCTCACTATGCTGTTGCCATCCTGTATAAATCAGCAAAAATGGGACATAATAGTTCATCACCCAGGACAGAATTATAAGGGGAGCACAAGGGACAAATATTGTAGGACTTCTACCAGCCTGGTGACCTTGGGGTGAGGTCCTTCCTCTATTTCTCTGTCTGTCTAACATTTTCCATGACTAATATTTATAAAGATAGTTTATACCTGGTACCCCAGCATCTCTAGAAGATATATGGCTTTCATTATTTTACATTGTAAGGATTCACTGGTTTGACTATTTCTACACTATAACTCCCATTAGGTCTGGGGGCTATTTTGGTTAAAAAAAAAAATCTAATTAAAAAAAAAAAAAAAGATTTAAATAATTTTCCATTTCATTCTCAATTTAATTTTCATTTTAGGTAAACTTAGTCCGAATAGGTTTAAAATAAACATAACATACTATAATCCCCCATTTACAGTGCTTCATGACGGTCTCTGTATCCTCGCCTTCATCAATAACGTGTTGTCACATGAGATTGATGCAGCCGTCATGTGTTGATAAAATACAATGCCGTTAGAAGGAATTGAAAGCAGCACAAAAGACAGAAAACAGAGGCGGAAGTAATAGTAATGGGAAAAATCCCTCAAATTGATCCGTTCGTGTAATACAACCATCAAGAGGCAGGAAGTCAGCATAATCCGCTTCATCAGGGGACGCAAAAGCTCAATGTCTCAGCTTAACCAAAAGTTTTTATCAAGCCAGAAACACCACTTTTATTTGTATTCTCTGCTAGAATAATGTGGTTTTCTAATGTTCTATTACTTTTTTCAGCAATGTAGTTAAATGCTAAAATATAGAGACCGGCAGGGGGTCAAGGGAAGCATTTCCATAGAATGCAAGGAAACATGAAAAAAATGAGTCCAAACTAAAAGGGTGGAATTAATGAGGTGGAATTAAAGCCAGGCAATGGGTCAAGTGTTATCTTTAACTCAATCAATAAATTAATTAATTTAAACCTTTAACCCTTTCATAACCAGGCGATTTATTTTTATTTTTGCGTTTTAGTTTTTTCCTCTCCTCTCCCACCTTTTTTTTAAATTTTTTTTGCCAAAAGACCAGTATGAGTGAATATTTTTTGTGTGACAAGCTGAAGTTTTTATTGACCCTATTTTTAGCTACATACCACCTTTTAATGATGTATTCTTATAGTCTTTTTTTTACAGGAGGTGCTGTGATAAAAAAAAATGGAATTTGCTGTTTTAATTTCTTTTTTCTTTATGGTGTTTACCACTCACGGTCATTTATTTTATAGCTTAATACATCAAGAATTTACGATACCATATATATGCTTACTTTTTATTTATTTATTTTAAGGAGACAAGGATGAAAGAATATTTTTTACTTTTTATTTTAGCATCCCTAGTGGACTTGAACCTGTGATGATTTGATGGTTTATTTTCAAAATGACACGCTGGGTTAGATAGCAGTCATAAGGGCCCTCAGCAGCTATAAAGACACTGCAAAGTCAGCTAACCACCAGAATACTGGGATATGATCTGGAAACGATAAGACCCCTTTAACCTTAACTCCTTAAGAACCAAGACACTTTACACGTTAATGTCCAAGCCTTATTATTTCAAGTGTCACTTCATGAGGCAATAATAACTCTGGAACACTTCAATGGATCCTACTGATTCTGAGATTGTTTGTTTCACAACATATTGTACTTCATGATAGTGGTAAAATTTGTTCGATAATACTTGCGTTTATTTGTAAAAATATTGAAAATTTGGTGAAAATTTTGAACATTTCACAATTTTCAAACTTTTAATCCTTATGCCTTTAAATCAAAGAGTTATGTCACACGAAATTGTTAATAAGTAACAATTATTACATGTCTACTTTACATCAGTACAATTTTTTAAACTGTTTGGGTGCATGGCAGAGCTCAGAAGGGAAGGAACATCGTTTGACTTTTTGAACGCAAAAATGTCTAGAATTTAGGGCAGACGCCATGTCACGTTTGGAGAGCCCCTGATGTGCTTAAACAGTGGAAATCCCCCACAGGTGACCTCATTTTGGAAGCTAGACCCCCTCAAGGAATGTATAGAGATATGTGGTGAGCACCTTGAACCCTCAGGTGTTTCACAGAAGTCTATAATGTAGAGCCGTGAAAATAAAAAAAATCTAATTTTTCCCACAAAAATGTTCTTTTAGCCCCAATTTTTTTATTCTCACAAGGGTAACCAGAGAAAATGCACCATACAATTTGTTGTGTGATGTCTCCTGAAACACCGCTGATAACAGTGACCCTTCATGCTGAGAAGCATGGGAGAATGAGCTGCAGCGAGCGGGCTCCTGAACTCTGGTGACCTCAGTAAGATCTCAGTAAATGTCACGATGCAGCGCTGAGCTCAGTGAGTTCACCACTGTTCACCATGATAATTTTCTATTATATCGAAAATTTTAATATAGAAAATTTTATATTTTTTTATGTTTTGGTGATTTTACACAGTAAAAACTATTTTCTAGGAAAAAATTTTTTTTGCATCGCTGTATTCTGAGAGCTATAACTTTTAAATTTTTTCGCTGATGGAGCTATGTGGCAGCTTATTTTTGCAGGATAATATCACGTTTTCAGCTATACCATTTTTATTTACATTCGTCTTTTTGGTCCATTTTTTTTTCCAACGGTATGATGAAAAAACAAAGATTGCCACTTTTTTTTACGGTCATCACCGAAGGGATTAACTAGTGAGACTTTATTATAGATTCGGTCATTCTGGATGCAGTAAAATATGTTTACCTTTTTTTTTAACATAAAATTGTGTATTTGTTGGTATAATATACTGTATATTTTTTATTATTATTATTACTATTTTTGTATATTTTTTAACTTTTTTACTTATTCCCTCTTTTCATTTTGATTGCTGGTATAAAGCATTGCAATGCAGTAGCATTGCAATGCTTTATATCTTTCAGTTCTTCACTGACGAAAGCGTCGTAGACTATGCTCTCGGCATAGTCTGAGAGGCTTTCCATAGCTTAGTGATGACACTGGATCACCTAAGGTTATATACAAATGACATAATTTAGGTGGCGGATTATCTCCATACTTTTTGAAGCAGAAGAAACTTCAGGAAAATGCCGGTGGTGTTCTTTCCGAAGCATCTTCTTTGTCATCATTCTCTTCGTTAATATAGTTGGGTTTTTTTCCTTTTTAATTTTATATATAAACAGTGCATTTGTTTATTGTTTTTAATACTTTTTAGCACTTTTTCAGGCAGTTTCCAGGTGACATCTGCCTGAACAAAACGCTGTGTGCTCACACAATTAGGCCGGCCTCACACTCAGCATAGGGAAATACTGTCCGTTTTTTTATGGCCGTAAAACGCAGAAATGTTCCCAAAATAGTGATCCATATGTCATCCGTAGGCAGGGTGTGGCAGCATATTTTGCGCATTTCATCCTCTGTATGTAATCCGTATGTCATCCGTACTGCGATATTTTCTCGCAGGCTTGCAAAACCGTCATCTAATGGATTTATGGGCTCAAATGTTCATTAAAACATATATACAGTCTATATACAATGCCTACAAGTAGTATTCAACCCCCTGAAGATTTAGCAGGTTTAATAAGATGCAAATAAGTTAGAGCCTTCAAACTTCAAACAAGAGCAGGATTTATTAACAGATGCATAAATCTTACAAACCAAAAAGTTTTGTTGCTCAGTTACATTTTTATAAATTTTAAACATAAAAGTGTGGGTCAATTATTATTCAACCCCTAGGTTTAATATTTTGTGGAATAACCTTTGTTTGCAATTACAGCTAATAATCGTCTTTTATAAGACCTGATCAGGCCGGCACAGGTCTCTGGAGTTATCTTGGCCCACTCCTCCATGCAGATCTTCTCCAAGTTATCTAGGTTCTTTAGGTGTCTCATGTGGACTTTAATCTTGAGCTCCTTCCACAAGTTTTCAATTGGGTTAAGGTCAGGAGACTGACTAGGCCACTGCAACACCTTGATTTTTTGCCTCTTGAACCAGGCATTGGTTTTCTTAGCTGTGTGCTTTGGGTCGATGTCTTGTTGGAAGATGAAATGACGACCCATCTTAAGATCCTTGATGGTGGAGCGGAGGTTCTTGGCCAAAATCTCCAGGTAGGCTGTGCTATCCATCTTCCCATGGATGCGGACCAGATGGCCAGGCCCCTTGGCTGAGAAACAGACCCACAGCATGATGCTGCCACCACCATGCTTGACTGTAGGGATGGTATTCTTGGGGTCGTATGCAGTACCATCCAGTCTCCAAACGTCACGTGTGTGGTTGGCACCAAAGATCTCGATCTTGGTCTCATCAGACCAGAGAACCTTGAACCAGTCAGTCTCAGAGTCCTCCAAGTGATCATGAGCAAACTGTAGACGAGCCTTGACATGACGCTTTGAAAGTAAAGGTACCTTACGGGCTCGTCTGGAACGGAGACCATTGCGGTGGAGTACGTTACTTATGGTATTGACTGAAACCAATGTCCCCACTGCCATGAGATCTTCCCGGAGCTCCTTCCTTGTTGTCCTTGGGTTAGCCTTGACTCTTCGGACAAGCCTGGCCTCGGCACGGGAGGAAACTTTCAAAGGCTGTCCAGGCCATGGAAGGCTAACAGTAGTTCCATAAGCCTTCCACTTCCGGATGATGCTCCTAACAGTGGAGACAGGTAGGCCCAACTCCTTGGAAAGGGTTTTGTACCCCTTGCCAGCCTTGTGACCCTCCACGATCTTGTCTCTGATGGCCTTGGAATGCTCCTTTGTCTTTCCCATGTTGACCATGTATGAGTGCTGTTCACAAGTTTGGGGAGGGTCTTAAATAGTCAGAAAAGGCTGGAAAAAGAGATAATTAATCCAAACATGTGAAGCTCATTGTTCTTTGTGCCTGAACTACTTCTTAATACTTTAGGGGAACCAAACAGAATTCTGGTGGGTTGAGGGGTTGAATAATAAATGACCCTCTGAAAAGACTTTTCGCAATTTAAAAAAAAAATAAACAAAGAAATAACATTCTTTTTTGCTGCAGTGCATTTCACACTTCCAGGCTGATCTATAGTCCAAATGTCACAATGCCAAGTTAATTCCAAATGATGTGTAAACCTGCTAAATCTGCAGGGGGTTGAATACTACTTGTAGGCACTGTATCTATATATATATATATATATATATCTATAATATAACGCTGGGAGCGTCACTCTGTCCGAAGCCTTTATAGACTGTGCAAGCGCAAGCGCCGGCGCAGTCTGGACCCCACAGAGTGACGCTCCCAGGAGATCGCGGTATGCGTAAGCACTGAATGCACACCGCGATCTCCAACGGAGAAGCAGGGACGAGGGTGAGTATGCAGTGATGCGCGCTGCTCCATCCTCCGCTTGCGACTGTTCAGTCAGAGGGCGGCGCGCATTAACGCGTCATCGCGCCCTCTCTGAACTGAACGGTTCAGAGGGTGCGATGACGCACTTAATGCGCGCCGCCCTCTGACTGAACAGTCACAGATGGAGCGGCGCGCAGCAGTGGAACGGGAGACAGGTAAATATAGCAAGTGCCGGGGCCTGAGCTAGCGGCGACTCCGGCACCTGACCCCCCCCCAGCGCACCGGTGTCCCCGCCTGCTCAGGCCCCCGGCACTCGGCGCCCAGCACAGCCGCCCGCACTCACCACCACCACGCACAGCCGCCCGCACTCACCACCGCCACGCACAGCCGCCCGCACTCGCCACCGCCACGCACAGCCGCCCGCACTCACCACCACCAAGCACAGCCGCCCGCACTCACCACCACCACGCACAGCCGCCCGCACTCAGCACTGCCACGCACAGCCGCCCACACTCAGCACCGCCACGCACAGCGGCCCGCACTCAGCACAGCGGCCCGCACTCAGCACGGCGGCCCGCACTCAGCACAGCCGCCTGCACTCAGCACAGCCACCCGCACTCAGCACAGCGGCCCGCACAGCCGCCCGCACTCACCACCGCCACGCACAGCCGCCCGCACTCACCACCGCCACGCACAGCCGCCCGTACTCACCACCGCCACGCAGAGCCGCCCGCACTCACCACAGCCATGCTCAGCCGCCCGCACTCAGCATCGCTACGCGCAGCCGCCCGCACTCACCACAGCCGCCCGCACTCAGCATAGCCACCCGCACTCAGCACCGCCACGCGCAGCCGCCCGCACTCAGCACCGCCACGCACAGCCGCCCGCACTCAGCACCGCCACGCACAGCCGCCCGCACTCAGCACCGCCATGCACAGCCGCTCGCACTCAGCACAGTGGCCCGCACTCAGCACAGCGGCCCGCACTCAGCACAACGGCCCGCACAGCCGCCCGCACTCACCACCACCACGCACAGCCGCCCGCACTCAGCACAGCCACCTGCACAGCCGCCCGCACTCACCACCACCACGCACAGCCGCCCGCACTCACCACCGCCACGCACAGCCGCCCGCACTCAGCACCGCCACGCACAGCCACCCGCACTCAGCACCGCCACGCACAGCCGCCCGCACTCAGCACAGCCGCCGGCACTCAGCACAGCCGCCCACACTCAGCACAGCCGCCCGCACTCATCACCGCCATGCACAGCCGCCCGCACTCACCACCGCCACGCACAGCTGCCCGTACTCACCACCACCACGCAGAGCCGCCCGCACTCACCACAGCCACGCTCAGCCACCTGCACTCAGCATCGCCACGCGCAGCCGCCCGCACACACCACAGCCACGCGCAGCCGCCCGCACTCAGCACAGCCGCCCGCACTCAGCACAGCCGCCCGCACTCAGCACAGCCGCCCGCACTCAGCACCGCCACGCACATCCGCCCACACTCAGCACAGCCGCCCGCACTGAGCACAGCCGCCCGCACTGAGCACAGCCGCCCGCATTCAGCACAGCCGCCCGCACTCAGCGCGCAGGATGAGAGCACATGACAGGATGGGGACGCAGGATGGAGCAGCACATGATAGGATGGGGGTGCAGGATGAAACAGCACATGACAGGATGGAGATGCAGGATGGAGCAGCACATGACAGGATGGGAATGCAGGATGGAGCAGCACATGACAGGATGGGGGCGCAGGATGGGAGCACATGACAGGATGGGAATGCAGGATGGAGCAGCACATGACAGGATGGGGACGCAGGATGGAGCAGCACATGACAGGATGGGAGAGCAAGATGGGAGCAGCACTGTTGTGAGCTCTGTTTTCAGGCTCCCTCTTGTGGTCACTGGTGGTATGGTGTGACTTTTGCTTTGGGCTCCCCCTGGTGGCTTTTTTCTGTTATCCTGCTGGTCTCTGGCTATCAGCTGGTTCGTTATCCTCTGGGAGGTTCCTATATAGTTCTGTTTTACTTCCACTTGTTGCCGGCTGTCGATGTAATCAGTGCTACTCAGATTCCTTCTGACTACCTTGCTCCCAGTCCATCCAGGATAAGCCAAGTTTTGTTTGCTCATTTTTTGATCAGCAGTGTTTATCATGTTTTCTTGTCCAGCTTGCTAAAATGTAATTCCCTCGCTTGCTGGTTGCTCTAGTGGGCTGTGTTTCTCCCCACACACCGTTAGTTGGTGTGTGGGTTCTTGAAATCTCAGGATGGATATTTTGTAAGGGTTTTTTATTGATCGCATGGACCCCTGCTCTATTTTCTGCTTTCTAGTACTAGTGGGCATCTTTTGCTGAATCTGATTTCATCCCTATGTATGTGCTTTCTTCTTACTTCACCGTTAATATTTGTTGGGGGCTTCTATATCTTTGGGGATTATTTCTCTGGAGGCAAGCGAGGTCTTTCTTTCTCTTTAGGGGTAGCTAGTTCCTCAGGCTGGCTCGAGACGTCTAGGAATTTTTTAGGCACGTTCACTGGCTACCTCTAGTTGTGTTGATAGGTTCAGATTTGCGATCAGTCCAGTTACCATCTCCCTAGAGCTCGTCCTTAGTTTATTCACTTGCTGGTCTATTTGTGATCCTCAGCCATTAAGGATCATAACAGTACAGCCGGCCAACAAAGTGTTAATTACATGGCAGAAGCAGGAGAAAAGAAGCCTTGAGAATTTTTTTTTTTTTTTCTTGTTGTTGCCGTGTGTCTAGCTGCTGTGCTAGCTTCTCTCCTCCTCTTAATCTTGGTGTGGCTCTGAGTTCAGCTGCTGACATGGATGTCCAGAGCTTGGCTTCCAGTCTGGATCATCTTGCTGCTAGGGTTCAAAGTATTCAGGATTTTGTTGTTCACAGTCCTATGTCTGAGCCTAGAATATCTATTCCGGAGTTGTTTTCTGGAGATAGATCTAGGTTCCTGAATTTTAAGAACAATTGTAAGTTGTTTCTTTCTTTGAAACCTCGTTCCTCTGGTGATGCCGTTCAGCAAGTTAAGATTATCATTTCCTTTTTGCGTGGTGACCCACAAGATTGGGCCTTCGCATTGGCGCCAGGGGATCCTGCATTGCTTAGTGTAGATGCGTTTTTTCTGGCCCTTGGATTGCTCTATGAGGAACCTAATCTTGAGAACCAGGCTGAAAAAGCGTTATTGGCCCTCTCGCAGGGGCAAGATGAAGCAGAGGTGTACTGCCAGAAATTTCGGAAATGGTCGGTGCTTACTCAGTGGAATGAGTGTGTCCTGGCTGCTAATTTCAGAGAAGGTCTTTCTGAAGCCATTAAGAATGTCATGGTGGGGTTCCCTACGCCTGCAGGTCTGAATGAGTCAATGACTCTGGCCATTCAGATTGATCGGCGGTTGCGGGAGCGCAAACCTGTGCACCATTTGGCGGTGTCTTCTGAACAGACACCTGAATCTATGCAATGTGACAGAATTCTGACCAGAAGTGAACGGCAAAATTATAGACGGCAAAATGGGTTGTGCTTTTACTGTGGTGACTCAGCTCATGTTATCTCAGCATGCTCTAAGTGCAAAAAAAAGGTTGATAAATCTGTCACCATTGGTACTTTACAGCCTAAGTTCATTTTGTCTGTTACCCTGATTTGTTCCCTGTCATCTTACCCGGTTAATGCCTTTGTAGATTCAGGTGCTGCCCTGAGTCTGATGGATTGGTCATTTGCCAGGCGCTGTGGTTTTGATTTGGAGCCTTTAAAATTCCCTATTCCACTAAGGGGAATTGACTCTACACCATTGGCTACGAATAGACCTCAGTACTGGACACAAGTGACCATGTGCATGACTCCTGTTCATCAGGAGGTGATTCGCTTTCTTGTATTGCATAATTTGCATGATGTCGTCGTGTTGGGTCTACCATGGTTGCAGACTCATAATCCAGTCCTGGATTGGAAAGCTATGTCTGTGTCAAGTTGGGGTTGTCAGGGAATTCATGGTGACGCTCCTGTGGTGTCAATTGCTTCGTCCACTCCTTCTGAAGTCCCTACGTTTTTGTCAGACTACCAGGATGTATTTGAGGAGCCCAAACTCAATTCTCTACCTTCTCATAGGGACTGTGATTGTGCTATAAATTTGATTCCTGGTAGTAAGTTTCCTAAGGGACGACTTTTCAATTTATCTGTGCCGGAGCATGCTGCCATGCGGAGTTATATAAAGGAGTCTTTGGAGAAGGGACATATTCGCCCATCCTCTTCCCCTCTTGGTGCAGGATTCTTTTTTGTGGCTAAGAAGGATGGTTCCCTGAGACCTTGTATTGATTATCGCCTTTTGAATAAAATCACGGTCAAATTTCAGTATCCTTTGCCATTGTTAACTGATTTGTTTGCTCGCATTAGGGGGTCTAGTTGGTTCACCAAGATAGATCTTCGTGGTGCGTATAACCTTGTGCGTATAAAACAGGGTGATGAATGGAAAACTGCATTTAATACGCCTGAAGGCCATTTTGAGTACCTGGTGATGCCTTTTGGACTTTCTAATGCTCCTTCAGTCTTTCAGTCCTTTATGCACGACACCTTCCGTGAATATCTGGATAAGTTTATGATTGTGTATCTGGATGATATTCTGTTTTTTTTGGATGATTGGGAGTCTCATGTTAAGCAGGTCAGGATGGTCTTCCAGGTCCTGCGTGACAATGCTTTATTTGTGAAGGGCTCAAAATGTCTTTTTGGAGTCCAGAAGATTTCTTTTTTAGGTTTCATTTTCTCTCCTTCTACTATTGAGATGGACCCAGTCAAGGTTCAGGCTATTCATGACTGGACGCAGCCTACATCTGTTAAGAGTCTTCAGAAGTTCTTGGGTTTTGCTAATTTTTACCGTCACTTCATAGCTAATTTTTAAGCCTTTGACGGATTTGACCAAGAAAGGTTCTGATGTGACTAATTGGTCCTCTGCGGCTGTGGAGGCCTTTCGGGAGCTGAAGCGCCGGTTTTCTTCGGCTCCGGTCTTATGTCAGCCAGATGTCTCACTTCCCTTCCAGGTGGAGGTTGATGCTTCCGAGATTGGAGCGGGGGCTGTTTTGTCGCAGAGAAGCTCCGATGACTCTGTGATGAAGCCATGTGCTTTCTTTTCAAGAAAGTTTTCGCCTGCCGAGCGGAATCATGATGTCGGTAATTGGGAGTTGTTGGCTATGAAGTGGGCATTTGAGGAGTGGCGACATTGGCTCGAGGGAGCTAAGCATCGTGTGGTGGTCTTGACTGATCACAAGAATTTGATTTACCTCGAGTCGGCCAAGCGGCTGAATCCCAGACAGGCTCGTTGGTCGTTGTTTTTCTCTCGTTTTGATTTCGTGGTTTCGTACCTGCCTGGTTCGAAGAATGTGAAGGCTGATGCTCTTTCTAGGAGTTTTGTGCCTGACTCTCCTGGAGATTCAGAGCTGGCTGGTATCCTTAGAGAAGGGGTGATTTTGTCTGCCATCTCCCCAGATTTGCGACATGTGCTACAAGAGTTTCAGGCGGATAGACCTGATCGCTGTCCACTGGAGAGACTGTTTGTCCCGGATAGATGGACCAACAGAGTCATCTCCGAGGTTCATTCTTCGGTGTTGGCGGGCCATCCTGGAATATTTGGTACCAGAGACTTGGTGGCCAGGTCTTTTTGGTGGCCTTCCTTGTCGCGGGATGTGCGTTCCTTTGTGCAGTCTTGTGGAATTTGTGCTCGGGCTAAGCCTTGCTGTTCTCGAGCCAGTGGTTTGCTGTTACCTTTGCCTGTCCCGAAGAGGCCTTGGACGCACATTTCCATGGATTTTATTTCAGATCTCCCTGTCTCTCAGAGAATGTCTGTCATCTGGGTGGTGTGTGATCATTTTTCTAAGATGGTCCATTTGGTGCCCTTGCCTAAGTTGCCTTCCTCCTCCGAGTTGGTTCCACTGTTTTTTCAAAATGTGGTTCGTTTGCACGGGATTCCTGAGAACATTGTTTCTGACAGAGGATCCCAGTTTGTGTCTAGATTTTGGCGGACCTTTTGTGCTAAATTGGGCATTGATTTGTCTTTTTCGTCGGCCTTCCATCCTCAGACGAATGGCCAAACCGAGCGAACTAATCAGACCTTGGAGACTTATTTAAGATGTTTTGTTTCTGCTGATCAGGACGACTGGGTTACTTTTTTGCCGTTGGCCGAGTTTGCCCTTAATAATCGGGCTAGTTCTGCTACTTTGGTTTCTCCTTTTTTTTGTAATTCGGGGTTTCATCCTCGTTTTTCCTCGGGTCAGGTGGAGCCTTCTGACTGTCCTGGAGTGGATGTTGTGGTTGATAGGTTGTATCAGATTTGGAATCATGTGGTGGACAATTTGAAGCTGTCTCAAGAGAAGGCTCAGCTCTTTGCCAACCGCCGTCGCTGTGTGGGTCCCCGACTTCGCGTTGGGGACTTGGTGTGGTTGTCTCGCTTCGTTCCTATGAAGGTCTCCTCTCCTAAGTTCAAGCCTCGGTTTATCGGTCCTTATAAGATTCTGGAAGTCCTTGGCCCTGTGTCATTTCGTTTGGACCTCCCAGCATCATTTGCTATTCATAATGTGTTCCATCGCTCGTTGTTGCGGAGGTATGTGGTGCCTGTGGTTCCTCCGGTTGAGCCTCCTGCCCCGGTGCTGGTTGAGGGAGAATTGGAATACGTGGTGGAGAAGATCTTGGATTCTCGTATTTCTAGACGGAGGCTCCAGTATTTGGTTAAATGGAAGGGCTATGGTCAGGAGGATAATTCTTGGGTTGTCGCCTCTGATGTTCATACGGCCGATTTGGTTCGTGCCTTCCATTTGGCTCATCCTGATCGCCCTGGCGGTTTTCATGAGGGTTCGGTGACCCCTCCTCAAGGGGGGGGTACTGTTGTGAGCTCTGTTTTCAGGCTCCCTCTTGTGGTCACTGGTGGTATGGTGTGACTTTTGCTTTGGGCTCCCCCTGGTGGCTTTGTCTGTTATCCTGCTGGTCTCTGGCTATCAGCTGGTTCGTTATCCTCTGGGAGGTTCCTATATAGCTCTGTTTTACTTCCACTTGTTGCCGGCTGTCGATGTAATCAGTGCTACTCAGATTCCTTCTGACTACCTTGCTCCCAGTCCATCCAGGATAAGCTAAGTTTTGTTTGCTCATTTATTGATCAGCAGTGTTTATCATGTTTTCTTGTCCAGCTTGCTAAAATGTAATTCCCTCACTTGCTGGTTGCTCTAGTGGGCTGAGTTTCTCCCCACACACCGTTAGTTGGTGTGTGGGTTCTTGAAATCTCAGGATGGATATTTTGTAAGGGTTTTTTGTTGATCGCATAGACCCCTGCTCTATTTTCTGCTTTCTAGTACTAGTGGGCCTCTTTTGCTGAATCTGATTTCATCCCTATCTATGTGCCTTCTTCTTATTTCACCGTTAACATTTGTTGGGGGCTTCTATATCTTTGGGGATTATTTCTCTGGAGGCAAGCGAGGTCTTTCTTTCTCTTTAGGGGTAGCTAGTTCCTCAGGCTGGCTCGAGACGTCTAGGAATTTTTTAGGCACGTTCACCGGCTACCTCTAGTTGTGTTGGATAGGTTCAGATTTGCGATCAGTCCAGTTACCATCTCCCTAGAGCTCGTCCTTAGTTTATTCACTTGCTGGTCTATTTGTGATCCTCAGCCATTAAGGATCATAACACAGCACATACCAGGATGGAGACCATATACCAATATAAATGCTCGCCACCCGGGAGTAGAATGGGTTCAATAGCTAATATATATATATATATATATATATATATATATATATATATATATATGTTATTGAGACACATATATATACTGTATTTATATTTAATTCAGCGCGAGATAGCACAAAAGCCGCTAATTCAATTGCCGGCTTTTGCTATCTCCTTCCCAAAGCGACAGGATATGAGACATGGTTTACATACAGTAAACCATCTCATATCCCTTTTTTTTTGCATATTCCACACTAATAATGTTAGTAGTGTGTATGTGCAAAATTTGGGCGATCTAGCTATTAAATTTAAGGGTTAAATCGCGGAAAAAATTGTCGTGGGCTCCCGCGCAATTTTCTCTGCCAGAGTGGTAAAGCCAGTGACTGAGGGCAGATATTAATAGCCTAGAGAGGGTCCATGGTTATTGGCCCCCCTGGCTACAAACATCTGCCCCCAGCCACCCCAGAAAAGGCACATCTGGAAGATGCGCCTATTCTGGCACTTGGCCACTCTCTTCCCACTCCCGTGTAGCGGTGGGATATGGGGTAATGAAGGGTCAATGTCACCTTGCTATTGTAAGGTGACATTAAGCCAGATTAATAATGGAGAGGCGTCAATTATGACACCTATCCATTAATAATCCAATAGTACGAAATGGTTAATAAAACACACACACATTATTACAAAGTACCGTATTTTCCGGCATATAAGACGACTGGGCGTATAAGACGACCCCCCAACTTTTCCAGTTAAAATATAAAATCTTCTTAAAAGTCGGGGGTCTTCTTATACGCCGTATGTCGTCTTATAGGGCCGGTGACTAATGTGCCTTTTGGGGGGGGAGTCTTCCTGATGGGGGCAGATGTTTGTAGCCAGGGGGGCCAATAACCATGGACCCTCTCTAGGCTATTAATATCTGCCCTCAGTCACTGGCTTTACCACTCTGGCGGAGAAAATTGCGTGGGAGCCCACGCCAATTTTTTCCGCGATTTAACTCTTTAATTTAATAGCTAATATTAGTAGTGTGGAATATGCAAAAAAAAAGGGATATGAGATGGTTTACTGTATGTAAACCATGTCTCATATCCTGTCGGGTTTGGGAAGGAGATAGCAAAAGCCGGCAATTGAATTAGCGGCTTTTATGATATCTGGCGCTGTATGAAATATAAATATATATATATATGTGTCTCACTGACATATATATATATATATATATATATATATATATATATATATATATACACACCTATTCTATGTGTAGACATTTATTCTATCTGTTCTATTCTAGTCTGTCAGTGTGATTTTACTGTACACCGCACTGAATTGCCGGCTTTTCTAGAGAACTCCGGTGCGTATTTCTCGCAAGTCACACGCATGGTCCGTGTGTAATCCGTATTTTTCTCGCCCCCATAGACTTTCATTGGCGATTTTTTTTGCGCAATACGGTGACAAACGCAGCATGCTGTGATTTTCTACGGCCGTACAAGACTGTATAATACGGATCCGTAAAATACGGCTGATAGGAGCTGGGCCATAGAGAATCATTGTACTGTATGCATTCCGTATTTTCTGCACCTCTCATACATCCGTAATACTCGCTAGTGTGAGGCCGGCCTTAGTATGCATTCACAAGGAGTTTTTTTCATGCTGATTTTGGTGCATATTCCTTGTTGAAATCCAGATACAGCTGCAGATTTCTGTTACAGTTTTGATATATCACTCGGCTCCATTGTCACCTTTCCCAAAAGCTCCACTGAATAGAACTAAACCCAATGGCGACTGAAGCTGCAAATCCATTGCAGAAAACCGAAGGTCAGCTTTAGATTTTTGCTGCAAATTGAAGTGCAAATACACATTGAATTTTTTGTATACCAAAAATCTCCAGTGTGAACATACTCTTAGAATAAAGCGCTCCAATAGGGAGAATTTTACTAAAAATACCCCCATTCATGAAAAGGGTAATGTATTTACCAAACTTAACGAGACGGTTCACCAAGAGAGAACTGTCACTTGTATTCTAGAAATTGCTTTTTAGCAGTTTCCTATTATACATTACTAAAAAGCACTGCGATCACAAGCAGCAGCAGTGAGCAATAGCGGAAAGCAGGAAAATCAGAGAATTCATTCATTCAGATTCATTGATCTGTATTTCATCAATAGAGAGCATCGCAGCAGGCCATCTATTCTTAGTATTGACAGAAGCCGGTGTCTGTATTCAGTTCACAGTGCCGGGAGAACAGCTGCTGTGAATATGATCTCCCATAACAGTTCTTTTGATTGCTCAAAATGCTCCGGCTCATAGAGACGATAATCTGGGAAATAAAAATATATTTCAGACATACTGATTATACCGATTCCTTATACATGAAAAGCTTCAAAGAGTCGAAGAGACCTGGACATTTGTTGCGAAGGGAATAGAAGTGGCAGCATCTCATATCCAATATCCAGTTTTTAGGGTTGAAGCTGTTACCTTTTAGCCCTCCTTGATAGTACTGCATTGGGCCTCTTTGAGCCCGCCAACTATTCTTAGAAGGCCAATCTCCATTAATACATCATAAATGGGCTACCATGGACCGCCTAGGAGACTCCGTTTAGCGGATCCCAAGGACTCCCTGGTGTTCACCGTTAATCCTTACACTGTAGTTTGAGCTTTGCTGTAGGGGTCTCTGGCTTGTATCCGCAGAGTAGCTGCTGGCTGGTGGAACGAGTTGGAGAATAGCAGTGTCAGAAATCAGGTTAAAAACCAGCAAGGCAGAGACACAAACCCTTGTCTGTTTCTGCAAATATGTTTGCAGGACCCTGTCCATCGGCCAACGTTGGAAATTTGTGACCACTGAATAGGAGCCCTCCTACCTGACTACATTCCCAGCTCTCCTTTTAATTGGTTGGCCTGGTGCAAGGTCACATGTCCATAGTTTCGGACTAGAGTGCCAAGGGCCCACTAGAAACCATCCCCAGAGCCCCACTTCTCAGCTATATGCAAATGTGACATTATCCTCAATTACAAATTTATATAACACTGAACTGGGTAAATTGGTAAATGAATAAGATGCCGCCTTTGTCTGTACAGAGTGATTCAAGTTTATTGTGCCAGGTACTGCTCATATAAGAGGGTGGTGGCCTACTACTGCATGGGGGCCCACCAGAGGATTCTCCTGTTCTCCTGTGGGCCAGTCCAAGTCTGCTGTGCATCACAGAACAATGATGGAGCCTCTGATATCATGAGGTAGGAGGTGGTTCTCAGTGCTCCCAAAGTGTTTGTAATGACTCATAGCTCAGCTCTACTCTACGCAGTATATCAAGGAGGGAAGAGAGCAGGGCTGTGTGTCATAAGATGTCTCACAAGAAAGATGTTCAGAGCTTCTCTGGGGGCATGTTCTTTTTTCCCATCATACAGAGGAAAAGGTAACCAACCCCTGACAAGAACCCCTGCTATGACCCTTGGTTTAAGGAGAAATTTGAATCTAAATTTTACTGGAAATAAAAACAATCTAAAACACATTTTTGTCCATCCCTACAGCCAGTATTCCACGATGTGGCCAGTTTATCATGCTTAAACTTGTCCTCTTTCACTCCTTCAACGCTGGCCATTTTCCTTTTTTTTCGTTTTTGGTTTTTTCCTCACCTTCTTCCAAGAGTCATAACTTTTTTATATTTCCATCAATATAGGTGTATGAGGGCTTGTTTTTTGCAAGACGAGTTGTGCTTTTGAATGACACTATTGATTTTATAACATAATGTACAGGAAACTGAAAACAAGTGCAAAAAAAGTGCAAATCTACAATTTTTTTGTATTTTTTATTCACTATATGGTAATATGATTCCCCAGGTCAGTACGAGTATGCAGTCATCAAGCATGTATAGTTTATTTTTTATTTAAGTGGTGAAAAAAAAATTCCAAAATGTGTATGAACTAAAGTTTTTGCGTTTCTCGCCATTTTCCGAGACCCATAGCGTTTACATTTTTCGTGATCTGGGGCTGGGTGATGGCTTATGTTCCACGTTCTGAGTGGATGTTTTTATTGACACCATTATCAGCGTGAGACATGTAAAGACTGACAGTCTGCTTTCCTGATCTATATGTCTCACACTGGTAATGCCCTCGTACATGTAAAATAAGCTCTGGAGGCAGATTCTCAGGGAGATCTATGTCCGGCCCATAGATCTTAACAACTCACTTACATATTAGGAAAAATGTGGATTTCTCCTGAATAAGACATCGGATTGCAGATATCAAGGTATCATTTTATTTACATTTCTATGACCTGGATGTTAATATTGATGGCTGACGGGGGATGATCTTACTGACAGATTCTCTTTAATAAAAAGGAGTTTTAATAAAAAGAAGTTATTATAGGACCTTGATGAGTCATATTTTTTTTGTCAAACACTACTAGAGTATACTTTAGCAGCTACCCAGATTCCCAGCATAAATGTTACCCTGAGCTGTGAGCAATATTGTGGCTGCAAACCATTAGAAAAGATTTTTGCATTCAGGTAGAATGACACTTTAAAGGTGAGTGTGACATTGAACAGAGAGAAGCTGTTACCTGGTTACTGATTAATTTAAAGCTGATATATGATGCCGGCTTTCTGTTGTGTGAATATGTATTCATTGCTGTTGTGTGTGCTCAGTTGTACGCTCCTGTCTGCAGTCAGGTATGTGCAGTATGTGTGCCTGCGTATATAGAACTATGATATCTACATTTGCCTTTACTTTCAATCAACGTCAATGAGGTTAAATCATTTTTTATTAAACAGAATTTATAAAGCTATTTATATAGCTATTACATACTATTTTTATTTTTTTATTTATATGTTGTGTTCTGCAAAGTCCCTAAAATCATGTCCCTACACCTAGATCACGCCACGTAAATATTCATATAACGCAGAACTGTCCAGATGAATAAAGTATAGGGCTTTGCTCGCACACAGAGTTTTTACTGCAATTTTCTAGTTTTACTGATTTCTGGACAATAAAAAGATCGTTTTTCATTGATTTTGCTGCATGTTTTGCTCAGCGTTTTCGATAGTGTCATTTGGCCACTGATTACAATATATGTTTAATACAGTTAATTTTATTAGTTGAAAAATGGTTAAAAAAAACAACACGAAAGCGCAAAGAAAATACAGTTGCATTTTTTTTTTTTGCAACAATTTTCTCGTCTTCATTGCTCTCTGTGGTTGAAAAAAAACGTAGCAAAAATGCTGAAGGGATCGACATGGTGCAGGTTTAAAAAAAAAAAAAGGTGCAGTTCTCCAATTCAGTTGGTGGGAATAAAGAAACCAAGAGGGTGCGTGAGATTTCTGAAATCTCAGAGCTTTTGCTGGTGTAGCGCCCCCACTGCCGCAGGGCCGAGGGGTACCCGGTACCGGGCCTCTGAGTCTCTGCTCTGGGATTGTCACGGTGGCTAGACCCGGCCCGTGACCCTGCTGAGGGGCGTACAATGAAGGTGGAGGGAATGGTGAGGATGTTGTGGTGGTGCGGTGCAGGTCGCAGTAAATAACGAGGACACCAGGTTGCAGTCTCTTTACCTCTTTACTGAAGGTTCCAGGATCCTCAGTCCGGAATACGGTTAACCGGGCTGCGCAAGTCCGGCCGGTCCGATGGCACCTCCAGAGTTCCCTTTGCAGGTGGAAATCTGTGCCTACCTTCTAGCACTTGTGTGTTGTGGTCCTCCCCTGCTGTGCTTACGGGATAGTCCCCACAACTGTTGTGTCTGTTTCTGAAGTTCCCTCACCACTCGATTAAGATGTTCTGCTTCGTCCCCCAGATGATATGGCTAGGACGCACCCGTATGACGGGTAGGCTCGGAGTTCTTCCGGGACCCTAGCGTCGCCCCTCTCCTATTGTTGCCCCCTGTGTCTTCGTACGTGATTTGTGTGAGACAACCCGCCTATAGCTGACTGTCCTGCCGTAGGTTTGAAGTATTGCTTGGAGCCTAGTACTTCCTCGGCGTTCCGGCCACCGGCTACGCGCCTCAGTAGGATGTTGCCTCGTCTTACAGCACGACTCCTACTGGTATTTCTCCTTGTTGCGTTGATCTCGTTTCTCACTCAGCACAATGAACCTCGCTTCTTATCCTTTCTTGGGGTACCGCCGCTATCTCGTGCAGGCGCGGTCCCGTAACGTTCTCTCTGTTCCCTAGGCCTCTGTCAGGATCCCACCCCTGACAGGGACCCCCCTGAGTCTCTCCCCGCAACACCCTCTGCCACAGGGTGTTGCCTGTTCGATTCCCAGTCAGCTTCTGTCTAACTTTCTGCCTAACCCCCAGTTTTACCAGATTGTGAGGAGTGGCCTAATACATAGAACCCTTAGCTCCCCCTAGAGGCCAGACTGTGAAGTGTATTGGTGACTGTGATACCTGGTCAGAAGAACTCCTTCAGTGCCATCAGACGTACCATAGCCCCCCTTAGCGGCGGAGCATCAGTACTGCAACGACCAGGACTCTGGGGCGCTGCACTGGCACTGTAAAATACAGAAAATAACGCAGTATGTGGACATAGCCTAGGTCATCCCAACAAATAGTTCTCTACAACATCCAGATAAATAGCGTATACGGTACTTTAAATCTGCATGAATATGAGACAAAAATTTTGTTTTATTCTCTGTCTTGAAATATTTTTAGGTGCATTTAATAATTAAACAAAATAAATCAATTCAACCGTTTCTTAGATATATCTTTTTCTGGGTGGCAAGCTTTTCTAGAATTCCAAAGGGGGATACATTGCTGCGTAACTATTATTGATATTTTTCTATGAGCTCTCTGTGTCGGGGAAGAACGGCGCCATGCACAACAGGCAGGTAAGTTACAGTCACCTGCCTGTAAGTGCTTTTTTGTTTTTTTATGTCCCTGATACCCCCTTTAAAGTCACCTTTTGTTTTTTGTCTGGTGTCATTCATTGCCATCTTTGACAACCCTTTAGAACAAAAAAGTTACACATTCCTCAAAATAGCACAAAAAAACTGGACCAAGATAACAGTCATGCATAAAATTACTCCAGGGGAGGTACATTCGAGCCACATTTTGCGATGGTCTGATAAATCGCAATTGATGAATCAGCGAAAAATATCTGGAAACCCCAAACTCCGGATACAAAGGTGAATAGAAGAATAGAAGAAAAAATATAATAAATACTTTAAAAAAAGGTGCAAATTGAAACAAGAATTCAGCGCAAAAGATAAGTAGGTGAAAAATAAAAATAAAAAATAGTAAAAAACATGCGGAAATGCAATAATGGATTCGACCCCAAGAGCTATTTTGAGCAAGAGAGTAGAAAGGGAGATTTGTTAGATTAGTGAGATGATGCGATAAATCTGCATAAAACTGTGGATACTGCAAATTAACCAGATTGTCTGGTGTAGTGCATGCCGGTGAACTTATGCACCACAAGAAAATTCTAGAAGACAGGAGTTTGGTTTGTGGAAGATGCTATCCCTAGAGTATTAGCAGAATGAAGAGTAGGGTGGTAGACAGGGATGATAGAGGAGATGTAGGGTGGCTCGGCATTGTGGGGACCTTTGTGGGTGAGAGTGATAAATTGATGTAGTAATCTATAGCAGATTGGCAACCAGTGCAATGACTGGCAAAGGGTAGAGGCATCAAGGAGAGCTAATGAGAAGACGACCGAATAGAGTTGCAGGAATCATGATGAGAGTGAACCAGGGCGACAGTAAGAACGTTTTTATAGTTTACATGGTGAGAAATAGCGAATTCTGTAGATGTTTTTGTGGTGAAGGTAACATGCACTGTAAATGATTGGATATAGGGAGTGGAGGAAAGAGTACTGCAAATAAAAATAAAAAGTTTAGGTAGGTTAGTAGAGAGCGTAAACACAAGACGTTCAGTTTTTCCATTCTCCCTTCAGTGCTATTGGATAATTGGGTAGTATCACCTGACAGCACTTTTGCTTGGCACAATGCCTTCTTATAAGCAAATGTATCTGGGAAAGGTCATCTCAGAAGAAGACAACCCAAGCATTTTTTTTCCCTTACTTTAAAGGATACTGATACTTACTGATCACCTCTGGGACTCCTATTGACACAGAGAATGGAGATCTTCAGGACTCAGTCTTTATGAAGCAGCTGTCGACCATGTCACCCATCATTATCCATGAGACTGATGGAGAAAGTCAAGCGCTGTACTTGGCACTCTTCGGCTGTCCTGTAGACATGGAATGGGACAGTGATGCTCATGCTTTCCTATGTTTCCTTGGAGTCCAACTTGACTGTATAAAAAAAAAATTCTGTAGCACTCCAACTTCATCCAAGGTGTTTTATCTGAATGCGTAATGAACATAATGAAGCTTGAATGCAGTCATGATTTTCTCTCTGTCGCTTTTCACACTCTCTGAAATCCAAAACCGAGTTTTATCTCATAGGCACTGTATATCAATATTGATGCATTCATCCACTGATCTAATGCGTACTGGGGCAACTATTCATTCAGTAGTATTTCAACTTGCCCAATACTTTGATCACTCTCAAATTGGGCCGGAGTAGGATGAGATAGAATAAGATAGGGGTGCCTATTTTGATTATAAGAGTTTGATACTTAATCCCCAATTGTATGATTATTTGCTTCCATAGATTGGCATTCATTCCATATGTATGAAGGCTGACAAAGCTTTGCAGCAAGGTTGGGATGAGCCTAGCTCTAGTGTTGTTCAATAGCTGTGACATCTACCCCAACAGGCATGTATACATCTGCAATCATAGAGACTATTGATTGGACCCAGTCAGAAAGTGACGGCCTATCCTAGCGATGACTGTTGGACTGGGGTAGCAAGGACTAACCATTAACATTCAATTTAGGGGCCACATGCCACATGCAAATTTTACATGAATGAATGATGAGGTTCCTGTACATAGTGAATCAAATGTATTGGACAAACTACAGCTCATTGTTATGGAGTGGCAGTCTGAAGTAAGGGATAGGGGCCTTAAACTGTCCCTGGAACTGCAACCCTAACTATCTCTGTCCCAGGGGTACTCTTGATGGTAGAGAGGTCTGGGTCTCCAACCTTACTATGCATCCATTAAACCCTAATCTATCGCCTCCCCCCACTTCTTTGAGGCATGGGACAGAAATGTAAGGGAAACAAGACACAGAGACAGACATGAATAACTGAAAACCACTATCATACAAAAACACTCACCAAAAAAAGGGAGGAAGCTAGGGAAGTGGAGGAACAAACAAACTAAGTAGAAATAAGGATAAGGAGATTAATACTCACAAACCTAATCCATACAGAACACTTCAACCACATCTCCCAAATACACAGCTCAACACTTTCCAGGAAGAAGATTCTTTCACCAGCAAGGAAGAAGCCCGGAGTTAGTATAAGTAGGGAATCCTTAACCCTTTTAGCACTGATGGATAGGAAATCCATTTAAAATAGGACACGAATCACACCGTCTCTAAAGAGAACCTGCGATTTATTGCCCATTGTGACCTTTTAACTCCACATCTCCCAGGGGGAACGTAACACCGTCGTTACATTGGGGGGTAGTGGCTTATGCCTGCACAGGAGCCAACCTGGGGATTCACCTGCTCTCCTGTGGGCCAGTCTCAGTTTGCTAGTGATAATTTATATGATAGGAATACCCCTTTAAATACTGTATAAAGTATATGCAGCGCCCCAGAGTCCTGGTCGTTGCAGTATCATGGCTCAGCCACTAAGGGGGGCCATGGTGCGTTCGATGGCACTGAAGGAGTTCTCTGAGCAGGTATCACAGTCACCAATACATTTCACAGCTGGGCCTCCGGGGGGAGCTAAGGGTGCTATTCATTAGGCCACTCCCCACCATAGTGGGTAAACTGGGGGTCAGGCAGGAAGTTAGAGAGAACGCTGACGGGATTGAACGGAGCAACACCCTGTGGCAGGGGGTGTTGTGAAGGGAGAGACTGTAGGGTCTCTGCCAGGGGTGGGATCCTGGCAGAGGCTTGGCATTGAAAGAACGTAACGGGTCCCCGCAGGCTCCTGGAAGCGGCGGGACTCAAGAAAGGACTAGAAGCGAGATAGATTGTGCTGAGTGAGAAACGAAGTCAAGCGAAAGGAGATACCAGTGAGGGTTGTGCTGAAAGAGGCAGCACCTTACTGAGGCGCACTACCGGTGGCCGGAACGCCGAGGAGGTAAAGAGTTTCAAGCCATACCTCAGACCTACGGCAGGGCAGTTAGCTTGAGGCGGACTGTCTCACGCATCACCCAGGAAGGCAAAGGGGGGTACCAACAGGAGAGGGGCGCAGATAGAGTCCCGGAAGATCTCCGAGCCTCCCCGTCATACGGGTGCGTTCCTACCATAGTATCTGGAGGGACGAGGAAGATCATTGCGAATTAAGTTGTTGTGAGGGAACACGAGAAACAGACACAACAGTTGTGGGGTACTTTCCGTAAGCACAGCAGGGAAGGACTGCAACACATAGCGCTAGAAGGAAGGCACCGATTTCCACCTGCAAGGAGAGCTCTGGAAGTGCCATTGGACCGGCCGGACTTGCGCAGCCTGGTGAGCCGTATTCTGGACTGAGGACCCAGAGAGCTTCAGTAAAGAGGTAAAGAGACTGCAACCTGGTGTCCTCGTTATTTACCGCGACCTGCACCCCACAACTGCACCGCTACACCGTTACTACACCACTTATTGCACCGGACGTCCCCCACTGACAGACAGGGCCACGGACCGGGTCTAGCCACCGTGACAACCCCAGGACTGAGACCTAGAGGCCCGGCTCCGGGTACCCCTCGGCCCTGCGGCGGTGTGGGGGCGCTCCAACTTGGCGTCACGAACAGGATCTACTTAAGCCTGAAGAATCGGGTCATGTGTGCCTAGAGACTGTGATTTGTTGTGCTTGGACTGTACTTTATTGAGAGAACTGTGTGCTACTGCTTGCCGTTGAGAGTTCGCGCCAAAATCCGCCGCCATTGCAGCGCTGAGAAGAGCGCAGGAAGAGAAGAGGGGCGTGGAGTGGGCGTAGACGAGCTGCAGAGCGCGAACAACAATGGCCGCCCAGTCTAAGTATTTCTGTGCAGTGAGGACGTGTCCGTCAGCAGCAGAGATCCGCCTCCTAATCCTCAATGGGGGGCGGAGGCAGAGAAAACGAAACTGCTCACGCAGGAGAGAGCGGGAAAAAGACCAGGAAGCGACCCACGTGGAGGACGCTATGGCCAGCAGCTCCGAACCCGACAGCGGGGTTGAAGTGGAAGTCTCCCCTGACTACCCGGATGAGCCCAGCAGCCTGTCCTCCGTGGATAACACCAAATTCCTGAGAGCCGAGATGGAGGATTTATATAACCAGCTCCTCCAACTGCATGTGAGAGTCCAGGCCCCGCATCAGGTGGTACCGGCAGCAGATTCCCGGACATCGGAAGAACCAGCGGGACCTGTTGCGGAAAGTGGAATCGTACCAGTGGGTGAGTCCGCCGATCCTGCCCCACCAGCAGAGGGTGTGTTAGTGGGACCCGTAGCAGCACCACCTCTCCCGGGGACCCATAGACTTCAGCGCCTGTTACCATGGGAGGAAGCCACGGGCATGGAACACCGTATGCGAGCCCCTATCACCCCTACTCCCTTACCGTGCGAGGTCAGTGCGGAGCGCACGGTGTGCCGCTGGGTGAACCCTGGATCCAATCTCATGGGGTTCCCCGGGGTGGAGACCCAGAAGGGAGAAATGGTACAGGCCCTAAGCTGGGAAGAATATCAGATCCAGCTAGAACAGCGGTGGCGGGAGGAAGAGAAAGCACATCAGGCTAAACGGGAGGCCTACCATCAAAAAGATTTGGCGGTCAAGGACCGGGCCCGTAAGGACCCCACCACTCACCAGGCCCCGCGCAGGCAGGGCATCGTCACCATCTTCAAGCTCCGAGGAGGCTGGGGCTTTATCAAGGAACCGGGGCTGTATGCGGAGGTCTTTGTCAATCGCCGGGATGTGGAGTCGCACCTCAGAGAAGGTCACCCGGATCGGGACCTCTACCCGGGGGACAGCGTTACCTACACCCGGCACTTTGGAGAGAAGGGGTGGTTTGCTCTGAATGTGTACAAGCAGGAGAGGCCAGCCCCTGTAGCCAAGGTGTCACCGTGTGATCGATCTGAAGCCACTCCGGTCGCCTCCACCTGCCTGGCTGCGGAACCTGGAGCCCGCAGGTTGATCACCGCCACCACAGCAGTGGCCAAGGGGGTGCCTCTTCGGGTGGTTGAGACTCTTGAGGAGCCAGCGCAGAGAGCAGTGGGAACCCAGACCCTCATCGCTGCGCACGATCTGGTCATACAACAGACCCGAACACATGGGGTGTACCTGGCAGTAGGAGTGGATCTGAACCCTGAACTGCAGGGATCCACCTGCCGGGTGGCGCCTCGTGGAAAGTTTTGAAAGTACTATCATTGGATAGAAAATGTAAATAGTTAACTGTTCATTCCTTTAACTGTTCCTGTTTGCTACTAAACCCGTCTAGGGTTAAAGGTGACCCCTTGTTGACCCGGGGCCACTATTGTTGTTCTCAAAGTTTTGCACAAGTTTAAAGAACTGCAGAAATCATGGACTGTGCATGATTCGAACTTCCCTTGTAAATAGTTTGCACCTTCTTAAAGGTGCTCCCTACTGGTTTTAGCCAAAGACACTTTGCGAAGATATTTGCCCTATTGGTTTGAGCCAAAAGACACTTTGCGAAGATTCCTTCTCTACTGGTTTTAGTTAAAGACACTTTGTGAAGATCCCGGGCTGGAACTTTGCATAAGACTGGTAGGCTGAGAAGACGAGCTACCTCAGAAAGACTTGGTCCCCTCTTAAAGGGGATGTGACGAAGTAAATTTGAAAGAGATACTGTTACCGAACAGTAATGTGATAATGATGCCTTGAAAAAGAAAATGTAACTGTTTTACATGCCGAGTTATATGTGTTGAAGTTGTTGAAATGTGAAATCTGAATAATGTTTTGTAGAAAGGAAAGATGCAGAGAGCCCGTAGGGGTAGATGTAGAAGCCTGCATAGTTGAAAGTAAAAGAAGTAATAATGAAGGTGAGGATAGAAGGTAAACCCCGTGTCCCCATTGAAAAGTTACTTTGTTACTAAGGACAGAGAGTGAACCCGTAGGGGTTAGAGAGTGAGTCCTTAAAGGAGCCGAGTAGAGCGGGCTCAGAGTTCTTTAAATGAAAGGAATGTTATGTCTATACTGTGTATAGTAGCGAAAGGCAGTAGGCCCTGGCTGAACAGGGCGGTCCTGTAAAAGAAAGGAGAGGCAGTAGGTCTGGTGCCGTAGGGACAGGCGGTCCTGCAGGTTCACAAGAAGGAGAATGTAAAGTTGAAATGCCTTATAATGTGATTATAGGAAGGCCTTTGATAGACTAAGAGTGTGAGTTTCTTAAAGGCAATGTTAAGTTATTGTTCCAAAAATTGCACTAAGTAGAATACCCGGTTGGGTAACAGAAGTTATTTATGCTCTGTAATTTATAATGTTGATTATGTTTGTAACGTTAAAAGTGTCCTCACCTCCCATAAAGGGAAGCTTACTTAAGTATACTTACTGTTATTTGCACTCAACAGAATTGTATGTCTTTTTGCTAACCTGTATTGTTGTTTTTCTTCCCAGTCCCGGAGTACTGTGTTTAACCAGGGGGGAGTGCAGCGCCCCAGAGTCCTGGTCGTTGCAGTATCATGGCTCAGCCACTAAGGGGGGCCATGGTGCGTTCGATGGCACTGAAGGAGTTCTCTGAGCAGGTATCACAGTCACCAATACATTTCACAGCTGGGCCTCCGGGGGGAGCTAAGGGTGCTATTCATTAGGCCACTCCCCACCATAGTGGGTAAACTGGGGGTCAGGCAGGAAGTTAGAGAGAACGCTGACGGGATTGAACGGAGCAACACCCTGTGGCAGGGGGTGTTGTGAAGGGAGAGACTGTAGGGTCTCTGCCAGGGGTGGGATCCTGGCAGAGGCTTGGCATTGAAAGAACGTAACGGGTCCGCGCAGGCTCCTGGAAGCGGCGGGACTCAAGAAAGGACTAGAAGCGAGATAGATTGTGCTGAGTGAGAAACGAAGTCAAGCGAAAGGAGATACCAGTGAGGGTTGTGCTGAAAGAGGCAGCACCTTACTGAGGCGCACTACCGGTGGCCGGAACGCCGAGGAGGTAAAGAGTTTCAAGCCATACCTCAGACCTACGGCAGGGCAGTTAGCTTGAGGCGGACTGTCTCACGCATCACCCAGGAAGGCAAAGGGGGGTACCAACAGGAGAGGGGCGCAGATAGAGTCCCGGAAGATCTCCGAGCCTCCCCGTCATACGGGTGCGTTCCTACCATAGTATCTGGAGGGACGAGGAAGATCATTGCGAATTAAGTTGTTGTGAGGGAACACGAGAAACAGACACAACAGTTGTGGGGTACTTTCCGTAAGCACAGCAGGGAAGGACTGCAACACATAGCGCTAGAAGGAAGGCACCGATTTCCACCTGCAAGGAGAGCTCTGGAAGTGCCATTGGACCGGCCGGACTTGCGCAGCCTGGTGAGCCGTATTCTGGACTGAGGACCCAGAGAGCTTCAGTAAAGAGGTAAAGAGACTGCAACCTGGTGTCCTCGTTATTTACCGCGACCTGCACCCCACAACTGCACCGCTACACCGTTACTACACCACTTATTGCACCGGACGTCCCCCACTGACAGACAGGGCCACGGACCGGGTCTAGCCACCGTGACAACTACAGGACTGAGACCTAGAGGCCCGGCTCCGGGTACCCCTCGGCCCTGCGGCGGTGTGGGGGCGCTCCATATACAGTAAGGAATATTACAGTCGCAGTATATTAATCTTCCTATTTGCATATACCTGCTTTAATCCAAGTGAGATGAACTAGAAAAGACCACTAATTAGATGTAATAGTCTTGGATAACAGCGCTGCTACCGCAGTATTCTGGAGATGCGAGTATTATAGTTAAAGGTCTTGCCATAAATTAGCATTTGTCTTGAAAACATGCATAAAAAGATGTACATGTTTTCTATGTTACTGAAACCCAAGGACAAGTGCCAGGCTTTTGCATTTTTTTTTCTAAAGGTTTAGATGAATAAAGACATTAGGTGGGATCATAATAGAGAAAATGACAGTATCTGGGGGAGGATGTTCCATTCTGTATACGGTATATGTCTTGTTTTATTCATCCACACAGCTTGGAAATGAGCAGCAAAACAATTTAGGGTTCACACAAAAAACCTTACAGCCCCTGTGAGTTATAAAAAGCAATGCAGCACTTATTCAACTGTATGAGGCCTTACTGGACCTGTCTTTCTTTCCAGAGCTATATATACAGAGACATACCAAGGGTTTTTGCTTACAGATTTTGCATCAAAAGTTTGTAGAATTCGTTTGTGCTTTTATAAGGAAGAATGTCAATATTGCTAAGGATTAGATCTGGCTTTCATACTCAGAGCCATGTGCCCTGACATTTAAAGGGATTATATGGTCTTAAGCTACAAGTCTGCAGTCACTCTGTAAGTTGCCCGAGACGGTAGCCATGGGGGCTTTATAATCAAATCGTGTCCCAGTCCATATGTGATGAGCTGTGTAAGGTGTGTTACGCTCACTTACAGATCGTCCCCGTCTCCACGTCCACTTTTCCAGGAATAGCCATACACACATCAGGGGACACCAGGTTCATTTTAACAAGTTCAACTTTACCAGACAGTTCAAGTACATCAGTCTTTAGTATGCAGTATTGGGCACAGCATCCTCCACCACTTGCCTCATTCACAAAGTCCCTTTCCATCATTTTCTTACGTTCAGCTCGGACTATCCCTATGTAGCGCCCCCACTGCTGCAGGGCTGAGGGGTACCCGGTACCAGGCCTCCGAGTCTCTGCTCTGGGGTTGTCACGGTGGCTAGGCCCGGTCCGTGACCCTGCCGAGGGGCGTACAGTGATAAAAATGATGGATGATGGTAGTGGTGGTGGTGCGGTGCAATAAATAACGAGGACACCAGGTTGCAGTCTCTTTACCTCTTTACTGAAGATCTCTGGGTCCTCAGTCCGGAATCCAGATAACCAGGCTGCGCAAGCCCGGCCGGTCCAATGGCACCTCCAGAGTTCTCTTTACAGGTGGAAATCTGTGCCTTCCTTCTAGCGATATGTGTTGCGGTCCTTCCCTGCTGTGCTTACGGAAAGTCCCCACAACTGTTGTGTCTGTTTCTTAAGTTCCCTCACAACACGATTAGATGATGTTCTGCTAATCCTCCGTCCCTCCCTGATGTTACGGTTAGGACGGCACCCGTTTGACGGGTAGGCTCGGAGCTCTTCCGGGACCCTAGAGTCGCCCCTCTCCACAGGTTGCCCCCCAAGACTGCATAGGTGATTTAGGTGAGACAGGCCGCCTGAGACTGACTGTCCTGCCGTAGGTTCGAAGTATTGCCTGAAGCTGTATATAGAAATACTTCCTTCGGCGTTCCGGCCGCCGGTTGTGCGCCTCAGTAGGATGTTGCCTCGGTCTTACAGCACGACTCCTACTGGTATTCTCCTTGTTGCTTTGATCTCGTTTCTCACTCAGCACAATCTATCTCGCTTCTAGTCCTTCCTTGGGCACCGCTGCTATACTGAGCAGGCACGGTCCCGTTACGTTCTCTCTGTTTGCCAAGCCTCTGTCAGGATCCCACCCCTGACAGAGACCCTACCGAATCTTCCCCTGCAACACCCTCTGCCACAAGGTGTTGCCTGGCTCCAACCCAGTCAGCTTTCTGTCTAACTTCCTGCCTGACCCCCAGTTTTACCAGTGGCCTAGTAAATAGAACCCTTAGCTCCCCCTGGAGGCCCGGCGGTGAAATGTATTGGTGTCTGTGATACCTGCTCAGATGAACTCCTTCAGTGCCATCAGACGTACCATAGCTCCCCTTAGTGGCGGAGCCACAGTACTGCAACGACCAGGACTCTGGGGCGCTGCACCTACTTTACCAGATCCTTTCAGCCTATAGAGGTTCCTCACCCGCATCACAGTGTTCCCGAGAACCGCTGCGTATCCCTCACGCGGTTCAGCATCTATCTTTCTCTGCATGGAAGGCATTAAGGTACCCTCCATAGCACCTCTAAAAGCCTGTAGGCTCCGGACGTTGCAGGAATGTCTACAGGGAATTGCATACGACCTCATACCACAGAACAATTTCTCCACACCGTGCTTCCAGGCCACTGCACCTTGAACTTCACCTTGCCTCTAACGAACACTTTCACTAATTTACTAAACCAGGAAGTCGTTCCTTTTTCTACTTGTCCTAGCCACCTGCCAATCTGGGCTAGTTCCAAACATTAACTGTATCTTGCCCTACTGTACTTACAGTGACTATCTCTATCCTAAGCACTGAAATATATCCTATACTTTCAAAACACCTAAGCTGAGTGCATGTTACTCAAACTTATTATTATTAATGGCCTTCAGCTCGATCTTGAGACACAGTGAGTTGATGGATGAACACTTTGTAGGAAGAACGATCGTTTGCAAGCCTAGATAGGTCCACCAGGGTCTTCTAATCTTTACAGTATTCACAAAAGCAACATCAGTACCTACAACACTATGCATTAGTTACATTACATTACTAAAAACCGCATGACACAGTACACACTTCACATGGCCCAATAAACAGTAGTAAAACCGCACAACACCATTCTTATAATTCAACGTTGTTTTCAGGGGTAGGGACAGGGCAGTCCACATCCTTACAACTGTATGTGACAGCAGAATTGTGAAGCCTCACATTGCGCACACTGCACACTGTGAGGATTCTACTCCGTCAAGAACTGCAAGTTCATGACCACAAGTATGTGATTTGCAATTATGTGGTCGTGTGCCGACTAGATGGTCATGGGCTTGCTCAATACAAGTGCATTGAATGAGGCCGGAGACAGTCTAGTTGGAATATGGTCGGGAGTATGCAAATCGCATACTTGTGGTCACAAAGAGAACCCTTTTAAAGTACTTGGCAGGTTTTGACACCCCAATCCTAAACTACCTCTTCAGAAGATCAGACTGAGGCACTTGAAGTGTTTTTTAGCACTTCCATAAAAGCTAAGAAGCTTTGTGCCCCTTTACTCTTTATGTATATCTGTGCTAACGTTCAAAAAAGTAATTCTCTCTCCAGTGATTAATTATTGCCATTCTTTAAGATTGCTTCTACCATTAATACTTCAAACTTGCCTCAATTTCTATCACATATGATCTAGCGTAGCCTAGAGAATACATTCTATGAAATGTAAGCTTAAGGAATAGCTAAACTTTCATTTTTTTATCATTTTGTCCAGCATGGAGAGTTATGAAACTTTACAAATCACATTATTTGGGGATTTTTCTTTATTCCTCTAAAAAAACCTCTTATATAAGTGTCTTCTAAGCCCCTGCTTTTTCCAAGTCTGTTCACCTATCTTCAGCTGCATTGATATCAGAATAAACTTTTTTGGAGTACAGATGATGGCAGTGAAGGGTCAGCACTTATTTCTTCCTCTTAGTGTTGTGCTTATCTCCTGCACCAGCTTCACTGCCATCATCTGTACTCCAAATGACTACATTTTAATATCAATCAAAGCTTAATATGCAAACAAAACAAGCAAATACCCTGCAGTAAATAAATAAATAGCAATAGTGCATGAAAATAATATAGGGTACTTAGCATAATTTTGCTAAAAAAAAAAAAAAAAGAACCCGTCCCACCACATCGAGGTGACCATATTCTGGATGGTCCTAACCTCTAGTATTAAAACCAAACATATGTCAAATGACATAATGTGAATTAGGGCTTAGGCTACGTTCACATTAGCGTTAAGCTAATGTGCGTCGGGTTTGCGTCGGCGACGCAGCGGCGACGCATGCGTCATGCGCCCCTATACTTAACATGGGGGACGCATGCGTTTTTTTTTGTTGCGTTGTGCAACACATGCGTCTTTTTTGCCGCAAGCGTCGGACCAAGAAAACGCAACAAGTTGCATTTTTCTTGCGTCCGATTTTCGGCAAAAACCGACGCATGCGTCGCAAAACGCAGCGTTTTTGCGTGCGTTTTGACGCGTTTTTGCGTGCGTTGTGCGTTGCGTCGCCGACACAACGGCGCACAACGCTAGTGTGAACGTAGCCTTAGAAGTGTCTGGACATGGCTAATGGACACTTAGCCATATCAATGCAGCTGGGGAAAAAGCAAAGGGTTGGAAGCTGCTTACATGCTATTTTTCTTTATAGGAATGAAGTCAATTAAATTAATTAAATAACTTAATTAATTAATATTTAATTAATTAAATATCAATTAATTAAATGACCTGCAAAATTTTCATAACTTTCCATGCTGATCAAAATGATAAAAAAGTAAACATAAAACTTTAGTTACTCTTTAAATAGATTGCCCAGTGTCATGCAAATTGTAATGCTACTGGTGAATGAGTGGATGGAGTCGTTCTTGGTCAAAACCCTTAAGAATTGGATTTCAGTTGATTGCCCAACAGCAGTCAGCCCAGACTTGGACTTGTTATTTCAATGGGGAAGGGACAGACTGAATCTAAGATACCTCTACAGCAACTTATCTTTGATTGGAGAAGTACAAGTTCAGATTTCTGAGGATGGACTGACAACCCACCGAGATTTCCTACACATCCCACCAAAACCAGCAATATTCAGAAATCTATGCTATGGCATTTACAACATACACAATGGCAGCTCCAACGGCTTATATATAAAATGACTTTTCTTAATATTTATAGTAAGATAGTGAGAAAAATGGAAAAACTGTTATGTTTTATTATCCCCTAAAATGTTGTAAATATATATTGTGCTCCATCTAATGAGAAGTAGTGTTATTTTCCATGGATAATCTCCGCTTCACACAATCCCTATGTATAGAACTATGAATATAGCTCTGTATAATGTGGCTGGAAAAAAATATCACATTATAGTTTTGACAAGTCTAACAATGGTCATAATTTGAGAATTGACATTGTCCCTAAGCATGGTGGTGTTAAGAGCCATCATAGCCATTTATGTCTCTTTTTGAGCTCCCCTGCAGGAGACAATATATGGCAGACTATTACATAAGAAACACGTGCTGTGAATGGACGTGTCAGGTGTCCCAGAGGAAGAACTGCTGTTGGTAGTACCTCTACATCCAGGCTAATAGATGGTGAAGATAATACTTTTTTTGTATGGCACCAATATTATTCAGTAGGTCTTTACAATCAAAGAAAACATATACAGGACAAACAAAATCAGACATTATAGACTAAAAAAATTAAAATAACAGGATTGTCCACAAGAGCTTACAATCTATGAGGAAGCCGTGAAAGTTTTTATTCTGTTCCTTCTTCAAAAGTACACAAAAAGCTGCATAAATCAATCATCTAGCCAAAGCCTGTGAATGATCAGATATTAAGTGCATATGGTGCATGAAGCATTGGGTACTGAATTGAAGAGATCCGATTTTGGGGAATAATGCAAAAGGAAGGGTGAGAAAGTTGGAGAAAAGTTAGTTTAAGGAGGGTTAAATCGCTGCCTAAAAGATGTCTTAAAGTAAGACTAAAACTATGGAAATTTGTAATTAGTCTAACTGCCTGTGTAGCACATTTTAGAAAACTAGTGCAGCATGAGTAAAGTCTTGTAGACATGGAGGTCAGGATTATGGAGGTCAGGATTATGGAAGATGTTGGTTTTAGGTGTGACGCGAGCCACTATAGAAATAATAAGTCCCAAAAGTGGAGAGAAAGACTACAATAGCAGATAGTAATATAATACTACTTACTGGATAAGTAAAGGGAGGTCAAACGATCCGAGTCCAGGTCCAGGAAATGGGCGCAGTACAACAAGAGGTAGTCAGAGACAAAATCCAATTCACGAGTCGGGGGTTTACAGGGAGCAGGCAAAAGAGAAGTCAGGTCACAAACAAAGAGTCTAAGTCCAGGAAGGGAATAATGTCAGATTGGGTCAGGCACAGAGCTCAAAGAGATCAGACTTGCACAGGCAGCAGCAAGTGTACGATTGACACTGGATGGAGGAGCTAGCATACTTCATTCATCATCTTTCATCATCTTTCCCCCATCTCACGCGACCCCCACAATGAACCTATCCATTACAGTAAATGGCTGCCCACTCTCCCCAGTCCCACAAGCTCGCTGCCTCTGGGTATTCCTTGATGCTGATCTCTCCTTCAAACCACATATCCAAGCCCTTTCCATTTCCTGCCGACTTCAACTCAAAAATATTTCACGGATCCGGACATTCCTCAACCAAGAATCTGCAAAAACCCTAGTCCATGCCCTCATCATCTCTCGCCTTGACTACTGCAACCTCCTGCTCTGTGGCCTCCCCGCTAACACTCTCGCACCCCTCCAATCTATTCTAAACTCTGCTGCCCGACTAATCCACCTGTCCCCCCGCTATTCCCTGGCCTCTCCCCTCTGTCAATCCCTTCACTGGCTCCCCATTGCCCAGAGACTCCAGTACAAAAGCCTAACCATGACATACATAGCCATCCACAACCTGTCTCCTCCATACATCTGTGACCTCGTCTCCCGGTACTTACCTACATGCAACCTCCGATCCTCACAAGATCTCCTTCTCTACTCCCATCTTATCTCCTCTTCCCACAATCGTATACAAGATTTCTCTCACGTATCACCCCTACTCTGGAACTCTCTACCACAACACATCAGACTCCCGCCTACCATCGAAACCTTGAAAAAGAGCCTTAAGACCCACCTCTTCCGACAAGCCTACAACCTGCAGTAACCACCGATCGACCAAACCGCTGCATGACCAGCTCTATCCTTGCCTACTGTATTCTCACCCATCCCTTGTAGATTGTGAGCCTTCGCGGGCAGGGTCCTCTGTCCTCCTGTACCAGTTATGACGTGTATTGTTTAAGATTATTGTACTTGTTTTTATTATGTATACCCCTCCTTACATGTAAAGCGCCATGGAATAAATGGCGCTATAACAATAAATAATAATAATAATAATACTTAAGTAGAGGACTAATCAAGAGAAGTGAACACAGATGATTGTAGCCCAGACCCAGCACAACCAAAAACAGACTGACAGCCTCCACACAATAGTAACATAGCAGACCAAGACAGTGTGGAAATCGTGACATTAGGATTACTATCAGAATATTGAGCAAAGGTGGGGTGTAAGCAAAGGTGAGGAATAATTGTACTTGTTTTTTGTTATGTACACCTTTTTTATATGTAAAGTGCCATAGAATAAATGGCTCTATAATAATAAATAATAATAAAGAGATGAAAAGCGGTGCAGCACTGTGGAGAGCCTTATGGGTGAAAATGATATGTTTATAAAACTTGAAAAAGTAAAAAAGTGAGCGATATGTTTATATTGTATTTTATAGCGGAACAATTACAAGTGCAATGGCTGGCACAGTGTGGAGGCATCAGTGTAGAGGCTGGACAGAAAGAGGAGCTCAGTTGCTGTATTCAGGATAGATGTAAAACAGAATGCATGGCATGTAGAAGAATGACTAATAATGATTTACAGTATTCAAGGGATTAGAAATCAAAGCAATAATAGTATTTTTCCTCATATCCACAGTTTGGAAAATGCCGGATTTTTTTAGATGTCTCTAGGTGCATTCAAAGCGAATCTATATTAAAAGCAAATTATAGATCTGAATCGAACATAACCTGAAGGCAGTGACCATGCTGCCTGTGAGTTATGTGATTCTAACCTGTATTAATTAGGAATGAAATTTTAGAGCATTTGCTAGGGAATTGGATCCATCGCTAACATCTGTATTCATTGTAAATAGCGTGGAGGAACTGCAAAACTTTAATTATGTTTTTATTAGAATCGTTCCCTGCAGTACAGACCTCAGCCCTGCAGACATCAGTGTAATCCCGGCTCCTTGTCATTGTGTCTATCAATGTGCTGCTGACAAAAGGCTGCCGCTAATGCTGTCGTCGTCTGTAGACCCTGAATACCATTGAACCTATCAAGTCTAAAAGTGCGATGAAGTGAAGTCTCCATTCTTAAACCCCACCATTTCTAAGATATTGTGCTATTCAGACGAATGACAGATTTCTATCTATGGGCAGTTGCTGTACAAAAAAACTCCAAGATGTCCCTGTGAGCTTCTCTTATTATTCAGATATGCGAGCACACGCTATCAAAATGCTAATGATTATGAATGGCTGTCACCGGCATCGTTTCTCGCCTGACATAAGGTGAAGAGGCCATGGTGTATCCTGCTCGTATTGTGCCAGCCACGCTGTTTCTCATTGTCTTTTCTTTTGTCTTGCACAGGATTCAGAAGAGGATTCCCTGGTATGTCTGAGAAGACAATGACGTAACCCTTACGCCAAACACTTGTGTTTGCTCCTTCTTTCTATCGCCTACGACCCCCTGATGAGGTTTTTGTTGCTGCCCAACACATCGTTCCATATAATTAATTGCTCTCCCATCCACTGCCGTTCTTCTTCGATCTTTTCCCTATTAGTTGAGAATACATCTAATTAATATGTCTTATTGGTTTTGCTTTTTATATATATACTCCTGTACATGAGACGCAATGGATGATATACTTTGCTTGACTTTTCACGGTTGCATGTAATAAAGTCATCCTACGTAATTCCGAACCCATGTTATGTCGTCTGCCGGACCGTGCGATGAGTAGGCAGTAATATATGTGACGACATGTCTGCAGTCCGCGGAGACTTCTGATGCGGCCGCGTATAACATGGGTGCGTTGTGGCACGCGAGTGCCGCGCTCGAGGGTTAGCAGAGGAGAAGGGAATGAATGGGGTACGACGGATGCATGCGGAAAAAATGAATGAGGCAGAGAGAGGGGAGAACGAGTGCGAGGAATGACGCAGTAAAGGGGGGAGGTCACTGTACGACTCTCATTAACCCATTGTTTGCCACTCCGAAAAAAAGAAAAAAGGGAATTTAATACTTTACGTGTAGAAAATGTCTAGCACTTATAGGGTGGCAGACATGGGATCTTGTATTTAGATTTATTTATATAGTTTGTTTTCGCTACATGAGCGCTTGCAAATTTTGCAAAAAAGAAAAATGACAATGCTCAGCATCATCGGGGTTAATGTTGTATTTTTTCCTCTCTCCGTCTTTCTTCGTTATTTCTGTGCAGCGTCTCTATTTCCTTTTTAATTTCTCCCTCTTTCTTTCTGTCCATCCCTCTCTCTCCCCTTATGTATTTATAGCTCTCTCTCTCTCTTTCTCTCTCCCTCCCTCACTCCCACTCACTTCCCCCCCTCTCCACCTTCTCAGCCCCTGATTGGTTTGCAACCTGTGTGCCACTGACAGACAAATTCTTGATACGGGGAGAGATAGAGAGACAGAGGGATAGGGGAAGTGAACAGGTTAAAAGAGAGGAGATAGGAAGGGGGAAAACAAAAAAATAGCACGAATTCGGAACGGAGATAAAAAGAGGCAGCAGAACCTGAAATCCGCACTTGTACCTGTGAGACCGACCCATCCAAGTCACCCTGAGACTGCGAGCGGCACCTAGATCTACTCTACCTGCTTGTATGTAGGTGCCATGCAGCTGCAAGGACCAGAGTGCTAGAACAGGTAGGTCCCTGTGCCAAAACACACCTGCAAGTGCATGCCAAATATTGACCTAAAAAACTCTATTCTTTCTATATCTGCAGACAATGAGTGATACATATATCATTCCTTTCTTTTTTCCACCATGCATCTGCATTGACAAGTCAAGGGCTAACTATGCCATCTATATCCATTTCTATTTCTTTTTGGCAACTTGTATCCAAAAAAGATTGTGTCGCACTCTCTCCTTAATTGCAGAATATTTGCATCTCCCTTCATGTCACAATTGTGCAGAAATGACTTTACCCCTTGCAATACACCCGTGTCGTACACCGTCCATTATAACAGCGCATAGGTTTATTTCCCTATAATGAAGTTGTACATGAACCTCTTTATATCATTACTTTTGTCTCAGCGGATCGTTATGTGTTACTATTGCTCAGTGTGTCTGCGTCATCAAGCAATTCTCTTAGTCACTGTCCTCGATTTGTTTTTTTCACGGTATATAAATATAGGTTTTTTTGTGCCTTTATTTTTTTTTTTCAGTGCATTTTATTGTTTCGCTTATGTCACTTTATATGTCCACATTCTCTGCCTCGTACGATAGATTTTTCAAGTCTACAAGAGTTAACACAAGTAAGGAAGTTAATTATCAGTGTCCAGGCGCACGGTGGCACAGAACATAGGACACAGTAATAATGTATGTGAACTTACTGATAAAGAATAAAAAGAATAGAAAGAAAAAAAAGAATAATAATATTTACCCTCACGACATTACAACACATCAATATTAGTTAAGTCCTCTGCTTTGAAAAATAGAACTGTAAAAATGAAAATAAACTCAAATTAGGATTACCGTAATCACAGAGAATGAAAAATTTTATGACTGCACTTTTTAAAGATTTAGCACCTAAGGATGTATCATTTTCTTTACAAAGATGGATTATCGTAAGAGAAAAGTTTATGAAGAATAAAAGTCCTACATTCCAGTATCAATGGGTTGAATAATCTGGATTATTGGATGCTCGAAAAAAAGAATAGGAAATTGTAGTCATGGGAAAGTCAACATTATATTGGGTTATCAGATTTTTTATGCTATCAGATTAGAGGGATTTAATTGTTCTATTGTAGTATTTATTGTAGTATTAGTGCGTAACAGGATGTATAAATCGGAACAAGATTGGAACGTTGTGAGCGGACTGGTCGGTGGCTCTCCCAACCTGAGCATAGAAATACATGAAGCTGTCGCTATCGGGTCGGGAGAGCCGCCGGCCAGTCCGTGCATTGTGGTCTGCTCTCGCTCCGATTTATACGACCATCAGACTACGTCCCTAGACTTAGAATTTGAGTAGTTCACATGGTATTATCAGAACATCTACCCTCTTTTGACATATTATAAAAGTAAAAAAAGACTTACCTCAAACCTTTTTTTATTAAACCAAATTAAAACCTCAAGTGAAATAGGGAATGTGTTCTAAGGAGATATTAGGGAATTATTTCCCTACTTGTTTTGGCTTAATCTGATTCCAGCTTTGATCTTAAAAACCATACAGACCATATTTCCCATATGTGCTATACCAGGGGCCTAATGGTGAACATTACAGCTGAAAACACAGGCAACAAAATTGATTTGGGAACTGTTGGCAGTCATATGCTCCATAATAGCTTTTGCTCTAGAACACTACTCGTTCTTTTTAATTATTTACCGGTGAAATTGATGATGCCTTCATTCAACTACTAACTTCATCTCTATAGCAACCAACATCACCCAAGAGGAAAGTCATATTTGAGATTGTTTGGCCCCTTTTCTGACAAATGGCATTTAGTAAAAGGGCAGCTTATTTTGTGTTAATACTTTCTTACCATGTTAGCATAAAAACTTTCACCCACTCTAAACATACGGTATGTCATGGATGACTTCAAGTCCTTATTTGGACTCACAATTAATTTTTTTGTTTTGGGGGTTTATATGAAATGTAAACCACACACCTGAACTAGCGATCCAAAGACGGGCAACTTAAGACCCCTATTCACATTAAATTAAGGTCGGCTAAACTCACAGCTTTCAACAGAAATGACCAAATATCTATATGTACTGGGGTTCCCAACTTTCCCAGGATAGATGGTATAAAAGGAGAGAAATAATGGATATTTTTAATTGCCTGATCCTTTTGTCATCCCTAAAGATAAACCAACACCAGAGATAAGATGTCTGACTAAAATTAAAGCCCACTCCATACACAGTAGACTAACATCAGCCAAACATGCGATACTGATTTAACGGGTTTGGCCAAAAACATATGGCCATGACTCAGTCCCTGTTAGTGCTAAGATATGATTTCATCTGTTCCAGTGTAAGTTGAAAGAGGAACTCTATGCTATGTTATTATCCATATGGTATAAAGAGACAATTATATTGGTGTCCATGAACTAGACCCTTCACCAATTCCCCAAGCATAAAAATATGAGACTATACTATAAAACAATTCCAACGGTACATTTTTAGTTATAGAAATGTCCTACAAGCCTAGAAAGATGCAGTTTTGTGATATTCCACATAAAAGCAAAAATGGGATATATCACTGTAAGTACAGTGGGTACAGAAAGTATTCAGACTCCTTTAAATTTTTCAGTCTTTGTTACAGTGAAGCCATTTGGTAAATTCAAAAAAGTTCATTTTTTTCTCATTAATGTACACTCTGCACCCCATCTTGACTGAAAAAACAGAAATGCAGATATTTTTGCAAAATTATTAAAAAAGAAAAACTGAAATATCACATCGTCATAAGTATTCAGACCCTTTGCTCGGTATTGAGTAGAAGCACCATTTGGAGCTAGTACAGCCATCAGTCTTCTTGGGAACGATGCAACAAGTTTTGCACAGCTGGATTTAGGGATCCTCTGCCATTTTTCCTTGCAGATCCTCTCCAGTTCTGTCAGGTTGGATGGTGTACGTTGGTGGACAGCCATTTTCAGGTCTCTCCAGAGATGCTCAGTAAGGTTTAGGTCAGGACTCTGGGCCAGGCAAGAATGGTCACATAGTTGTTCTGAAGCCACTCTTTTGTTATTTTATCTGTGTGCTTAGGGTCATTGTCTTGTTGGAAGGTGAACCTTCGGCCATGTCTGAGGTCCAGAGCACTCTGGAAGAGGTTTTCATCCAGGATATCTCTGTACTTGGCCGCATTCATGTTTCCTTCAATGGCAACCAGTCGTCCTGTCTCTGCAGCTGAAAAACACCCCCATACCATGATGCAGCCCCACCATGTTTCACTGTTGGGATTGTATTGGGCAGGTGATGAGCAGTGCATAGTTTTCTCCCCACATGCTGCTTAGAATAATCACCAAAAAGGTCTATCTTCGTCTCTTTAGACCAGAGAATCTTATTTCTCTTAGTCTTGGAGTCCTTCATGTGTTTTTTTAGCAAACTCTATGCCGGGCTTTCATATGTATTGCACTGAGGAGAGGCTTCTTCCGTCAGGCCTCTCTGCTATAAAGGCTCAACTGGTGGAGGGATGCAGTGATAATTGACTTTGTGGAACTTTCTCCCATCTCCCTACTGCATCTATGGAGCTCAGCCACAGTGATCTTGGGGTTCTTCTTTACCTCTCTCACCAAGGCTCTTCTCCCATGATTGCTCAGTTTGGCTGGACGGCCAGGTCTAGGAAGTGTTCTGGTTATCCCAAACTTCTTCCATTTAAGGATTATGGATGCCACTGTGCTCAAAAGGAACCATAAATATTACAGAAATTATTTTGTAACCTTGGCCAAATATGTGCCTTGCCACAATTCTGTCTCTGAGCTCCTTGGCTAGTTCCTTTGACCTCATGATTCTTATGTGGTCTGACATTCACTGTGAGCTGTGAGGTCTTATATAGACAGGTGTGTGCCTTTCCAAATCAAGTCCTATCAGTTTAATTAAACTCAGCTGTACTCCAATGAAAGAGTAGAACCATCTCAAGGAGGATCACAAGGAAATGGACAGCATGTGACATAAATATGAATGTCTGAGCAAAGGGTCTTAACCTCTTAAGCCCCAAGGGTGGTTTGCACATTAATGACAATTTTTACAATTCTGACCACTGTCCCTTTATGAGGTTATAACTCTGGAACGCTTCAACGGGTCCTGATGAATCTGACAGCGTTTTCTTGTGACATATTGTACTTCATGATAGTGGTAAAATTTCTTCGATAAGACTTGCGTTTATTTGTGAAAAAAATGGAAATTTGGAGAAAATGTTGAAAATTTTGCAATTTTTCAACTTTGAGTTTTATGCCCTTAAATCACAGAGATATGTCACACAAAATACTTAATAAGTAACATTTCCCACATGTCTACTTTACATCAGCACAATTTTGGAACCACATTTTTTTTGTGTTAGGGAGTTATAAGGGTTAAAAGTAGACCAGCAATTTCACGTTTTTACATCACCATTTTTTTTAGGGACCACATCTCATTTGAAGTCATTTTGATGGGTCTGTATGATAGAAAATAACCAAGTGTGACACCATTCTAAAAACTGCACCCCTCAAGGTGCTAAAACCACATTCAAGAAGTTTATTAACCCTTCAGGTGTTTCACAGGAATTTTTGGAATGTTTAAATAAAAATGAACATTTAACTTTTTTTCATACAAAATTTACTTCAGCTCCAATTTGATTTATTTTACCAAGGGTAACAGGAGAAAATAGACCCCGAAAGTTGTTGTACAATTTGTCAAGAGTATGCTGATACCCCATATGTGGGGGTAAACCACTGTTTGGGCGCATGGCAGAGCTCGGAAGGGAAAGAGCGCCGTTTGACTTTTCAATGCAAAATTGACAGGAATTGAGATGGGACGCCATGTTGCATTTGGAGAGCCCCTGAAATGCCTAAACATTGTAACCCCCCACAAGTGACACCATTTTGGAAAGTAGACCCCCTAAGGAACTTTGACCTAGTGCTTCATAGAAGTTTATAATGCAGAGCCGTACAAATAAAAAATCATATTTTTTCACAAAAATGATCTTTTTGCCCCCAATTTTTTATTTTCCCAAGGGTAAGAAAAGAGATTGGACAGCAAAAGTTGTTGTGCAATTTATCCTGAGTACGCTGATACCCCATATGTGGGGTAAACGACTGTTTGGGGGTATGGCAGAGCTCGGAAGGGAACGAGCGCCGTTTGACTTTTCAATGCAAAATTGACTGGAATTGAGATGGGACGCCATGATGCGTTTGGAGAGCCACTGATGTGCCTAAACATTGAAACCCCCCAAAAGTGACACCATTTTGGAAAGTAAAACTTATCTAGATGTGTTGTGAGAGCTTTGAACCCCTAAGTGTTTCACTACAGTTTTTAACGCAGAGCCGTGAAAACAAAATTTATTTTTTTTTCCACAAAAATTATTTTTTAGCCCCCAGTTTTGTATTTTCCAAGGGTAACAGGAGAAATTGGACCCCAAAAGTTGTTGTCCAATTTGTCCTGAGTACGCTGATACCCCAAATGTGGGGAGGAACCACTGTTTGGGCGCATGGCAGAGCTCGGAAGGGAAGGAGCGCCATTTGGAATGCAGACTTAGATAGATTGGTCTGGAGGCGTCGCATTGCGTTTGCAGAGCCCCTAATGTAACTAAACAGTAGAAACCCCCCTCAAGTGACCCCATATTGGAAACTAAACCCCCCAAGGAACTTATGTAGATGTGTTGTGAGAACTTTGAACCCCCAAGTGTTTCACTACAGTTTATAGAGCAGAGCCGTGAAAATAAAAAATCATTTCTTTTTTCTCAAAAATTATTTTTTAGTCCACAGATTTCTATTTTCCCAAGGGTAACAGGAGAAATTGGACCCCAAAAGTTGTTGTCCAGTTTGTCCTTAGTACGCTGATACCCCATATGTGGGGGGGACCACCGTTTGGGCGCATGGCAGAGCTCGGAAGGGAAGGAGCGCCATTTGGAATGCAGACATAGATGGATTGGTCTGCAGGCGTCACATTGCATTTGCAGAGCCCCTAATGTAACTAAACAGTAGAAACCCCCCACATGTGACCCCATATTGGAAACTAGACCCCCCAAGGAACTTATCTAGATGTGTTGTGAGAGCTTTGAACCCCAAGTGTTTCACTACAGTTTATAACACAGCCGTGAAAATAAAAAATAATTTTTTTCCCACAAAAATGGTTTTTTAGCCCCCCAAATTTTTATTTTCCCAAAGGTAACAAGAGAAATTGGACACCAAAAGTTGTTGTCCAATTTGTCCTGAGTACGCTGATACCCCATATGTTGGGGTAAACCCCTGTTTGGGCGCACGGGAGAGCTCGGAAGGGAAGGAGCACTGTTTTACTTTTTCAATGCAGAATTGGCTGGAATTGAGATCGGACGCCATGTCGCGTTTGGAGAGCCCCTGATGTGCCTAAACAGTGGAAACCCCCAATTCTAACTGAAACCCTTAACCTAGCCCTAGCCCCAACCCTAGCCCTAACCCTAGCCCTAACCCTAACCTTAGCCCTAACCCTAGTCCTAACCCTAACCCTAACCCTAGCCCTAACCCCAGCCCTAACCCTAGTCCTAACCCTAACCATAACCCTAGCCTAAACCCTACCCCTAACCCTACTCCTAACCCTAGCCCTAGCCCTAACCCTAGCCCTAGCCCCAGCCCTAATCCTAACCCTAGCCCTAACCCTAGTCTTAGCCCTAACCCTAGCCCTAATCCTAATGGGAAAATGGAAATAAATACATTTTTTAAATTTTATTATTTTTCCCTAACTAAGGGGGTGATGAAGAGGGGTTTAATTTACTTTTATAGGATTTTTTTAGCAGATTTTTATGATTGACAGCTGTCACACACTAAAAGACGCTTTTCATTGCAAAAAATAGTTTTTGCGTCTCCACATTTTGAGAGCTATAATTTTTTTATATTTTGGTCCACTGAGTCATGCAAGGTCTTGTTTTTTGCGGGAAGAGTTGACGTTTTTATTGGTAACATTTTCGGACACATGACATTTTTTGATCGCTTTTTATTCCGATTTTTGTGAGGCAGAGTGACCAAAAACCAGCTATTCATGAATTTCTTTTTTGGGGGGCGTTTATACCGTTCCACGTTTGGTAAAATTGATAAAGCAGTTTTATTGATCGGGTCAGTACGATTATAGCGATACCTTATTTATATAATTTTTTTATGTTTTGGCGCTTTTATATGATAAAAACTATTTTATAGAAAAAATAATTATTTTTGCATCGCTTTATTCTGAGGACTATAACTTTTTTATTTTTTTGCTGATGATGCTGCATGGCAGCTCGTTTTTTGCGGGACAAGATGACGTTTTTAGCGGTACCATGGTTATTTATATCTGTCTTTTTGACCCGTGTTATTCCACTTTTTATTCGGCGGTATGATAATAAAGCATTGTTTTTTGCCTCGCTTTTTTTTTTTTACCGCGTTCACTGAAGGGGTAAACTAGCAGGACAGTTTTATAGGTGGGGTCGTTACGGACACGGCAATACTAAATATGTGTACTTTTATTGTTTTTTTATTATTATTTAGATAAAGAAATGTATTTATGGGAACAATATTTTTTTTTTCCTTATTTAGGAATTTTTTTTTTTTTTTTACACATGTGAATATTTTTTTTTTTACTTTACAACATTGCCCCAGGGGGGGCATCATGTTATAGGGTCAGATCGCTGATCTGACACTTTGCACTGCACTGTGTCAGATCAGCGATCTGACATGCAGAGCATGCAGGCTTACCAGCACTTGCTCTGAGCAGGTGTTGGTAAGCCACCTCCCTGCAGGACCCGGATGCAGCCCTGCGGCCATTTTGGATCTGGGGCCTGCAGGGAGAAGAAGGTAGGAGACCCACGGAGCAACACGATCACATCGTGTTGCTCTGAGGGTCTCAGGGAAGCACGTAGGGAGCCCCCTCCCTGCGCGATGCTTCCCTATACCGCCGAAATACTGCGATCATGTTTGATCGCAGTGTTCCAGGGGTTAACGTGTCAGGAGCGGTCCGTGACCGCTCCTGGCACACAGTGCCGGATATCAGCTGCGATAGTCAGCTGGCACCCTGTTAGGGCTAGCGGAACGCACCGAGTAAATATAGATATTATTGGTGCGTTCGCAGCCCGGGGTCCACCGTGCAGGAGGTACCTGCTGCTAGCAAATGACGGCACTATATGGCGGTTTAAGTTAACTCTGTTTCTTCACAGAGTCGCATGGGAACAAGACGCTGTGCCCTGTTAACCCCACAGGAGTACACAGCTAACTGCCGAGCTGAAGGCAGTCTGTGGTCACGCACACATACAATCTCCTCACCGGAGATGCCGGTATTCTAGGGGCTTATTTCAGCCGGGGCCCTAGATCCACACACACAATCTCCTCGCCGGAGGTGCCGGCATTCTAGGGGCTTATTTCAGCCGAGTCCCTGAACACACACATAAATGTGACCACACAGGCGCATGCACAAAACTGATTCAATACTAGCGCATGGCCGTGCGGTCATGAGAACCTTAAATAGCTGCAGCAAGAACAGGACCTTCCTAAAAGGACCAATGAGAGGCTGCTACAGAGCCTGAGCACCTTCAGGACCTTCCTGGAGGACCAATGGATTTAGCTGCAGTATCTGAACATGTGACCCTCGATCTCCACTGAGAGATCTTACTCTGGGCATGCTCAGAACGAGAAAAGCAGGACTTAGTCCCAGAAGCATCTGCTCGCCGCTGCCCAGTATTGGCTTTAATGGCAGAAGCTGGAAAAGCAGCAGTAACCCTTTGGACAGAGTCAGACTGAGCAAGACGCTGGGACTGACATCTCTGCTGAGCAGGCTCCACTGCGGCTGGAGAAGGATGGGAGACCGCAGCGGAGCTGGCTCGAGATTCCCCCTGTGCAGAGGCGGGATCTCAACCCTTAACATACCCAGCTGCGCTCCCCCCGTGAGCGCGGCAGATCGCATATGACATACTATCACATCACTGGGAATTAAGTCCCAGGTCACCTTGACGGGATAGTACGTCATATGGGATTAAGGGGTTAATACTTATGACCATGTGATATTTCCGTTTTTCTTTTTTAATAAATATGCAAAAAGTTCTACATTTCTGTTTTTTTCAGTCAAGATGGGGTGCAGAGTGTACATTAATGAAAAAAAATGATCTTTTTTGAATTTACCAAATGGCTGCAATGATACAAAGAGTGAAAAATTTAAAAGGGGTCTGAATACTTTTCGTACTCACAAGCAACAAAATTGTTGTAATGAAGTGTAACTGAAATTAACTCTTTTTAATTCCATATTCTGTAAAAATGTTTATATTTTGAATTTCCAAGTGATCATATGCATCAAAACAAGGCAAACCTGTATGGGGTCCACATGGCTTGATTGGTCTGTATTGAGCAGATTAAACATTTCATGGAAACACAACTCCATCATATTCAATGTATATCCTATTGTGTTGATCCAGAGGAGGGCAAAATCTAAATGAGGTAGATACTAATTGCCAGAAATTAGAGGATAAATTCCTTCCCGATTCTACATTTGCGAGTCCTCAGTGGTTGATACCTTTTAATGGCTAACTGAAAAGATGGTAATAAATTGCAATCTTTCGAGCCTACTCAGGTCTCTTCATCAGGCATAGACTAATACAAAATCTGAAGAATCACATATTTATGCACAATACAGTACATAAATAATGCAATAGATAAGACAAGTGACGTGAAGCAGAAATATCATTATGGGAGAGGGATAAACAGTTGTGGCCATAAATATTGGAACAGTTCATAGATAAGGAGTGTGAATGTATTATTGTCCTCTGATTGGGGTCTGGTTCTCTGTTATGATGCCTCCACAAGGTCTGAGGAGCAAATTCCTTAATTGATGTAAAAAGACATAAATCCATGTGACACATTCATTCCTGCATTGAGTGTGTCAAAGGTTGTCATGAGTTTATACTCCCAGACTCTTCTAGCTCTCTGAGATAAGAAGTTACCTTTTAATAGAAGTAGTTTCATGTCCTTAGTGCTGTAATTAGAGATACAAAAATGTTTGGCCACAGGTAGATGCATTCTTTTTTCTCTTATTGTGTAGCGATGAGATACAGGAGATTCAGAAAACACTCGGTCTGAAGGAAAAGGGATCCTAACAACCAAGAATAGGTCAGACTGGACACCTCCACCTGGACGCAAACCTCATTTAGATATATATATAGCCTCCTTCAGACATTTGATAAAATCCAGCTTCATAGACAATAACAGGAGACAAGCATCCCACATCACTGCTCAGGAGAGAAAGGCCATACAATCTTTGAAAACCAGCAAAGAAATCATCATTAAACCTGCTGACAAGGGAGGTGCAATAGCAGGATGAATACGTCAGACTACATGAAGGAAGCAAACAGACAACTTATGGACACACACTACTACAAAAAATTGGAGTCGAATCCTACACAGGACTATTACAAGGAACTACACAAGTTGGTATCTTGTCTGCCTAACAAACACATGAGCCGATGACCTGATACCAGAGAGTACAAGAATAGAAAAATTCTACATGCTTCCCAAAATCCACAAATCTGGAAATCCAGGAAAACCAATTATTTCTTGTGTGGGCACCCTTCCTGAGCAGGTCTGTGGATGGGTTGAGGGTATTCTTAAACCCCTGGTAAAGGATACACCCAGCTTCATTCAGGACACAACTGACCTATTGAATAAACTAGCAGCAATAGGTACTCTACCAGAAGGAACCATCCTGGCCACAATGGACATGGAATCTTTGTACTCTAATATCCCACACCAGGATGGATTAAATGCCTTCAAAGTATTCATGGAAAACACAGGGACTGATGCTAATTCTGTGGTGAAACTTACAAAATTCATCCTCACCCACAATTGCTTTGAATTTGACAACAAGATATATCTACAGGAGACTGATACAGCAATGGGAAGTAAAATGGCCCCATAGTATGCAAATGTTTTCATGGCCAAGTTGAAAGCAAATTTTTGTCCTCTTGTACCATCAGGCCTCTGGCCTACTTCCATTACATTGATGATATTTTAATCATCTTGACGGAGTCTGAGCCACAGCTAAAGACGTTCCATGAACAGATTAATCAATTTCATCCCACCATTAACTTAACACTCAACTACTCCTGTACTGAAATTAACTGTTTGGACACCATCATTAAGCTACAGAACAATGAAATAGAGACATCCCTGTATCAGAAGCCAATCGACCGTCCAACATACCTTAAATGGGACAGTTTCAATCCAAAATACATAAAATCTCTATTGTCTACAGCCAAGCCATCAGATACAATTGGATATGTTCCAACCCCATGGATAGAAACAAACACCTTGGTCGCCTCAGAAAGACCTTTGTGAATCAGGACTACCATCTAAGAACAATTCAAAACCAAATTACAAGAGCCACCAGAATATCAAGGAATCATCTCCTACCTTACAAAGCTAAAGAAGAAAATAACTGGGTGCCTCTAGTAGTCATCTACAATGCAAATCTGGAAGTGCTAAGGGGAGCTGCACGGAAATTACAACCTCTACGGCAAAAAGATTACAATCCATATTTCCAAACCCCTCACACTACTGCATTTTAGGCAGCCCACAAATCTAAGAAGCATCATTGTCAGAAGCTCCCTGTGCTCTCCAACAGCTACAGTACCTTTACTTGCTACCCGAAAAAATGTTAAACCTGTCCATTTATAATTACCACGGACAAGATAATGATCCCCAACTTACATCAAGAGTGCAAGATCCCTGGTATTTTCAGCTGTATCACATCTAATGTGGTGTACTTAATTATTCGTACTAAACATCCAACTGGGGGTCTGTATGTAGTGGAGACAGGGCAAAAGCTTTGTATGAGGTTGAATTCTCATCGCCACACAATAAGAGAAAAAAGAATAGATCTACCTGTGGTCAAATATTTTTGTATCCCTGATCACGGCACCATGGACATGAAATTACTGGTATTAAAAGGTAACTTCAACTCTCAGAGAGTCAGAAGAGTCTGGGAGTATAAAGTAATGACAACCTTTGACACTCTCAGTGCAGGGATGAATGTGTCACATGGATTTATGTCTTTTTACATCTATTAAGGAATTTGCTCCTCAGACCTTGTAGGGGCATCACAACACAGAACCAGACCCCAATCACAGGAAAATTAAACTTTTACACTCCTGTTCCAATATTTATATCCAGAACTGTTTATCCCTCTCCATAACTATAGTTTTGCTTCACTTCACTTTTCTTATCTATTGCATTATTCCTGTGTCCTGTTGTGCATAAATATGTGATTCTTCAGATTTTGTATTAGTCTATGCCTGATGGAGAGACCTGAGTAGTCTCGAAAACTTGCAATTTGTTACCATCTTTTCAGTTAGCCATTAAAAGGTATCAACCACTGAGGACTCTCAATTCTAAATATTTTTCTATCTACTGGCTAACACGGTACAAAGATATATATCTTTCCCGACTCCACATCAGACTAGCTCCCTGGATCAATGTCCTATTGAAAGAGTCTAGTACCCCTAACCTGTAATATTATATTTATCAAGAAAGGCATCCAGACTTTCCTTGTACAATATATGGTAACTAAACCTCAAAAATAATCTTGTACATAGGTTCACATTCACTTGGAGCTTGTCATGACTGCATGTCAACATGTGAATACCATTATGGAATGAGGAACCATACTTTATAAGATTTTTTTTTATTTTAGTATACATCATATTAACACACATGTAACAAATTATTAATAAGGAATTTAAATTTTGAGAACTATTTTTTAAAATGAATAATTTATTCTTTTATTTTCATTTCTTTGTCAGAACCTAGATTTACCAATGAAAGCTTTGGGCCTGGCAAAGAGAAAACTATTGAAACCTTACCAGCAAGAAGTAAAATGTTCCATTGATGCCAAAATACAACATGTGACGATCTTCAAATAGGAAACAACTCCTATCACAATTTTTTTTATTAAGATATTGAAAATCTAACCATAAAGTGATCAAATGTCACCAAATGCCTTTAAGCAAGCTGAGTAACCAGTATACAACTAATAAAAACAAAAAATATATAATCCCAACCAAAGAGACAAAAACTTCATATAAAAGAGAAGAAAATAAATAAGACACCTACAAGAATCTTTTTCTAATTTTACCATATTTCACTCAAAACAAGAATTGTCCTAGTCACAAACTATGAAGTGGCGGCTGGCATCAACATATGTAAATGTTTCTCAGAAGTTCGGAGAGATATTAAAGTACTCATAAGGTGTTAAGAGGATATTTTCAAAGAACCATGTTCTGATCTCCCTGCAAGGATGACTCCAACGTCTCCCACAAGCTTCTTTCCAAGTTCTTATGTTGACATTAACACAACATTTTATGCCAATGTCTCTTCCACACCAAATGTGGCTGCTCCTGGGTTACTTATCCCATTAGTCTACCTAGTGGTATGTGCAGTTGGGTTGTGGGGTAACACCTTGGTGATATACCTGGCATGGAGAAGTCCAGCTGGACAGAACTTAGTCACAGCACTTTATATTTTAAATTTGGCCTTGGCTGATGATCTTTTTATGTTGGGCCTACCTTTTTTGGCTGCCCAAAGTGCCCTGTCCTACTGGCCCTTTGGCTCACCAGTCTGTACGATAGTAATGACTCTAGATGCTGTAAACCAGTTTACAAGTATTTTCTGCTTAACAGTGCTCAGCATGGACAGGTACCTAGCTGTCGTTCGACCTATACAATCAGCAAGGTGGAGAAGACCCAAAGTTGCAAAATTTATCAATGTCACAGTATGGATTCTCTCCTTTTTGGTTGTTCTTCCAGTAGTTTTTTTTGCTGGTGTTCCAAAGGATTCTGGTATGTGTCATATTGCTTGGCCTGAGCCGCAACAAGCATGGAGGACTGGTTTTATCTTATACACTGCTGCACTTGGATTTTTCTGCCCATTGCTTGTTATTTGTATCTGCCATATACTAATTGTGGCCCAGCTAAGATCATCTGGCAACCGAGTTAGAGTAGCTCCAGCACGACGTCAAGGACCTGAACGTAAAGTCACCAAGATGGTTGCCCTTACGGTAACTGCCTTCATACTATGTTGGCTACCCTTTTACGCTTTAAACATCATCAATCTCCTCTGGCCCCTGCCTGCAGGTCCAAGACTGTATGGACTTTACTCTTTTGTTGTAGCACTTTCATATGCTAACAGCTGTCTGAATCCCATTATTTATGCCCTACTTGCTCGTCCATTCCAGCGTGGATTGCGACGTGTCCTCTGCAGGACCTCCGTGAGGGTTGCAGATGCAGTTCTGAATGGAGGAGAAACCAGAGCACAAGGGGAGTTGAGTAGAGTTACTGGCATCTCGGAAGAAAGGAAAAGTCCAAAAGTGTCTGGAATGGGTGAAAATGGGAAGATAGCTGCAATTGAAGAACCTCTTCAGCAAGAAGTTGGTCCTTCTTCACAAAATGCTTTACCGGAAGAACTAGGTGCATCTGAAAAAGAAAACATGCTAGGCATTAGTTATTTGTAAAAGTCAACCAATATTTCTTAAAAACTGCATTTAAAAAAATATATATATTCTTTCTCTCTCAAATATGACATGGCCTAATGCACCAATTACAATTACTTGGGATGTTGTCTTTCTGGAAAAGTTAATTTTAAAGCAAAACCTAAGAAAGAACATTTATAATTATAACTCTGTAATTGTATCTGTAAAAGTTGGAAAATCCAATTTGGGATTAATTTCCCGAAAGTTTATTTTTAAATTCCAGACTGCATTTTGCAAACCATCTTGAAATAAAATCCCTTTTTTTATCTTATTCTTAAGCATTTGACAGAACATTCAAGTATTTGAACTGAAAGGATGAAAGGGATCGAGAAAATTACAAAACGAGAAGATTAAGCTTTCAAATTTCTTAGGGCAAATAACATTTCTAACAAGCTTTAGATTGTTACCTCTGCAGGTCAGAGATGTAAAGAGCCAAAGAACTTTCACATACAATGCTGTACTATTGTATTATTCTTATCTACAACAAACATTTGTACTTGGACAGAACAACAACTGAGATCAATGTTGCCAAAACATGACTTTTTCTGTATTTCATGCTGCATTTATAGTTAATGAGTTAAAAAAATAATTATATACGCTATGGAAGGTGCCAGACAAAAAGCCTGTTAATAAGCTTAAAACTTCAGTTCCGTTCACACTTTGTCCCCTCATATTCTTTTATTCTGTGTTTTTTTCCAGTTGTAATTTAACACTGATTGCCAGTAAAATGTTTCACTGTAAAAACCAGAAAGTTGTAATTAATTAAAACGTTTGTTGAGCTATTTTATGCATGCACTTTTCTCACATTGATGGACAAGGGGTTTGTATAGATTGATATCTATTTTGCTCTCATCCAAAAAAATGATTCTACTCCTATTTATGTTCACCATCAAACATGTAGCTGAAATCTAAGAACTAGCAGTAAAAAAGGATAGAATTTATGTTGTGCAAAAATGTAATCTGTCAATATAAGGACCTGTGACATTTCCCATTTGCCTTGAGCAGCCAGTATTTTCCTTGTGCCTGGAAAGGCAAATAGTTTATTGTGTTCTAATCAGATTTCACTAATTATTAGAACACATCTTATAAAAGAAAACTAAAGAAAGTTTGTTAAATACTTCAGCTTGTGCACATCTTCATAAATGCATTGATACATCGAGTATGTACGTATTGACATAAGCAAAGTGAAGACTAGAAAAAATAGGGAAGATAAAAATGTTGGTTGCGGATTTTAATTTGTGGAATCTCCTTTGACATTCTGTATCAGGGTGAAGAGCAATGTTGGGGAATGGGATTTCAAAGCTCATAGAGGAAAAAATACTATACCAAGGGCAAACGTACCATTGGTGCAACCTGCACAGCCAAACATCGGCCCAAGATGTTAGGGGACACTCTTCTACCTCTAAAGCAGCAAGCAGCTTATGTTACAGATGCATTACTAGACAGCAAAAAGCCTACATATTCTTCTTGCACAGGGGCCCTGCTATATAATGTAGATTCTGAGCAATGCAATGAGTAAAACCAATGGCCAAATTCTTCACCAAAAATAACTAAATGAGCATTTAACACGTTTTGGAAAATTGTTGGTGAAGAACATTTTTTAAAAGGGTTAACCGTTTCTCTTTCAGAAGTGTGTTGAGGACATGATTATGTGGCACTTACTAATATATAAGTATTACAGATTCTACTCCTTTGCAAAGTACCACTTGAAATGTGACCAGTGGCCGGTCCTGTTCATGAGTCTTCTCGAACTGAAAGACATCACACATAGGAAAGTTACTTTTTAATTAAATGTGGCTGACACCCCTACAGCAGTAGTTATTTTGTGGATAGGAGATCTGTGCAATCTGTAGGAAAGGCTGCATTAACAACTACAGGAGGACAATCTGTGAAGCCTCATTCAGATGTCCATGTATCATGGTCCATCTAAGGAATATGATGTATGGACTGACCACAGGTCTCCTTACTCAAACTTGATGGCCACATACATGCCTACATGCGATTACATTGGTATCACCGCTTGACCAAATCATTATATGCAGTACACATCACTCAACTGTAACCTGTAAAAAAAACCATTGGTGGTGGCAAAGAAGCAGCCAGGAGTGGTGGTGAATGAGTTACACTTAGTGTGTAAATTTTACACTAGGTAAGCATGTGAACACTATTGCCATAAAAGTTCTCCTTGAAAATCCTTAGAAGTATCTTTCATGTATACTTTCCAGTTAAAGGGTTGGTTTGGCACCTAATATTTCCATTCTAAATATTTATCTTTACGTCCTATTCCTAACCACTTTTAAAGTTACATTTGTTATACAATACCCTACACTTTTCCCTATCTATCTAATCCCTAAATAT